>NC_090445.1:920906501-921246651 GCF_031143425.1 Pleurodeles waltl
ATGTGGCTGGCAGCCATTTTGTGTGTCCAGCCAATGTGTCTTTGCCATGGGCTTGCATGTTTTCTATGTTCTCTTTGCTCCTTGTTGTTGTTGTTTGACCATGTGACTGGCAGCCAGTTTGTACATCCAGCCAGTGTTTCTTTCCCATAGGCTTGCTTGTTTTCTTTGTTCTCCTTGCTCCTTGTTGTTTGACTATGTGGCAGGCAGCCATTTTATGCATCCACCCAGTGTGCCTTTGCCATAGGCTTGCATGTTTTCTTTGTTCCCCTTGCCTACTTGCTCCTTGTTGTTGTTGTTTGACCATGTGGCTGGAGGCCATATTATGCATCCAGCCATTGTGTCTTTGCCATAGGCTTGCATGCATTTTTTGTTCTCCTTGCTCCTTGTTGTTGTTGTTTGACCATGTGGCCTGTGGCCATTTAGTGTATCCAGCCAGTGTGCATTTGCAATGGGATTGCATTGATTGATGTGATACCAGTTTAATACTGATATGCTTGGGGATTACTGTAGTATATGAATACTAAAAAAATATGATTCTTATAAACATTGCTTACAGCATTCCCTACCTTTTTTTGCATTTTTCATTTTGCACCTCCTTTGTCCTTTTCTCACTTTTCTCTTCTTGTCCTCCAATACAAACATCAGCTATTATTGATCATTTGTTTCATTTCATTTTTTTCTTTAGTTTTTTATTTTTTATTTCAATTTTTTTATGATTTTATTTGTAATGATTTTATTTTTTATTTTTCATTCTTTCAATTTATTTAGTACTGCATTTTGCCTTGATCCATCCATCTATCCATCCATCCATTCATTCGAGGCCATCCATCCATCCATCCATTTTAGGAGCGCAGCTGCACTACAGTATTTGGCTTCTCTAGGCGTATAATAATTGAATTTCCTCCTGGACACCCTGGCGGTGGTGCACTGCAGACACATCAGCAGCATAATTTATTTGAATGATTATTCCATTTCCCATGAACCACCTTGCTGCCATAGGTTTCTTTTAAGGATTAATCCATTTACCCATGCACCTCTCTCTGACTACCACAGATGGAGATAAAGCAAAGAGCTATATCTGCATGTTGTGTTGGTATTTATTACATAGGTAACCAACCACACTAATATTGCAATTGTCTGTATGATTTCAACCTGCAACAATGCCAATTTTCACTAATTACATGTTTTTGTTGCTTTTTTGCTTTTAGGTGCACAGGAGAATATATGCCATATTTACCACAGTACTGCAAAGAGAAGGCCTGTACAGTTACTTCTGTCCTCCAATCTCTTCCACTTATGAAACTTAGTGCCACTGCCCACTGAGAGATTTAAGATGTCCCGAAAGAACGTTGCTCCCAAAAAAGTGGTCAGTGATATGAAGCAGCTTTCCACCAGTGGCCTACCAACCACAATCTTTTTTGGGAGATGTGTGCCTGCAACACCAGCCTCCGAGAAGGAACGTGGGAGCAGCAATCCCACAACAGCAGCACCACCCCAACCTAAGCCCAAGACCAAGTCTGTCAGTGAAACAACCACTTAAATCATGGTGATGTCGGTGAGCAGTGAGGTGGAATTTAATTTGTCCCTTTCGCAAAGTAGTACCTATTAGAAATGGGGTCTCTGGTTGGCAGTAAGTTTGCACTCTGTCCAAGCAGGGACAGTCAGGGCAATGGAGATAGACACTCAAGATAACCCCTGCTCACCCAATTGGTAGCTAGTCACAAGCAGTCAGGCTTCTCTGTAAGGCAATTTGTAAAGTATTTGTACAAACACACACAGTAATACAGTGGTAACACTACAGAATTGACACCACACCAGTTTAGAATAATAGGTAATATTTATCTAAATCAAACAAGACCAAAACAACAAAAAATCCAACATACACAAATCAAGATATGAATTTGCAAAAGAATAAGAGTTTTGTTCCATAGGAAACAATGGAAATGTTGATTTTATACAAAGTACCTGGTTTGCGTCAAAAATAAAGCTGCACGGGTGAGCGTGGGTCGGAAAAGTCAGCGATGCTTCGATTCCTTACTGGCAGGTGGGGCTGTGCACCGTTTCTTCTCTGGTCGGGAAGGCGATGCATCCTTTTTCTCTCCCGCAAGAGAGCGATGCTTTGATTTCCGGACAGGGCACCTCGAATCCGGGCAGGTTGATGATGACTTTGATACCCGGCGTCGATACGTGAGAAATCCAGTCACACAGTGTTAGAAAACTGGGTTGCGTGGGTTTTTTGTCATTATCAGAAGCCGCAAGCGGGTGTTGCATTGTTTCTTCAGCCACGATGCGTCGATCTCCCAGCCATGATGCAGATGGAGCGTTGATGTCAGCCGCAAAGTTTATCAGCCGTGTTGCGGATTGTACATCTAAAATTTTCCCGCACGGTGTTCTGTGCGTGGATTGTAGTCCTTGTTCTGCCAGCTTCACTTTTCAAGGGCCCAGTGACTGGATCGGGCACCACTTGGGAGGGCAGGAGTCTCAGCAGAGAGTCCAGGTGCTGGCAGAGGAAGTCTTTGATGGCCCTGAGACTTCAAAACAGGTTGCAAGCTCAGTCCAAGCCCTTGGAGATTCTTCTCAAGCAGGAATGCAAAGCAAAGTCCGGTCTTTGTCCTCTTTCAGGCAGAAGCAGCAACTGCAGGCCAACCCAGCAAAGCACAGTCACAGGCAAAGGGGTAGTACTCCTCATCCAGCCGTTCTGCTTTTCTTCTTGGCAGAGGTTCCTCTTGGTTCCAGAAATAATCTTGAAGAAATCTAAACTCAGAGGTTTTTGTCCACTACTTATACCCATTTCTGCCTTTGAAGTAGGCAAACTTCAAAGGAAAGTCTCTGTTGTTCACAAGATCCTGCCTTGCACAGGTCAGGCCCCAGACACACACCAGGGGTTTGAAGACTGCGTTGTGAGACAGCAGGCACAGCCCATTCAGGTGTTAGTGACCACTCCTCTCTACACTCTTGGTCAGATGGCTCATCAGGATATGCAGGACACACTCCAGCTCCCTTTGTGTCACTGTCTAGAGGAGAATCACAAACAAACCAAGAGTGAGTTTGACCCAGACAGGGAATTCACAAACAGGCTGAGTCACAGAATGGTTTAAACAAGAAAATGCCTACTCTCTAAAAGTGGCATTTTCAAACTAACAATCTAAAAACCAACTTCACCGCAAGCTATATTTTTAGATTGTGAGTTCAGAGACCCCCCCAAACTTCTTATCTTTATCTGCTCTCAAAGGGAAACGGCACTTTAAGGATATTGAAAGGCAGCCCCCATGTTAACCTATGAGAGAGATAGGCCTTGCAAATGTGGAAAACAAATTTGGCAGTATTTCACTGTTAGGACATGTAAAACACATTAATATATGTCCCATGTTTAACATACATTGCACACTGCCCATGGGGCTACCTAGGGCCTACCTTAGGGGTGCCTTACATATATAAAAAGGGAAGGTTTAGGCATGTGGGTACACTTACCAAGTCGAATTGGCAGTTTAAAACTGCACACACACAGATACTGCAGTGGCAGGTCTGAGCCATGTTTATAGGGCTACTCATGTGGGTGGCACAACTACTGCTGCAAGCCCACTAGTAGCATTTGATTTACAGGCCCTGGGCACCTTTAATGCACTTTACTAGGGACTTACTAGTAAATTAAATGTGCTAATCATGGAAAAGCTAATCACACATACATTTTACATAGGGCACACTTGCACTTCAGCACTGGATAGCAGTGGTAAAGTGCCCAGAGTACCAAAAACAGCAAAGACAGAGTCCAGAACACAAGGGAAGCTGAGGCAAAAAAGACAGGGGAGACCACGCCAAGGATGCCATGTCTAACAGTACCCAATCCTTTCAGGAAGCAAAGTGGACAGCAGCCACAGCCAGCAATAGATCTTCCTGAAGTTGGAGCAGAACAGGTGGTCAAGCTTCCTGCCAAGCAAGAACCTCCTTTTTTTTAAATCAATGGCTCCCAGATCTCCAGCAAGGAAAAGGAAGGGTCCACTATCTTCTCCAAGCACCACTTCTGATGACAATGATATGGACAAGGAGTGGGCCCTGGCAGAGTTCTGGAGATGCCTGGAGAGACAAAGTGTAGGAAAGTCCTTTTTTTTTGCCTGATCACCCCCACTCTTTCTGGATAGGTACTGGTGGTTACTGACTCTTGGCTGTGCCCTGGGTACTGCTTACCAGTCCCAGGGCCAGTGCTCTGTATAAAATGGATATGCAAATTAGGCTAATTATAATTGGCTAAGTTAACCTACCTATAAGTCCCTAGTATATGGTAGGGCATGTAGGTTTAGGGACCACAGCATAGGTGGTGCACACCTAGGTGCATTGCTGAGGTGCCCAGTGTCATTTTAAAAGCAAGCCTGCCTGCAAATTCGACTTTGGAATTAAAGGTACTTCCAAAGTTTTAAACTACCTTATTTTTACATATAAGTCACCCCTAAGGTGTGCCCTATGTGCCCCTAGGGCTGGGTGCCATGTAACTATAAGCAGGGACTTTATAAAAATAGATTTATAAGCCCTGGTGAGGTAAAAACAGCCAAATTCGTTTTTTCCTCATTGAAGTAAATGGCCTTCATAGGCTAGAATGGGCAGACTTTATTTTAAATTTTAGAGTCTCCTTAAATGTTACATACCAAGAATTTGGTATCAAATTGATTGTTATAATAAATCCCACAACTTCCAGTTGTTGGATTTAATATAACTAGTGCAGGTAAAAAGTTTAGACTTTACCTAAAAAGTTGCCAATTTCAGCTCTGCATTGTTTTTGCTGCTGTGCTCTGATTGGCCAGCCTGCAGCAGCTTCTGCCAGGCCACTTTAATGAGGTGTGAAGTGGCCTGGCTTCACACAAAGGAATGTGCTTGGGGGAGAGAATCTCCCCTCAGCAGATGGGGAAGCAGGAAGGGGGAGGGCTGCCAAACTGGTCTTCAAAGGCAGAGAAGGACATCTGGAGCACCCAGCAACACCCCCACATCCTGCAACCCCAGACAGCTAGGTGCCCCCTTGATTAGATTAGGAGAGGGCAGGAGAGGGGTGTGTTTATGATTTTTAGCCACACCAGTGGGTGGGCTCAGCCAGATCTCTCCTCTAAAAATCAGATTCATCCATTTTGGATTTTTAGAGACTGTTGCCTTCTGGGATGGATTTTTGCCACACTTCCCAGGAAGTGGTCATCACAGGGGGACGACCCTGTCCCTGATTGGAGGACCAGGGCCCCCCTGCTTTTCACCCAGGAGCAAGGATAAAACTGGCAGACCTGCACCCACGCCTCAGATCCCCTCCAGAATTCAACAAGAAAGGAACTAAAGAAGAAGAAGGACTGCCCTGCTGGACCCCTGGCCTGCACCTGGACCCTGCACTCAGAAGGACTGCACCAGCTGCACACTTGGGCTTCACCACAAGAAGGACTTTGCCTGGCTTCAACTGGTTCAAGGAGGGACTCCCTGTTTGCTACAGGTGAAAAATTGCTAACCAGAGTCCCCTGCACCAACTCCTGAAAGAAGCGACCAGCTGACCACTGCCCAGTGGCCAAAAAGGAGTTTGTGCCAGGTGCATTCTGGGAGTTGAAGTCCGCACCCCCAAGGACCATCACAGAACTTCTGGACCCTTGGGGTGAGCTGTGGACCCCAAAAGAACCTTAAAAGAACATCTGGGAGAAGCCCCAGAAGTTTGGAAAAGATTTGAGAATTTTTGGAAAAAAAACTCCAGAGAGGGACCGACCCGCCGCGGAAATTCTAGCCGGCTTGCCTCAACCGCGACCCGGCCTGACTTCGTGGTTCGTCCCGGTAAAGAAAAACATCCAAAAAAGAGACTAAGTCCGAACGTAAAAAGTTGACCGGGACCTCCCAGCCATCGTATCCGAGAAGGGCTCCATGGACGTCGGATCAAGATCCAGGTTTACCCCGGTCGAAGGATTTTCATTTCGAAAAAACGACTAAGTCCGAAGGTAAAAATCACCACCGAGGAAACCGACTTCGCGTATCCGGACAAGGGCTCCAGGAGGTCGGATTTAACTGGCAGGTTCGTCCCGGTGAAGAAAAACTTCAAAATAAAGACTAAGTCAGAAGGTAACTTTTTAACCGAGGCCTCCCGCGACTTGTAGCCGAGCAGGGCTCCATCGCGGTCGGCCTGAAAGTTTGACTTTGCCCCGGTCCTGGTGCAACCAGATGACCCGATTGGCGCTTTTTGTTTCTAAGCGCTAGAAAATAATAATACTTTAAAAATTCATATCTCCGGTTCCCCTGAACCGATTTTAATCGTTTTTGTGTCATTTTAAAGATAAAAATATAAGCTATTTTTATCAATTGGTTTTGGATTTTTAAACTGTTTCCTGTGTTTTATTTAATTACTGTTTTGTGATATTTGAATGCTTTACACTTTGTCTCCTAAGTTAAGCCTTGACGCTCGATGCCAAGCTACCAAGGGTAGAGCTGGGATTAATTTACTGAGACCTAACTGTACCTATGTGGAGGTTAGTGGCTTGTTGCTAGGTGTAGGTACCTACCTGCCCTACCAATAACCCATTTTCCAACATAATTGGAAGCAGCGACGGGATCCTGTACTTGTGTTCAATATCACGTTACAGTTTTAGATAAAACAAATTAAAAATCCTTTAAATTGTCCTAGTGCAAAAATTGTTTTTAATTTTGAATTTTAAATTTTTTTTTTTTAAATTAATTTGGATTAATTTCAATTATTGAATTTTTGTAATTTTTCTAAATTCTTGTTTCCAATTTTTGCAAAAAGTTTTTGTTGACACAAAACTAGGGAACCATGGAGCTTGATCTGGCTAGCCTACCCACACTGACAGTAGTCCAGCTTAGGGGGTTGTGTATTGAGAGGGGGTTGCCTGCAACCCCTGATCTCAGGAAGCAAATCCTGATTAAATCCCTGACAGCATGGGCTGAGGCCCAAGAGGTAGAGACAGAGGAAGCTCCAGAGGAGGAAGAAAAAGAGCAAGATGCTAACTCTAACCACTCAGGGGAGGGAAGGCATCAGACCCCAAGTGAGGAAGAGGAGGAACGGTCCTCACTGGATACAGTCACTAGGCGCAGACCCAAAGCTAGTGGTAGGAAGAGGGTCCTTTCAGGAGAAGAGAACCCATCCATCAGGGAAAGAGATCTGGAAGCCCAGCTAGCCTACATAGCTTTGGAGGCAGATAAGCTTGCCCTAGAAAAGAAAAAGTGGGCAAGCAAAGAAAAAAAAGATGGAAGCAGCGAGAAAGAAACTGAGGTGTCCCTGGGTGGGGGTTTTGCCCCCAGATTACCCAAAGGGGTGGTTCCTGCCTATGTGGAGGGGGATGACATAGATAAGTGGCTGGGGGCCTTTGAGAGGGCCCTCCAGATGAGGAAAGTCAAGCCTCAGTACTGGGGTTCACTCCTTTGGGAGTTAGTTCCCAACTCTGGGAGGGATAGGCTCCTAACCATGAGTGGGGAGGATGCAGACTCATACCCCAGTATGAAGAGTTGCTTGACTAAAAAGTTTGGTCTAACCCCAGAGCAGTATAGGCTTAAGTTTAGGGACACCCAAAAGACAAGCACCCAGTCCTGGGTGGACTTTGTGGACATTTCAGTAAAGGCACTGGAGGGCTGGATACAGGGCAACAGGGTAAGTACCTTTGAGGGGCTGTACAATTTGATTATGAGGGAGCACCTTCTAACTAATTGTGTCCAAGAGAGGCTCCGCCAGTATCTAGTAGACTCTAGGTTGACCAACCCCAGAGAGCTGGGGGAGGCAGCAGATGACTGGTTAAGAACTAGGGTTAACCAGAAACCCCCAGGGGGTGATCAGAAAAAGGGAGGACAAGGTTCTTCTCAGGGGAAGAACCAGGGGAAAGATGACAAAAAACCCAAAGAGTCCTCACAAGAGTCCCCAAAAACTTCTCAGGGAGGGGGAGCCCCGAGCCAATTCACTTTTAAAGGGAAAGGGTATCAGGGAAAGAATTATGACCCTGCTAAGGCAGGAAAGTTTCAGGAGCTTGCTAAGGCCGGCAAGTGTTTTGACTGTTATCAGCCAGGACATAAAAGAGGAGATGCTATCTGCACCAAGAAGCCCCCCACTGGTGGGCAATCCCAGGGGATTGCTAGTGTAGGGTTGGGGGTGGAAGTTGGCCCAGGGGTGGAATCAGGGTACACTGAAGTCACCTTAGTATCCGTGGGTGGGGTGGACATTGCAACTATGGCCACCTTACCTCCCATCATGCAGAGGTATAGGCAGAGGCCTAAAGTCAATGGGACTGAAGTGGAAGCTCTGAGAGATACAGGAGCCAGTGTGACAATGGTCACAGAAAAGTTGGTTTCTCCAGAGCAGGTCTTACCTGGTGTCTTCCACCAGGTGACTTATGCAGATAGCAGAACCAAACTCCATCCCATGGCTATGGTGAGTCTGGAATGGGGAGGTGTGACTGGCCCTAAAAAAGTAGCTGTAGCTCCTGCCTTCCCAGTAGAGTGTCTGCTGGGAAATGATCTTGAAGCATCTGAATGGTCAGAAGTGGAGAGAAGGGTCCATGCACAGATGCTGGACCTCCCTGAATGAGTGTGTGCTGTGACCAGGTCACAGGCAGCACAACAGGGAAATGCTGGACACTTGGACCCTGGAACAATGGGCCAAGCCTCCAAGAAGAAGAGAAAGGGCACTGGGTCTGGCTTACCAGCCCCAACAAGTACAGAGGGTCAGGAAGAATCCAACCCTGAGGGGGAGGATCTGAACTCTGAGGGAGGGACACCTTCCCTGCAAACTCTGCCTGACTTGGCAGAACTGCAAGGGGCAGGTGGGCCCACCAGAGAAGATTTGTGCCAGGGACAAAGAGAGTGTCCCACTCTTGAGGGCCTGAGGCAGACTGCTGCCAGGCAAGAACAAGGGGATACCAGTGGTACCCACAAGGTTTACTGGGAGGATGGAGTTCTCTACACTGAGGCTAGGACCCTTAAAGAAGGGGCTACTAGGAGAGTAGTGGTCCCCCAAAAGTATAGAGAATTCCTCCTTACCTTAAGCCATGATATCCCCTTAGCTGGTCATTTGGGACAGACCAAGACCTGGAACAGGCTGGTCAACCATTTTTTTTGGCCTGAAATGTCAGAAAAAGTCAGGGAGTTTTGCAGCTCCTGTGTCACCTGTCAAGCCAGTGGCAAGACAGGGGGCAAGCCAAAGGCTCCCTTAATTCCACTGCCAGTGGTTGGGACTCCCTTTGAGAGGGTGGGGATTGACATTGTTGGTCCCCTAGACCCACCAACTGCTTCAGGTAACAGGTACATTGTGGTGGTAGTGGACCATGCCACCAGGTACCCTGAGGCAATACCCCTCCGGACAATCACTGCACCCACAGTGGCTAGGGCCCTACTTGGTGTGTTCACCAGAGTGGGATTCCCAAAGGAGGTGGTCTCAGATAGGGGCACAAACTTTATGTCAGCCTATCTGAAAGGCATGTGGGAGGAGTGTGGTGTTACTTATAAGTTCAGCACACCCTACCATCCACAGACCAATGGTCTGGTGGAAAGATTCAATAAGACCCTGAAGGGCATGATCATGGGTTTGTCTGACAAACTCAGGAGGAGATGGGATGTCCTCCTCACATGCCTGCTGTTTGCCTACAGGGAGGTGCCACAGAAGGGGGTTGGATTCAGCCCCTTTGAGTTACTGTTTGGGCACCCTGTAAGAGGCCCATTGTGCTTGGTGAGAGAGTCTTGGGAAAAGCCTCTCAAGGAAGCCAAGGAGAATGTGCTGGATTATGTACTAGGCCTGCGGTCTCGCATGGCTGAGTATATGAAGAAGGCAAGCAGGAACCTGGAGGCCAGTCAGGAGCTCATGAAGCTCTGGCATGATCAAAAGGCTACCATGCCTGAGTATCACCCAGGACAGCTGGTGTGGGTTTTGGAGTCCATGGCTCCTAGGGCACTACAGGCCAAATGGACTGGGCCCTATCCAATCCTAGAGAAAAAAGGTGAGGTCACCTACTTGGTGGACCTTGGCACCCCCAGGAATCCTCACAGGATCCTGCATGTTAATAGGATGAAACCCCACCAGGACAGGGCAGACATGACCATGCTGATGGTCACTGATGAAGGGAAGGAGGAGGAGGGTGAACCTCTGCCAGACCTCCTGTCCTCAAAGGAAAAAGATGGGTCAGTGGAGGGAGTGGTACTCTCTCCCAAACTGACAGATCAGCAACAACAAGACTGTAAGCAAGTCTTGGGACAGTTTGCTAGTCTGTTCTCCCTGACCCCTGGACTCACCAATTGGTGTGTCCATGATGTTGACACTGGTGACAGCTTGCCTGTCAAGAACAAGCTGTACAGGCTGTCTGACCAGGTCAAGGCCAACATCAAAGCTGAAGTGGCTAAGATGTTGGACCTGAAGGTAATTGAGCCCTCTGATAGTCCTTGGTCCAGTCCAGTGGTACTGGTACCCAAAGCTAATCCCCAAGGTGGGAAGAAAGAATTAAGATTCTGTGTGGACTACAGAGGTCTAAATGCAGTCACTAGGTCTGATGCTCACCCCATACCTAGAGCTGATGAGCTCATTGACAGGTTGGGGGCTGCCAAATTCCTGAGCACATTTGATCTGACCTCAGGATATTGGCAGATTGCCTTAAGTCCAAGAGCTAAGGAGAGGTCAGCATTTTCCACACCAGAGGGCCACTTTCAGTTCAAGGTGATGCCCTTTGGGATGAAAAATGCTCCTGCCACCTTCCAACGGTTGGTGAATAGAGTCCTATCTGGGTTGGAATCTTTTAGTGCAGCTTATCTAGATGATATAGCTGTATTTAGTTCCACCTGGAGGGACCACCTGGTCCACCTGAAGGAAGTGCTTCAGGCCCTGCTTCAAGCAGGCCTGACTATCAAGGCAAGCAAGTGCCAGATAGGGCAAAGTTCTGTTGTGTACCTGGGCCACCTTGTTGGTGGAGGCCATGTACAACCTCTCCAGCCCAAGATCCAGACTATCCTGGATTGGGAGGCTCCAAAAACCCAGACTCAGGTCAGGGCCTTTCTTGGCCTGACTGGGTATTACAGGAGGTTTGTTCAGAATTTTGGGACCATAGTGGCCCCTCTGACTGAGCTTACCTCCAAGAAACAACCCAAGAAGGTCATTTGGACCCCAGAGTGTCAGAAAGCTTTTGACACCCTAAAACAGGCTATGTGTTCAGCACCAGTGTTACTGGCCCCTGACTATAGCAAGGAGTTTGTAGTGCAAACAGATGCTTCAGAGGAAGGGATTGGGGCAGTGTTAGCACAAGTTAATGAAGAGGGCCATGATCACCCAGTTGCCTTCATCAGCAGGCGACTACTCCCCAGAGAGAAAAAATGGAGTGCCATTGAGAGGGAGGCCTTTGCTGTGGTTTGGTCCCTGAAGAAGTTGAGGCCTTACTTGTTTGGCACTCACTTCCGTGTACAAACTGACCACAGACCTCTCAGATGGTTGATGCAGATGAGGGGGGAGAACCCAAAACTGTTAAGGTGGTCCATTTCCCTACAGGGGATGGACTTCACAGTGGAGCACAGACCTGGGACTGCTCATGCCAATGCAGATGGCCTTTCCAGGTTTTTCCACTTAGCTGATGAGGACTACCAGGGTGTAGGTTAGTACCCATCACCTTTCATCTGGGGGGGGGCAGTGTAGGAAAGTCCTTTTTTTTTGCCTGATCACCCCCACTCTTTCTGGATAGGTACTGGTGGTTACTGACTCTTGGCTGTGCCCTGGGTACTGCTTACCAGTCCCAGGGCCAGTGCTCTGTATAAAATGGATATGCAAATTAGGCTAATTATAATTGGCTAAATTAACCTACCTATAAGTCCCTAGTATATGGTAGGGCATGTAGGTTTAGGGACCACAGCATAGGTGGTGCACACCTAGGTGCATTGCTGAGGTGCCCAGTGTCATTTTAAAAGCAAGCCTGCCTTGCTGGCTGCTTTTAAATTAAAGTTATATGCAAATTCGACTTTGGAATTAAAGGTACTTCCAAAGTTTTAAACTACCTTATTTTTACATATAAGTCACCCCTAAGGTGTGCCCTATGTGCCCCTAGGGCTGGGTGCCATGTAACTATAAGCAGGGACTTTTTAAAAATAGATTTATAAGCCCTGGTGAGGTTAAAACAGCCAAATTCGTTTTTTCCTCATTGAAGTAAATGGCCTTCATAGGCTAGAATGGGCAGACTTTATTTTAAATTTTAAAGTCTCCTTAAATGTTACATACCAAGAATTTGGTATCAAATTGATTGTTATAATAAATCCCACAACTTCCAGTTGTTGGATTTAATATAACTAGTGCAGGTAAAAAGTTTAGACTTTACCTAAAAAGTTGCCAATTTCAGCTCTGCATTGTTTTTGCTGCTGTGCTCTGATTGGCCAGCCTGCAGCAGCTTCTGCCAGGCCACTTTAATGAGGTGTGAAGTGGCCTGGCTTCACACAAAGGAATGTGCTTGGGGGAGAGAATCTCCCCTCAGCAGATGGGGAAGCAGGAAGGGGGAGGGCTGCCAAACTGGTCTTCAAAGGCAGAGAAGGACATCTGGAGCACCCAGCAACACCCCCACATCCTGCAACCCCAGACAGCTAGGTGCCCCCTTGATTAGATTAGGAAAGGGCAGGAGAGGGGTGTGTTTCTGATTTTTAGCCACACCAGTGGGTGGGCTCAGCCAGATCTCTCCTCTAAAAATCAGATTCATCCATTTTGGATTTTTAGAGACTGTTGCCTTCTGGGATGGATTTTTGCCACACTTCCCAGGAAGTGGTCATCACAGGGGGACGACCCTGTCCCTGATTGGAGGACCAGGGCCCCCCTGCTTTTCACCCAGGAGCAAGGATAAAACTGGCAGACCTGCACCCACGCCTCAGATCCCCTCCAGAATTCAACAAGAAAGGAACTAAAGAAGAAGAAGGACTGCCCTGCTGGACCCCTGGCCTGCACCTGGACCCTGCACTCAGAAGGACTGCACCAGCTGCACACTTGGGCTTCACCACAAGAAGGACTTTGCCTGGCTTCAACTGGTTCAAGGAGGGACTCCCTGTTTGCTACAGGTGAAAAATTGCTAACCAGAGTCCCCTGCACCAACTCCTGAAAGAAGCGACCAGCTGACCACTGCCCAGTGGCCAAAAAGGAGTTTGCGCCAGGTGCATTCTGGGAGTTGAAGTCCGCACCCCCAAGGACCATCACAGAACTTCTGGACCCTTGGGGTGAGCTGTGGACCCCAAAAGAACCTTAAAAGAACATCTGGGAGAAGCCCCAGAAGTTTGGAAAAGATTTGAGAATTTTTGGAAAAAAACTCCAGAGAGGGACCGACCCGCCGCGGAAATTCTAGCCGGCTTGCCTCAACCGCGACCCGGCCTGACTTCGTGGTTCGTCCCGGTAAAGAAAAACATCCAAAAAAGAGACTAAGTCCGAACGTAAAAAGTTGACCGGGACCTCCCAGCCATCGTATCCGAGAAGGGCTCCATGGACGTCGGATCAAGATCCAGGTTTACCCCGGTCGAAGGATTTTCATTTCGAAAAAACGACTAAGTCCGAAGGTAAAAATCACCACCGAGGAAACCGACTTCGCGTATCCGGACAAGGGCTCCAGGAGGTCGGATTTAACTGGCAGGTTCGTCCCGGTGAAGAAAAACTTCAAAATAAAGACTAAGTCAGAAGGTAAATTTTTAACCGAGGCCTCCCGCGACTTGTAGCCGAGCAGGGCTCCATCGCGGTCGGCCTGAAAGTTTGACTTTGCCCCGGTCCTGGTGCAACCAGATGACCCGATTGGCGCTTTTTGTTTCTAAGCGCTAGAAAATAATAATACTTTAAAAATTCATATCTCCGGTTCCCCTGAACCGATTTTAATCGTTTTTGTGTCATTTTAAAGATAAAAATATAAGCTATTTTTATCAATTGGTTTTGGATTTTTAAACTGTTTCCTGTGTTTTATTTAATTACTGTTTTGTGATATTTGAATGCTTTACACTTTGTCTCCTAAGTTAAGCCTTGACGCTCGATGCCAAGCTACCAAGGGTAGAGCTGGGATTAATTTACTGACACCTAACTGTACCTATGTGGAGGTTAGTGGCTTGTTGCTAGGTGTAGGTACCTACCTGCCCTACCAATAACCCATTTTCCAACACAAAGGAAAAAAACAAATTCTAGAAAACCTTAGAATCATAGAAGGGGATGATGATGGGGAGGATGACAATGATGAGCCAGTCATTGTGGAAGCTGGCACAGAGGTGTCTCACATTACTTTCCAACCTGCTCTGAGGGATGCACCACCAGCTCCCATATTTGTAAGGCCTTATCTGAGACGTGTACCAACCCCTACCTCAGTAGAAGTATGCACTGCAGAGAGGCAATCAACACACCCACCTACCTTCAGTTCTTCTTCAGACATTGGCAGTGGCCCAGAAAGAAAGTACTTCTTCCCATTTGGGACTTTTTTTTACAATTAGCAAACAGAAGGAGAACATTGCACTATGCTCCATTTGCAAGCGAGTGTTCCTCAAGGTAAGCCTGGTTCACATTATGGTACTTGAGGCCAGGCGACCCATATGAAAAAGCATCACACAATCCAGTGGAACAAGCACCTTAAAAATATTGCTGAACATTGTCGTGGTGGTGAAGGTGAGGACAGCCAGGAAATATCAGCTACAACTTGTCAAATCACAGTGAAAGATGAGGAGGAAGAGGGTGACATCCTCACGCAAATCAATCCTGTCCCCACCAATGCACCAGAATCACCTGCCTCAGCAATCTCACAACGGCACACGAAGACTTAGAATCTCATGGGGACACCACAGCATATGGTGACTGCACCAAAAATCACATTGAGTCTACCACCACCAGCGTCTTGAAAGTTGCCTGCACCAGTGGCCCCAGTAAAGGAAAAAATCCAGGCTACTATTGCAGGCATATTTAGGCAGAAGGGGCCCTAGGTCCGTAACCACCCAACAGCACGTTTGTACAATGGGAAGCTGGCATAAATTTTAGCGCTGGAGCACCTCCTTTTTTCTTTTGTGGAAGGCCTCAGTTAGGATTTGTGTCAGCCTTCTGCCCAAAATGGAAGTCAGACCTATTTTGCTACAGTTGATGTTCCATTGCTGCATTATGATGTACTGCAATTGGCTTGACAGGATTTGCAGCAAAGTGTTGTCCACACTATCCACCTGACGACAGACAAGTGGACAAGTTACTGCACAATGATCTCTTTTTTGGGGGTAAAGCAAAAGCTGCCTACAGCTCTTGGCCCTGAAGACATTTTTAAGAGGGTTTGGCGTCATGCAACAGTAGCCATGTTTGCAACTGAGAAATCACATACAGCTGCAAATATCTTGGATGAAATTAGTAGGAATGTGTCTGAATGGCTGCAACCCACAGGTCTCCAAATTGGATTTGTTGCCTCAGATTTTGGCCGTAACATAATTATGGCCATGTCAGACAGTGGCTATTTCATGGTCCTGTGCTTGGCGCACTGCATCAACCTGGTTGTTCAAGAGTTTAAAAAAAAAAAAGAATTACCTTCAGATGAATCTGCACTCATTTCAGCCATTCTTTTAAAGCCCGGAAGCAGTAGTGGATTATTCAGCGTGCTCATAATAGCAGTAAAAGCCCTGATATAGGAGGTACCAACATGTTGGATCTCAACCTATTATATGTTGCAACATCTGATTAAGCAGTACAGAGAGATCAATTACATCCTAAGAGGAGGGGATGCACTTGGTAAAAGCTATGAATATGGGTGTGTGCAAATGGGGCCTGCCCAAATGCCTCACACAGATGCTGCTTCCTTTTTAGGTTTCCATGTGGAAAGTTAGCAAGGAGGACAGTATGATGGGCCAAGCTATCCCATTGTTGTATCTGCTACAGGAACAGTTAAAGAAGGTGTCTGAAAGGTTCATACTCAGAGATTTGAACAAAAACCTAGAAGCTCATTCCTTGGTTGAGAGCCTAAGATGTCGCTTGACTTGTAATGGAAGGTGCAAAATGACCTTATCTCGCCCAAAAGAGTAGATCTGTGCCACCCTACTTGATCCACAGTGCAAAAAAATTCTTCCCACTTTCATTCCTTTTTCTGAAGAGGATGTTCCAAAATACAAGAAGTGAATTGTTGAGCAAGCCAGAGAACTGGAAGAAGAATGGCTGGAACTTAGGGGCTGATTTAAGAGCTGCTAGCACCTCTGTGTGCCACATTAACGTCATTTTTTTACGTTAATGTGGCCCAACGAGGCCAAAATCGCCAAATTTACAAAGTGGTGCAATGCATGCTTTGAGCCACTTTGTAACCCTTTGCACTACATTATGCCTGTGCCAGGCATAATGCATAAAAAGGGGGCATTCCCTTGTTAGGGGGACGAAAAAATGGCACAAAGAAATTTAAAAGATTTCTTTGCATCATTTAGTTCTCCACTTTTAACGCCTGCTCGGAGCTTGCGTTAAAAGGAGGCATGCCATTGTTTTCAGTGGGTCTCCATGGGCTTTGCAGGATTATCATCAACATTTTTTGAGCTAATCCTGCAAACTCCAAACTGTTGATGCTAGTTTCCCTAACTACCACCATGGTGTGCTGTATCTTAGATGCGGCGCACACATGGCACCTTTAGTGGGGCTCTAAGTGGTGCAAGAAAAGTGAAGCACCACTTTTCTTAAATCAGGGCATTAGAGTCCTATTCTGCAATTCTGGGGTGCCGCCTTCATATTCCAGAGAGGGCAGTCATGTCTCAAGTAGCCAACCTAACCTCAGCAGTGGCTTGGTTTTAAGTAGGAGGTCTTAAGTCCAGTGCGGAGGCAAAGGCAAAAGAGGACGAGCAAGTGACATGCCCATTCAGAGAATGTTCCAGAAGTATCTGGATTATGGATGGACCCAAAAGAGGTGTATGTGGATCAAAACCCATTAGTGTATTGGTATGGGAAGATCTGCCAACAACCAGAGCTCAGCAGGCTGCCAATAAAGTATCTGGATTGTCCTGTGCCCAGTGTGTCTGCTGAATGTGTGTTCAGTGCAACTGGCACAGTTGTTACAGTGAGAAGGACCAGTCTCTCACCTCATATCATGGAGAGATCAACCATGATTATAATGAACCAATATTTTATAATACCTGATTACACCGTTCCCAAAACTCCACAGGAGGAGGAATAGGATGATTGGTTAGGATCAAGTGTATTATCTGACCAACTTCTGGCAGAACCACCTGAGTTTGAGTTGAACTCTACTTCCCGGACTGAGTGTGTCAGTGCCACGCTAGAACTTTTAATAATTTCTTAGTGAACTTCTTTCTTTGTAAAGGCAAGAAAAGCAGCTAGTGGAACATTATGTTTGTGTCAGATTCATGCTGTCCACCATTTTTTAGTCACACATATTGCCAGATTGCAGTCGGACCAGTGTGCAGTGAAGAAGCTGCCATAATTCCTTTATGACATTGCAGATAATGCCTGCCTCACCCCCATGCCTATCCTTTTTTGCATCAATTAGCAGGGCTGCCCCAGAAGATTGTTGATTAACAAGAATGCAAATACCAAATTCCAATGTGTTGCCTGCATCAAAGATACAATTGTGTACCTACTACCTAACCTACCCATGCTTGGATTGGAAGAGGTAACTACCTACTGCAACAATGAGTAAGTGATTGTGAATGATGGTTGATGATTCATGTGGTGGCAGACAGTAAAGGACGGAGAACTATACTTTGTGAACTTGATTGAGATGATTTGCAATGTTTGGGGCCTGAATGTTGGCTGGTTATTTTTCCTGAAGGTGGCAAAAGTGAAACTCCGAGTCGTCTTGTTTTTGGCTCTGCTTCTGAGTCTTCTGGGTACACTCATCATGAAGATTACCTTCCTTCTGCCCTTCTCCTTGACTCTACACCACAGTTTCTGTAATACAATCTGCAGGCATTCTCATCTCCTTCACGAACGGACATTTAGATATCTGATAACTTGGGTCTCTGGAGAAATAGGACTGTTTGCAATGCATTTATTTGTACTGTGTCATACTTATTGCTTCATTTCTTTCCTTCTACAACTGATTGTTGATGATGATGTGCTGCTTATCGCACAGATGAATATTGTCCTTGTCTAGTGTTTGTCTTTGTCACACCTTTCCCCAAATCCCCTTTTCCATCCATTTATCAAACCCCTGACCCTTTTCCCCAGATTGTGCGATTAATTGAGGTGTGACTTAATTTACACCATAAATGGATCACACACTTGGGCCCATATATATATACTCTTTTTACGCGGAATTTGCGTATTTATTTTTATGCAAAATCGGCACAAACTTAACTCCATATTTATATTTTGACGTTAGACAGAGCTAACGTCAAAATATTGGAGTTTGCATCATTTTTTGGATAAGTGAACCTACCTTGCATCAATGAGATGCAAGGTAGGTGTTCCTAACCAAAAAATGGTGCTATCCCCATAGCCCCATATTTATTCCCCCATGCTAGAATGATGCACGGGTGGGAGGAGGGGTTAAAAGTTTGTGCTATTCTTGCTTAGCACCAATATTTAATGCTTCGGTCAGACCAGGTGTTAGGGGACCTGTGGACCCATTTCCATGGTTAGACACCATGGAATGGGTCCACAGGTTCCTTCCCTAAACCCCAGGGACATCCCCACCCTCACCAGAGGGGCACTGGAGGATGGGGAACCCCATCCCAGGTAAGTTCACGTAAGTATTTTTTTGCAAATTGTTTTTTCCATCGGGGGCCCTAACTTGGTGCCCCCTGCATGGCACAGGGTGCAATGGCTATGTGCAGGGGACACTTGTCCCCTGTGATGGCCATTGGGGTGGTGGACATGACTCTTGTCTTTCCTAAGACAGGAGTCATGTTTTTGGTGGTTGTGCACCAGAAAATGGAGCTAGTCTGGTTAGAGGCATTTTTTTTGCTGCTAATCAGACTAGCGATATTTTTTGATGCACAATCCCCTCCTTCCCTACAGCCACCCCCACCCAGCTAGCGTCTTTTTTTAAGACGCTAGCCCAAGTTTAGCGGCAGCTTGCACCATACTATTATTACGGTGCCCGGCTGGCATTGTAAAATGAGGCAAGCCGGCCCTATACTTTTGGTGCAAAACTGCGTTCCCCCAGTTTTGCACCAAAAAGTATAAACTTTGGCCCTGGTGTTGCAAATGTGGTGAAAGTGACACCAACTCACTGCATTTACCCAGCCATGCATGAAAATGATCCATACTTTAGATATAGGAGAACATCAGTCGTCATCATCATCATTCAGGTCTTGTGTTGCATAAGTCTTTAACGTTGTCCACTCCAGACTTTGAGTCCACTTTTCATGACTTGAGAATTTCATAACTTTAGATTTAATTCAAAACTCGCTCCTCATTGCTTTTTTTGGTTATCACTAACAGGTACTCTGTGTTGTGTCATGTAGTAGTCTGATCTCAATTCCTTGTAACACTATGATATCATTTATAACCAACTGGGTCCTTTTTTTATTTCCATTTAGTTCCCTGCGATGCATAATCCTTCAGATTAATCCAACAGTTGGAGAGCACCTGGGTGGACGTGGAACCTCGCTTGTGAAGTTGTGATGCCTTCCCTGTTATTGCTTCATCTATATTCAAGTAAGAGAAGTTTGGAGTGAAGCGAACTAGTTAAGTTAGTAAGTAAGCAACTAACTGTTACTGCAGATAAGTAATTGTTTGTCTAGACTATTGTAGCAAGCATAGGGCATGGCAGCTTACCCCCAATGGTCAAGCAAAAGTCCAAGAAATAAAATACTCAGTCACAAATCCCTTCCCATCCTTTTCATCGACAAGTCCCTCCTACCAAAAAACGATTAAAAAGGGCTTAGAAGAGGGCATTGTTAATACAAGCCTGAAGCTGGTTCAGGCTCTGCTCTGTGCTCCCTAGCTGGATTTCAATGCAGTCGAGCCACTGCAGGACGCAAACCTGAAATTGCCTGTCTAACTGGGAGGGGGTGGCAGCAGGTGCAATCAGGGCCCCTGAAAGCTGGTGGTACCACGAGAGATGTAATGGCTGGGAGGCTGTAGGCTGCGGCTGACTTACTGAACTGGGCCTGAGTCATAGGTAGCTACTTCCACCTCTTCATACTCCAGGGCCACCAGCCACTGGTAATTAGACTGGATGGTCTCCTGCCGCTGCTATTGCTTGCCTGGTGGGTTGTGCTGGTGGACCAGCTGGAGTAACTATATCGAAAAAAAGAAAAAGAAAAAGAAAAAAGACATATTGTAAACAATGCTTTTTCTAAATTAAGTAGTGGGTGGCACAGTAGCAGTACCTTGCTGGTCCCTTAGGGCCATTCAATTTTGTGTGATTACGATTAGGAGAGTCTCTGGGCCAATGTTAATTTTTACCCACACATCCTCACATAAAAAGCACTAAATGGCTGCCAGGCAGAACAATATTAAGGCAGAATAACACTAGATAAAAAAAAAAACAACAACAATTTGTTTTTTTTCTTTCAAAGGCTGTTCTAGTAGCTAAACAATTTCAGTGGAAAAATAAAAATAAATTACCTCTCATTAATGAGCAAGGCATTATGCACTATCAAGTACATGTTGTTTAGCTAAATCAATGGAGGCATGCTTGCCAGGGCATTTGGTATTTGCCACTGTTTACAGCTGGGGCAGCTGTAGTTGACAATTATACATCTTTAATTCTAACAGCCCTGCTCTACTCTAAATGCCTTCCCCTTTCTACCCTGACAACAAAGATGCTGGATCTGTAATCAAAAATATCACTCTGGGCATTTTGTTGGTTCACAATGTTAGAGAAGCCGGGTAGTTAAGCCAACCAAACATCTTTTTGAGATGGAGGGGCAGAGCTATAGCCTACGATGATGATGATGATGATGACTCTGAGTCATTGAAGTGCAATGAAGGGGTGGAATAATAATGGTCAATGAAAGACAAATGGTGTTGCTTGGCACATGCAATCGGATGGGACCTCATACTTTCCAATCATGCTGCACTGTCATGGAAATTGATGGTACACTGTATAAATGAATTATACAGCACAACATTGGGGGGCTTGGTCCATGACCATGGCCACTTTCTTTTTAACTGTTAGAGCATGAGCAAGAGAAAGAAAGCCTTCTCAACAAACATACATGGTGAATGTTATTGATAGCACAAACTTACTTGGGCCTGCAATCAGAGTACAAATAGTCTGTCCTTAGTCTTACAGTACCACAAGATATATAGGGGAAGGAAAAGATTACCATCAAAGCAGAAGATAAGTGGACTAGAGACTAGTACAGACTGGAAAAAGTCAGCTACCCAAAAAAACCATGAAATAGGGAAAAAAAGATAACGCAGGGATAGAAATGAAACACAAATTGGATAGGGCAGTTAGAAAAAAAGGAGACAGTATGAGGAAAATAAACAGGGCCAAATGTAAAAGTAGCATAGTAGGCAGAGCTAAAAGAGCGAGTCCATTGTGCTTTGCTTGAGTGCATTTGTGTCCCAGCCTCGTCACCACGTGAACGGAAGATGGCAGGTAAGGGTGTCAGAGCAACTTTATTTCTCACCAGCAACACCAGGCTCCAAGCAGCAACTCCCATCCTGGAAATCAGCACCAACATTCCAATACCCCAAGGTTCTACTCTAAGCCCACAACAATCAAAAAACCCAACATTAGGGAAACAATAATAATAAAAAATAGGACTTAGTAGGCTGAGAAGAGCCTCCTCCCCAGCTCTTCCCAAACCCATCTCTTTACTGCCCCTCTTCTTGCCCATGGGTGCTGGTGTAAGAAATGAAGAAGATAAAAAAATAGATTAGTGGTACAGCTAATCGCCCCAAAATTATTATGACAGGCAAACGGAGTCACATTGTACATATCTAAAACAGATTGCCTATAGTACTTGTATCGAGTTTATCAACTATCATTGAGTTGGCCATACTGACATGGCACTGGGTGGAGGGAAAAAAGAAGCACAGAGGAGGGAAAGAAAGAAGGAAATAAAGAAGGAAAGAAAGAAGGAAGAAATAAACAATGGAAAGAATTGAATTACAAAGTAAGTAAAGGAAAAATACAAAAGTACAAAAAGCAAGGAAAAAATACACAATGCAAAATACAAAGACACAAAAACACACACTAATGTCATAGATAAAAATTGGGGTAGAATAATTAGGAGGGCGAAAGATTAAAAGGATTAAAACGGGATTCAACCATAGGTCCAGCATTGTGAAAAGAACTGAGAAAACAAGATGGCTGCGTCCATATGAACCACATGGTGCCGTTTGCGCAAGATTTCCAATGTGGGGATGCACTGCGCATTGCGATTCACATCAAAAGCAACACAAACAAGCACACCAGGAAAGACAGTGAGGCAGAGGTTTTTGGCCACTCCCTGGAGTTCCACATAGAGTGACTATGCGAACCTTGACCAGGCCTATTTTGAACCAGAACCAAGAGTGCTCCTATCTAGCTTGAAAGAATCTGCTAAACTGTGATCTGCATTTTTCAGTCGCTTAACTTTGTGAATGCTAGAAATTGCAGTTTCTTGTAAGTAGGAAGTTGCAAGTATGTAGCTTCGGAAAGGATATGTTTTTGTGTGAAAGCAAAGGGCTGTAGAATAATGTTGATGTAGATTGAAAATTCAGGTGACAGTTGCAGGGTCAAGCCATACCTAAAAATCCATGTAGGTAAATGACTGCCCTCCTCCCATCTGTGCTGCTGCTACTGAAAAACAAAATAAATTATCTAGCTTTCTCAGCCACTTTAATATAGATCCAATCTTATGCGTGTGCCCCTTAATGTTCAAGCATAGGCAGCTGATTAAAAAAATTGATCACAGTTGAGTGCAGGGCGAGCACTTTTTGTGGAAGCACACATCTTCCAATCACATCAAAAGCAACACAAACGAGCACACCAGGAAACACAGTGAGGCAGAGGTTTTTGGCCACTCCCTGGAGTTCCACATAGAGTGACTACGCGAACCTTGACCAGGCCTATTTTGAATCAGAACAAAGAGTGCTCCTATCTAGCTTGAAAGAATCCGCTAAACTGTGATCTGCATTTTTAAGTCGCTTAACTTTGTGAATGCTAGAAATTGCACAGTTTCTCCTGTAAACCCTTTTTTTTGTTTTGGCAAAACGATGAAAAATCGAATGGATCAGAATGCACACATGGGAATTACTAGATCTGTTTCCATTGGTGTGCTGCTTCACAAGTTACATCTTGCTTACGAGGGACACCAACACAGAAATATGCCTGTGTTTGCTTGTAGTTTTTGAGTGAGACCACAACTAAATTATATAAAGTTGTGTCCCTACGTGGAATACTACAGTGAAGAATAAACAGTGGTAATAGTAATAGAGTAATTTCCAGTTGAAGAGATTTATTCAAGCATCATGTCATTTTTTGTTTTCTCTCAGTAAGGTGTGCTTGGATGGGTGTGCCCAAATGTGCTTCCTGGCGCTCACTGTGTGATATGACTGTAAAGGCACCTCACTCATAAGGCCTTTGAATTCTGAAACATGACTTGTATAACTGTTGTTCCTGAACGTAGACGAGGTCCTGTAGCAGTTCAAGCTGGATTGTTCTTTTAGGGATATGGCCAAGATCGTTTTGTATAGCGTCTGTCATTGTCAAGAGAGGCAAAGCAAACACAAAATGATGGACTGGAACGTAGCCGAGAGACATAATCAAAGTGTGCGATTAATACAAATCCACCTGCCATGACCATTTTTTGTTGGATTGCTTGCAACTGTTATGTTGTGGAGATTCTCTATTTTTACTTTTATACTGATAATTGTTGGGTGCTTGGTACCTATACCTTGTAAATCCCATCTACTTTTGACATAGCTATCCAGCTACGGAAAGCAAAGCAGTATCTCAGACTAGTAAAAGTTCTGAAGAATTTTCCATGGAGTGCTACTTGCAAGACTTTAATAACACTGGCTGCACCTTAAATATGAAATATATTTTAACATTGCTTGATTTCAAATAATAATTTACCAGACTACTATTTATCTCAATGGTTATGCAAAATGCACTTTGTAAGGTATCAAGTAATGCAGTAAGCTAAAAGCTAAAGTGCAATTTCACATAAATTCAGTAAGCTAGATTCTAAAGTGCAATTCCAAATACATTCACTAGACAAACCAATTTATTTTTTATGCATGTAAGGTGGACTTTGGAGTGAATTTATTTGACATCTAGTGGTACCTACAGACACACCATTATGTACTAAATCGGCCATCCAAGGCAGTAGCCATCAGACCACTGACCAGCCATGAAAGGCTGGCTAGATTGTGCGATGGTTCCAAAGAGATAATCTCATGACCTTATACGTTTCTTCCACAGGAAGTGCTAATAGGGCATTAGAGGTATCCAGAACAATCATAGGTAGAGTAGTTGAAGATGAGGCCGTGAAAGTATCCCCGAAAACCTTTAGCAAGGTAGTACAACAAAGGTAGCCTACATATTTATGTTTCAGTGATACATGAGTCCACAGTAACTGCATGAGATCTTCTCAGAAGTGACACTGCTATGCGTGCATGGTAGTCCAAGACAAGTACACTTCTCCAGATTTGTTGGTTCTCTGCAGTCATTACACATTTTTGGAAGGAAGTCCTGAATCACATTGATGGTGCATTAGAGTTCACTGTCTCACAAGTTATATAATTCATTATCCTGGTTTTGAGAGATGTGGAAGCTGAAGAAACAACGAATTTCTCATCTATTGGAACATACAATTGGGAACAGCGAAGGAACTTGTGGACTCCCACTCGAAGGAAAAATAGGCTACCCAGGGAACAATGGATACACAAACAATTCGGTAAAATCTGGAGTCTTGTTTTCCTACACCTGATGTGAAAGGAACATTTACAACACTTTTTTCAAGCAGTATGGAAATGTCATCTCTCTGAATGACCTTTAGTAGACTGAGGCAAATAAAGATGCAGTAGAGGACAACACCGATCAACCGAATTTTTGATAAAGTTTGCATTTTATGAGATCGTGAATATTACTTGGCTAGTGTAATCGAGTTGTGGGGGAATAGAGGGAATCCTAGTCTTTCTGGCTTGCGTTCAGTTTAATTCCCAGAGTAACATAAATTACTACCATTAAAGTTAAGGCTGTAAATAATCTTGATGTACGCAGTTTCCTTTTTTGTTTGGTTCATAACAAAAAATGGAATTTTAGAAAACATAGCTAGAAATTGGTAAATCTGTGTTTCATCTTGCCCTGTTCTGTAAATATTTACTGAAACAGAGAATTTTGCCCAACCCAGTGATTATTTTGAGCTGGTGGTTCCCAGCGGTGTGGCACCAGCACTCTTTTTTAGGGACGGCACTTATTTTTCACCATCAGATATTTTCTGAGTGCGAGAGAGTGAAAACACAAAAATGGGAAGAAAAGGTGGATGAGAAAGACAAGATAACGGCCAGAAAGTTGGGAAGCAAGGACTTTCAGGAGTAAGATAAAGGGGGAGTATGCAGACTGTCTGCGGCGTGTTGACATTTAATAGCGCCAGCCGATGACTTCTGAGCCACACTATGGGCACCGGCACTCGTTATTTTCCAAATTAAGCGCTGACTCAACCAAAAATAACTACAAAACAGCGTTAAAAACAATGAGATGCGACTTTAAAATAATTCTGGGATTGGGATTTCTAGGTGTCTGTGTTCATTGTGACAAAGGCTCTTGTGGCCTTCTCAGTGAAAGTGGAGATTCATGAATTTGATCTCTGGGCTAATAAAGTTGTGTTATTTACCTGCGAGGATACAGAGAAACACTTTTCAGAGAAGTCCTTCTATCTTAACAGCAACGGCAATTGGCGTTTACTTGCCAGATTTAAAAGTTTATTACAAGGTAGAATGGCATAACAAAGGAAAAAAATCATCAGTAATGCCAAAACATCTGGCTTAAAATGAATGTTGTATGGGATGTGAAGCACGGCAAGTAGGTAGCTTCGGAAAGGATATGTTTTTGTGTGAAAGCAAAGGGCTGTAGAATAATGTTGATGTAGATTAAAAGGTCAGGTGACAGTTGCAGGGTCAAGCCATACCTAAAAATCCATGTAGGTAAATGACTGCCCTCCTCCCATCTGTGCTGCTGCTACTGAAAAACAAAATAAATTATCTAGCTTTCTCAGACACTTTAATATAGATCCAATGTTATGCGTGTGCCCCTTAATGTTCAAGCATAGGCAGCTGATTAAAAAAATTGATCACAGTTGAGTGCAGGGCGAGCACTTTTTGTGGAAGCACATATCTTCCAATCAAACATGTACTCCTGACTCCCAACAAAATTGTCTGGTGACAGCTGCACTGGCAAGCCAGATCAGGTAATTCTCACACATGAGGTGCAAGAGAAACAATGGATGGGCCAGGGGAAAAGCTAAAATAAGAAAATCCCTATTTGACAGCAGAAATTAAATCCTTTGATGGGAAAACATGCCCTTTCAATAGGTAGGTCAGAAATATGTGCAGTCTCCACAAGATGCAGGTGTGGCTACTGTGAGCAGTAGATGCACAATTATGAGACATTTCTTGTAGCACTGAGTGGTCACAAGTGAGGTAAAGGTTAGGTGTGGTTCATAGGCCCTGTGGTCAAGCCCTGCTCATTAACCGTAAGAGGGTTTGATGCATTGGTGCAGGGCCTAGCCTGCAGGTCAGTCCCAATAGCCAGAGTACGCTGCATGTATCTGTAGGCCATGCACAAAGTGGTTTTGCTGCCCTTAGGCCATGCACAGCTGGAGTTGGCAACTGTTGGAAAATGGGTTATTAGTTAGGACAGGTAAGTACCTACACTTAGCAATAGGCCACTAACCTCCACTAACCTCCTCCTGGTTCACCAATCAGGGGCAGAGTCATTTCCCCCTGTGATGACCACTTCCTGGGAAGTGTGGCACAAATCAATCCCAGGGAGCAACATTCCTCAAAAATCCATCATGGCTGAAAGTGATTTTTGTAGGTTACATCTGGCTGAGCCCAACCACTGGTGTGTCTAAAAATTATAAACACACCCATCTCCTGCCCTCTCCTAATCTAATCAAGGGGGCACCTAATTGTCTGGGTTTGCAGGATGTGAAGGGTGTTGTGGGTTGCTCCAAATGTCCTTCCCTGCCTTTGAAGACCAGTTTGGCAGCCCTCCCTCCGTCATGCCTCCCCATCTGCTGAGGGGGAGATCTCCTCCCCCAGACACATCTCTTTGTGTTCAGCCAGGCCACTACACACCTCATCCAGGCAGCCTGGCCAGGCTGCCAGAGGCTGGCCAATCAGAGCAACACAGCAAAAACACTGCAGGGCTGAAGTTGGCAACTTTTCAGGTAAAGTTTAAAACTTCTTACCTGAGCAAGTTATATTAAATCCCACAACTGGAAGTTGTGGGATTTATTATAACAATTAATTTGATACCCAACATGTTGTATCTGTTACTGTGATGCTATTAATTGTGTTTGACCAATGACTTTGTGTTTCACCACTGCGCATATTAGTTGCTCAATGTTCACCAGTAGCACATTATATGTTTTATTCAGTTTAGC
Source organism: Pleurodeles waltl (assembly GCF_031143425.1). Lineage (NCBI taxonomy): Eukaryota > Metazoa > Chordata > Amphibia > Caudata > Salamandridae > Pleurodeles > Pleurodeles waltl. The sequence goes on from NC_090445.1 coordinate 920,933,946, forward strand.
TGCCTATTGGCTTTAACATGGCATTAGCCATTACATTTTGTATTCAGGTCAGCTGCCTATTGGCTTTGACATGGCATTAGACATTACGGGCCAGATGAAGCAAAGGATTTGCGCGTCGCAAACTGCGAAAATCGCTGTTTGCGAGGCGCAAATGCCTCTTTGCCATGCAGAAATGCATATTGCGAGTCGGGACCGACTCGCAATATGCATTTCAGAATCGCAAATAGGAAGGGGTGTTTCCTTCCTATTTGCGATTCGGAGTGGTATGCAATACCATTTGCGACCGCATATGCGGTCGCAAATGGTGTCGCAGTTACCATCCACTTCAAGTGGATGGTAACCCACTCGCAAATTGGAAGGGGTCCCCATGGGACCCCTTCCCCTTTGTGAATGGACCACAAATTATTTTTTCAGGGTAGGTAGTGGTCCAAGGGACCACTACCTGCCCTGAAAAAATACCGAAACTAAAGGTTTAGTTTTTTTTTTTAAGTGCAGCTCGTTTTCCTTTAAGGAAAACGGGCTACACTTAAAAAAAAAAAAACTGCTTTATTGAAAAGCAGTCACGAACATGGAGGTCTGCTGCCTATAGTCGCTATGAGGCCAAGCAGACACTGAAAATCGCGACGGGTGCAACTGCACCCGACGCACCCCTTCCACTCCGCTGGCTCCATTCGGAGCCGGCATCCTCATGGAAGGGGGTTTCCCGCTGGGCTGGCGGGCGGCCCTCTGGCGGTCGCCCGCCAGCCCAGCGGGAAACTCAGAATTACCGCGGCGGTCTTTTGACCGCGCAGCGGTATTCTGACGGCGGTACTTTGGCGGGCGGCCTCCGCCGCCCGCCAAAGTCAGAATGAGGCCCTATATTCTGTATTCAGTTTAGCTGCCTATTGGCTGTGACATGACATTAGACATTACATTTGATATTTAGGTTAGCTGCCTATTGGCTTTAACGTGGAGTTGAACATTGCAGTTGAGACATTGCAGATGAGCTGTGTTTTTCCAAGCTGTGTTTTTCCACAAGATAGACCAAGCTGTGTTCTTCACACCAGACTATAGCTGATAAGAGAGAGTACATTTAGGGCCATATTTATACTTTTTTAGGGCTGCATTTGCGTCATTTTTTGACGCAAAAGCAGTGCAAACTTACTAAATACAATTGTGTTTTGTAAGTTGGCGCTGCTTTTGCGTCAAAAAATGACGCAAATGCGGCGCTAAAAAGTATAAATATTGGCCTTGGTGTTTTCCTTTCTGCTCAGGCTTGGGAAGAGGAGAGGTCTAGGAGATCTGGCCAGTCTCCAAAGGCTTGCGTAGTTTTCCTGAGTCTGAGAGGAGGGGGCACATTTTTGGAACGATGACTCTGGACTACAGCAGAGTTAGATTGAATCTGCTTGATTTCAGACAGGAATGGAGACGTCAGTTGCCTGTCTCCCGTTTGGGTAGAAAATCTCTTTCTCACAGTTGACCGGAGTCATCAACTTGCAGACCCCAGAAAGATGAAGCTGAATATAGGCCCTACAGCCTTGCCCTACGGTGATGAATTTGGACTTTTATGCTTTGCTTTGAAGTTATGCTATAATATAATCTCATGTATTTGCTGTGTACATTGACACTGAGAAGTACTTTGATATATTTTGCGTTCATTGCTGCGACTACTTTAGAACGTGTGCTGCCAATCTACTAATTTCGTCTCTCAAGAACCTCGTGGTGAAGTAATAATAACAATAAATGTCTTCTTTAAACTCAGAAGTGCATTCCAGAGAGGTTCAGTAAGCTTGGTTATGAGATAAGAGCAGGAAAGCAGAACAGTTATTTAAGGGGACTTTTAAAATTAAAATAATGGGGGTCATTACAACATTGGCGGTAAAAGGCACTTACCGCCGTGAAGAAGACCGCCAACACACTGCCGCAGCTGCGGAATTCCGCCACAGCTATTATGACCCACATCTCGGAATCCGCCGAAATTCAGACACCCACACAAGTCCGCCACACCAAAGGTCAGTGATAAACTGGTGAAAACAAAACCTCCACCGTCACACCAACAGAAACACGCCCATGCTATCACGACCCACAAATCCACGCAGCGGTCTTTCAACCACGGTATTCCATTGGCGGTACACACCGCCGCGCTCAAAATACACACACATCTCCAAAACACCGCCACATTGGACAATTCCAAATACACACACCTGATACACATACAAACACCACTCCCACACACCCAACACAATATAAAACACACACCCACATCACCCACAAACCTCTACGACCAAAAACTGAAGACGAAGGCGACAGACAGAGACTACAGCAATAGACAACCCCACCACACAGAGGCACACAACACCATCACCCATACAACATCCACGCTCAAAACACCCCACACCACCACACATCACCACACTCATCAACACATACACCACCCCACACATCACCTACACCACCCCATGTCATGCCAAAGACACCCCAGGTTTTCCGAGGAGGAGCTCAGGGTCATGGTGGAGGAAATCTTATGGGTAGAGCCACAGCTATTTGGAGCACAGGTGCAGCACACCTCTATAGCCAGGAAGATGGATGTATGGCAAAGAATCGTCGACAGGGTCAACGCTGTGGGACAGCATCCAAGAAATCGGGAGGACATCAGGAAGAGGTGGAACGACCCCACAACTAACAATATGGGAGGAGCAGGTCTTGACCATCATGCATCCAGAGGGCCTCGGAGGAGTCGGTGGAGGAATGGACACTGGTAAGTCAAATCTTAACTATCATATTCCCCCACCCTACCTGCATGCTATAACACACCCCCACCCTCACCCCCTCCCCTATCACTACAACTTCTCACTAATGTACTAATTACACAAACCACACATCCCAACAACAAACCCTGCATGACACAACTAAGCATGGACACCCATCACTAAAGCATGCCCACTGCACATACCCAGAACAACCCCCCAACCATCATCACACAAGCCCCCACACAGGAATGCTTGCACTGGGGTACACGCACACCCACCCATTGCACACCATGACACACACACATGCAATAATCATGCTCTTATACCCCTGCAGGACCACTACGTAACATCACCACACAGGAGGGTCCAGACATCTCCACTCCACCTACAGAAGAGGCCCACAGTGATGACAGCAGCTCTGTCCAACTGGATCCAGATGACCAGCCCGGACCATCGTGGGCCTCGGGACAGTCGGTTCCCCTCGCACAGGCACAGCCCAACACTGACCTTCCACCCTCTGGCAACACCAGCACAGCACCCACCCAGCGGGCCCATACCTCCGTACCCAGGACACGTCAATCAGCTGTGTGTCCACCACTACAGGGAACCCAGGATAACCCACCACCCCAACACCAACAGGGACCTGGGGGCAGTGGTAGTGGGCACACTGTCCAGGGGACGGAGGCACAGGAACACAGGGGAACTGGGAGGGCTGCTGTGCGACGGGGGCGGACAGGCCAAGGGAACCCACTCTCCACTAGGCCCTCTCCTCCATCATGGGAGCCTACCACCACTTCCAGGAGACAATGGCTACGGTCCTGGCCAAGTTTCAGGACACCCAGCGCCTGCAGGACGAACAGTATTTGGGCTTCAGGGAGTAGCTCAGAACCATCAGCTCCGCCCTGGGCACCATCGTAGGGGTGCTGAAGGACATACAAAAGACTATGAGGGACACCGTGGCACTCCAAGGGGCCCCTGACACTAGCCTTTGTGATGAACTGCCCACCACCTCCGCCGGCGCTAGTGGACAGGACGCCCCGCCACAGGACCACCACACCAGCACCCCACACCCTGTAGATGGACAACCACCCCGCAAGCGGTCCCTGAGATCCAGGAACAGGACAGAGCACGATGGCAAGACCCCTGCCAGGAAATGAGACCACCCTGATTGTCATCCCACTGTCTCACTTTGTTACCCTGTCCAGATTGGAACTGCCCCAGCTCCACTTCCTATGCCAATATGGGCAGTGCACCTGTGAGACTAATAGACTGGACTCTGCCATGGACATTCCTCCTCCATCACCTATCACCATTTTACCACCCCCTCCAATAATTAGCACTTCAATAAACACCCTTGAACCACAAAACAATCTGGAGGCAGTCTGTGATTTTTAAAATGTGTATTACCAATTACAGGGACAAAATGCGTTTTCAAATGTAATGCCAACATACCTATGTCACACATCACAAGTCCATGAAGGATGCAAGCAGATGACACACGTTGGTAACCACACCTGTGAAACCGTAATGGAAATGTACAACTCAGTTACCAAATACTGCTTCTAATTGACAGACAGGATAGAGGTAGAAGTGTGAAAGCGAATGTAATAGTAAAAAAATTGTTCTCACCTGTGTGTCACTGGAAATATTGCTGTATGACTGACTCCCTGTTGTCTATGTCTTCTTCCTCAGCTTCCTCCTCATCACTGTCCACAAGCTCCACAGCTGCCACAACACCGTCATCTGGACCATCCTCCTGCAGAAAAGGCACCTGGCGTTGCAAAGCAAGATTGTGAAGCATTGAGCAGGCGATGATGATCTGGCACACCTTCCTTGGTGAGTAGAATAGGGAACCACCTGTCATATGGAGGCACCTGAACCTGGCCTTCAGGAGGCCGAAGGTGCGTTCGATCACCCTCCTAGTCCGCCCATGGGCCTCATTGTAGCGTTCCTCTGCCCTGGTCCTGGGATTCCTCACTGGGGTCAATAGCCATGACAGGTTGGTGTAACCAGAGTCCCCTAATAGCCACACACGGTGCCTCTGGAGTTGACCCATCACATAAGGGATGCTGCTATTCCGCAGGATGTAGGCGTCATGCACAGAGCCAGGGAACATAGCATTTACCTGCGAGATGTACTGGTCTGCCAAACATACCATCTGTACATTCATCGAATGATAACTCTTCCGGTTCCTGTACACCTGTTCACTCCTGCGTGGGGGGACCAGAGCTACATGGGTCCCATCAATGGCACCTATGATGTTAGGGATATGTCCCAGGGCATAGAAGTCACCTTAATCTGTAGCCAAATCCTCCACCTGAGGGAAAACGATGTAGCTCCTCACGTGTTTCAGCAGGGCAGACAACACTCTGGACAACACGTTGGAAAACATAGGCTGGGACATCCCTGATGCCATGGCCACTGTTGTTTGAAATGACTCACTTGCAAGGAAATGGAGTACTGACAGCACCTGCACTTGAGGGGGGATTCCTGTGGGATGGCGGATTGGTGATATCAGATCTGTCTCCAACTGGGTACACAGTTCCTGGATTGTGGCACGGTCAAACCTGTAGGTGATGATTAAATGTCGCTCCTCCATTGTCAACAGGTCCACCAGCGGTCGGTACACTGGGGGATTCCGCCATCTCCTCAAATGTCCCAGCTGACGGTGCCTAAGAAGGACAACAGCGAGCACAGAGTCAACAAATTCTCAGGTATGTACCCACAGCTACACAGAACACGACACCAAATACTAAACTCTTTCTGTATGTGTGTTGAGTGTAGGCCTAGGTATGTGTGACACATTAGTAAATGAAGCCATGTGGGCCCCTGAAATGGCCGGTGCCTGACCTCTAAACTGGGACAATGGGATGTGAGGTATCTGCGCTGGCGTTGTACACCATCGCGGTAGGCGGTCGTAGACCGCGGCGCAATGCTGCATTGGTTAACATTGGACCCTATGGATCCCAGGAGCCAATGATGAAGTGCGCCGGCGGTGATGATACGCACCGCCGCGGACGTGACCGCCATTTTCTATCTGTTTAATCACTCGATACCTGATCTTCGACAGGCGAGGACCTACACTGCAAGTGCTGCTGTGACCTCGGTCTGGAAGAGACAATGGCTGCTGCGTCTGGGGAAAGGGCCCCTGCCTTCACTGCTCAGGAGTTGGAGAAGCTCATGGACGGGGTCCTCCCCCAGTACACGCTACTCTACGGTCCTCCAGACCAACAGGTAAGTACACAGGGAGCAGGTTGTATGGGCTATGCTGGGTGGAGAGGGCTGGATGTCAGTAGGAAGGGGGCAGAGTTCTGCGACCATGAAGGACTGTGAATGCATGTGCCACATGGCAAGGGTAGGGATGGGGGCCACTGACTTCGACGGTGCAGTTGCTAATGACTTGTCTTCTTCCCCTGTACATGTCATGTAGGTCAGCGCCCACCAGAAGAAGGACATTTGGCGTGCCATCGCCAAGGAGGTCCAGACCCTGGGGGCCCACCAGAGACGGGGCACCCACTGCCATAAAAGATGGGAGGACATTCGCCGCTGGAGCAAGAAGACGGCGGAGGCTCAGTGGGGATGGCCTCCGAACGTGGGAGGGGTGCCCGTCGCACCATGACCCCCCTGATGTTCCGGATCCTGGCAGTGGCCTACCCTGAGTTGGATGGGCGCTTGAAGGCATCACAGCAGACACAAGGGGGTGAGTACACTCTCATTCTCATGACTTTGCGCGCAGTGGAGGGGTCTGGGTGGGGGAGGAGGGCTGTGGGTTTCCCTAGGCCAGGGCGAGTTACATAAGCTAGGCCCCTTCGTAAGGAATGGCCCTGTGGCCCTCCACCCCACCTCTGTAGAGTGCCAAGTACAGGTATACATACCCCTGTGTCATCTATGTGGACAGATGATACTCATAGCCATGTAGGCCATATCCCAGGAATTGCATCAGTAGAGGCCAAGAGCACGGCATAGTGCAGGGGGCTGCTGTGTCTGTATTGTCCGCCAACGGTAGCGGTTAGCCATGCACTAAACCTGTCTTTCTTCTGTCGTCCCCCACCCTTTTTGTGCTCTCCCTGTTCGTTTGTGCATCAGCATCATCAGGCGGAGGTACAGTGGCACCGGAGCACGAGGGAGCTGCATCCCACGTGGCCATGGAGGGCCACACCACAGACTCCGAATACACCAGTGGGACGGAGGGTGAGGGGAACTTCACATCGGTCACCGGATCAGCAAACAGCGACACGGACTCGTCCGCCGATGGGAGCTCCCTTGTGGTGGCGGCACCATCTGTGCCCCCCACTTCTACAGGTACAGCCACCACCCCCCCTACCAGCACCGCCCTCCCAGCAGCCCCTCAGCCTTTGCTCCGTGCCCGCTCACCACCAGGAGGGTGGGCATCACCTTCGCCTCAGGCACCTCAGCCCCTGCCCCTGTCACCTCTGCTGTCCTCAGTGAGGAGGCCATTGACCTCCTCAGGTCACTCACTGTTGGGCATTCTACCATTGTGAATGCCATCCAGGCTGTAGAAAGGGAGTTGCAACACACTAATGCATTCTTGGAGGGCATTCATTCTGGTCAGGCTGCCCATCATCGAACCCTGCAATCTCTGGCCTCAGCACTGATGGCAGCCATTGTCCCTGTGTCTAGCCTCCCCCCTCCAACTTCCTCCACCCAGACCCAATCCCCTGTACCCCAGCCTATCCCAACCACACCATCAGACAAGCATGCACACACCTCAACACACAAAAGTAGCTCAGGCAAACATAGGCACCACACATCCCACAGGCACTCACACAAGCATCACCCACATACAGACACAGCAACATCCACTGCCTCCACTGTGTCCCCCTCCTCGTCGTCTCCCTCCTCCCTTCCAGTGTTGTCTACACTCTCACCTGCATGCACTACATCTACAGGCACTAGGACTCGCACCAGAACACCCAGCACCACACCCCGCTCACCTGCACTCACCACCCCACTACCATTTACACGGCCCCTGTGTCCACTCCCAGTGTATCTGTGACGCCTACTCCCAAAGTACACAAACGCGGGCACCCACTCACCCAACATCCATCCACCTCACGACAGCCTCCAGTACCTGCACCTGCACCCAAATCACCTAAAGTTACACCTCCTACAACCACCTCCTCTTCCCCCACTCCCAGACCCCCTCCAGCTACCCGTCCCATTGTTCGTCAGAAACTCTTCCTCAGCAACGTTGACCTCTTTCCCACCACCCCCACCCCTCCAATTCATAGGTCCCGTAGTAGCACCTCAGCCAAAAAAAGCCAGGTACCAGTGGTGCGTGTTAAAGGTGTGTGGAGTGCACCGGCCACCAGGGCAGCCAGTGTGACACGGAGCCAAAGCACTGCCAGTCCACCCCCTGTAAAGCACCTTAAGTTGGAAAGTGGCCGACGGGAGAGGGTGAAGACTCCTGCTGCCAAAACAGCTCACAAGGATCCCGGGGGAGTGCTGAGTCAGCTGTGACTCCTCCCAAGGTGGTGAAGGGGCAGAAGAAGTCTCCAAAGTCTGGTAAGAGCAGCACGGCGGAGAAGGCCGCCATCCTCGCCGCCGGCTGGGACGCCACCGCCAGCACTGTCGTCAATGGTCCGGAGACCACCGCCAAAGTCAGTGCCCTGGAGGGCAGCAGTATCGTCACTGGTCCGGAGACCACCGCCAGAGTCAGTGCCCTGGCGGGCAGCAGTATCGACACGGAACTGGGACCGTCACGGGGAGCGTGATGCACTCTGGGCACCATTCCTCCTCCAGAACCAGTGGAGATCTGCATCCACTCCATCTGTCCTTCACAGGATGAAGCACGCTGGGCACCAGTCCCCCTCCAGAACCAGTGGAGACTGTTATCCACTTGAGAGACTGTGGCTTTGCACTCCCCAGGATAGTACAGTGGGCAAACCACCCACTGTAGAGACTTGAGAGACTGTGGCTTTGCACTCCCCAGGATGGTACAGTGGGCAAACCACCCACTGTAGAGACTTGAGAGACTGTGGCTTTGCACTCCCCAGGATAAAGCAGTGGGCAAACCACCCACTGTAGAGACTTGAGAGACTGTGGCTTTGCACACCCCAGGATGGTCCAGTGGGCAACCCACCCACTGTAGAGACTTGAGAGACTGTGGCTTTGCACTCCCCAGGATACATCAATGGGCATGGAGCCCCGTCGTGGATCTGGCGTGGTGCTGTAATCCGGCTGAGGTGCCCCCACACCCCTTCCCTTCCCCCTGAGGTGCCTGTTGTATTTCTATCTGATGCTCCTGCAGTGTTCTCTCCGTTTGTGGACAGGTATCTAGTGTGGGCCTCGCCCATGCATTGTGGGCCCAGTGGTCCACGGACATTGATATGTGCATACCTGCAGTACTAATCGTGATGTATGATTTTCGATTGTTTTTATATATCTGTATATATTTGGTTACTGTATTTTGATACATTACAATGGTTGAACTCATTTCCTTTTGTCTTTGCATTCTTCCGGGGTGGTTGGGGGTTGTTACTGTGCTGTTTGGAAATGCATTGGTGTGTGTGTTGTAGTGGGTGAGGGTCGGGTGGGGGTGGGGGTGTTGCGTGTGTGTCCCCCTGACTTTTGCCTCCCCTATGTCGTAGGTGCAATACTCACCGTTGTCTTCGGCGCCTACGTTGCTGGTGTTCGTAGAGGAGCAGGAAGACAAGCGCAAGGAGTATTTGTAGTTCGGGCTGCATTGTGGCCTCCTTCCTCGTGGAGTATGTTGAGGTGAGCGTTTTCCCATTGCAAAAGCTGTTTCCGCCGTGCTTTTATCCATGGTGAATCCGCCCCAGAAAAGGTGGCGGATTGGCGGGTTGTGATACTGTGGGCGGTGCATTGTCTTCCGCCTGTCTGTTGGCGGTGACCGCAGCGCTGCTTGTCTGTACCGCCGTGGCGGTCGGAGTGTTAAAGTGGCTGTCTATGTTGCCGGTTTCCGCCACGGTCATAATTCCTTTTTTTTGTCCGCCAGCCTGTTTGCGGTATTACCGCAGCTTTAACACCGTCCGCCAAGGTTGTAATGACCCCCAAAGTCTCCCCATTCTAGCCTATGAAGGCCATTCACTACAATAAGGAAAAAAACACATTTGGCTGTTTTACCTCACCAAGGCTTATAAAACTATTTTTATAAGATCCCTGCTTATAGTTACATGCCTCTCAGCCCTAAGGGCACATATGACATACCTTAGGGGTGAGGTATGTGTAAAAATAAGGTAGTTTAAGACTTTAGAACTACTTTTAATTCCGAAGTCGAATTTGCATGTAACTTTAATTTAAAAGCAGCCAGCAAGGCAGGACTGCCTTTAAAATGACACTGGGTACCTCAGCAGCTTTCACAAGGGGGCACCACCTATGCTGGGGCCCCTAAACCTACATGCCCTACCATATACTAGGGACTTATAGGGAGGTTGACTTAGCCAATTATGATTAGCATAATTTGCATACTGATTTTACAAAGAGCACAGGCCCTGGGACTGGTTAGCAGTACCCAGAGTACCATTAGAGTCAGGAAAACACCAGCAAAAAGTGAAAAATGTGGGCAAAAAGTCAGGGGGGCTCTGCAATCAGCCCTGTTGTCTCATAGCAACCCATTGAGTGTTTGGCCTTGCAAGTGGCTTGGCCTTGCATCCAACCACTGCTGCACGATGCTAAAGCCCCTGAGCAGTGGGAGTCAGCCATCAGCAGTTGCCAGCTCCCGCAGTAATTAGTGAAATTCTGTGGTGTTTGGCTGCCGGTGGTGCATTGGTCAAAGAAACTGTAGACAATGCCCATTGCACATGGTCAAATGCAGTGAGCTCGACACAAGAGCTGCTACCAACCTCCACTGTGCACACATACTTTAAAGAGAAATAGAGAGAAATTAATTGTAATGTGTCACAAACCCAAGGCCCATTTGAAAGGTGGAAGAATAAAGACCCACAAAAACATGCATTGGTCTCCAACGGCTCTCAAATCCTATGTGAAATATGCAGGGAAGTGACTTGGAAACCATGAGGTAGAATAAGATTTTGGCCAGATTTGTGAACATTTATTAAGAAAAAGGGGGCAGTACAAAGTCCCTTTTTGCTCATTATGTTTTTTGAAGACTTAGAGCTAGAACAACAGCATACATTACTTTAGATCGTTTAGGAAGATCCTATTACCTTGTGCTGCGAACTAAACATCACCTATATTATCATTGTAGAAATGATTCATGCCATGTTCCTGAAAATAAGCAGAAATTAGTTTGTTTTAATATTTCCAGGAGTTGTCAATTTCAGATTGTAACTGGGTCATAACTTTTCGTTTTTGCCCTAATATATGCTTTGATAATAAGCAAAGGCTGAGTGTGTGTAAAGATGAATCAACTCTACAAAGGTTTATTGCATTTCAACAGATAAGCTAACTCCATTAATTGACCATGAAATCATTGCATCCACAGTGCACAATCATCATGTCAGGTAATTCACATGTCAAAACACTTTCAACCAAAAGTAAAAGTTGGTGTTTCGTTCCATGGATGTGGATTGATGCAATCCCATATCTCCACCAACTTTACAATATCTGGCATATTCTCGAGTCTGGTTAAGAAAGAAGAGACTGTACTGCAGAATGAGAAGTCTTAACGATTAAACAGCAATTTGAACAGAGGTAAATATTAGATTTAAGGTAATTGCACTATGATTGGTTGCTCTCTGTGAAGAAATACATAATAAGTCACAAAAGAGGCACACCGAAAAGTTACCAACAAATTGTGTTTTTGTCTTCTAGAAAGGAAACAGATTCTTCTTTTAGCCTTTGCAAGTGGACACTATGATATAAAGCACTGCTGTTCAGTAATTGGTTCAAAGGTAAAGACAAGAGTTCTAGAGTTACAGTCTGCTGAAGAACAGTCTTTGCATGGTTAACCTTTGAGATGACTAGAATTGATAAACATGCTCTAATCGGGGAATCTTGGAAACAGCTTTATTGTGGGGCATTTTATTATTGGGTAAAGACATAAAGGTTATGCCAAGTTCAAGCAATGTCTTTGTTTATAAAAGCAAGTTAATAAGTAATTCTTTATTTGGATAATAGAGCATCTAGAAGAGTTCATCTGGCAGACATAAGGAGAATATATTTGTGTTTTTACACTTTTATTATCTAGCAAGTGAGAAGTCAAAAGGAATTGAGTGATAGTGTTTTGTTTCGTGGGGCTATGGCCAGGTGGATTCCAAAAGTGTGAACAGACCAAAACTCTACTGAAGGTGCATTTACTATGCTAAAACAACGTCTGCAGAAATTGTCAGGCAACACTAAGGTACATTTCTACTGATTTTAGTACAAAAATCAAAGAACTAATATTGCACTATATTCCATAGCAGAAGGACAGTAAAACGTATCTAAACATTGGCCATATCCCAGAGACAGAAACCTTTGCAGAAGGTGTTTACTGTGTGATTTAACAGCAAGTGGAAATTCAATGGGAACTGAATGTTGGAGTTCTAGGCCTTGTAAAATGGTCAAGTATTTTCCAAAACTACAACCAGAGCAACCCTCTACTTTACGCTGCTTTAGATCGATTTTTTTCAGAGTCTGGTCAAAGTCCAGGGCATTCTGCCAACTCCTGCTGTGCACTGTTAAAGGCCACAGGGCAGATTGGGGGGTAAACCCTCAAATCTTCCCCTCGGACCAGAGTAGCCCTTCTGCCTCAGGCTAACCCCACAAGTTACATGCTCTTGTCTGTGACTTGGGTCCCTAACCCAGGTTTAGGGGGTCATTTTGACCTTGGCGGACGGCGGAGGCCGTCCGCCAAGGTACCGCCGCTGAATGACCGCACCGCGGTCAAAAGACCGCGGCGGCCATTCAGACATTTCCTCTGGGCCGGCGGGCGCTCTCCAAAAGAGCGCCCGCCGGCCCAGAGGAAATGCCCCTGCAACGAGGACGCCGGCTCAGAATTGAGCCGGCGTAGTTGCAGGGGTGCGACGGGTGCAGTTGCACCCGTCGCATATTTCAGTGTCTGCAAAGCAGACACTGAAATACTTTGCGGGGCCCTCTTACGGGGGCCCCTGCAGTGCCCATGCCATGGGCATGGGCACTGCAGGGGCCCCCAGGGGCCCCGCGGCACCCCCTACCGCCATCCTGTTCCTGGCGGGAGACCCGCCAGGAACAGGATGGCGGTAGGGGGTGTCAGAATCCCCATGGCTGCGGAGCGCGCTCCGCAGCCATGGAGGATTCACAAGGGCAGTGGTAAACCGGCGGGAGACCGCCGGTTTACCCTTTCTGGCCGCGGCTGAACCGCCGCGGTCAGAATGCCCTCGGGAGCACCACCAGGCTGTTGGCGGTGCTCCCGTGGTCGGTGACCCTGGCAGTCACCGGCCGCCAGGGTCAGAATGACCCCCTTAGTGTCTTTAATAATCCGTATAGCTCTCAGCAGCAGGCAATAGAGCTACATTTCTCTGTACCCCTACCATTAATAACACTTGCAGTTTATTAAACACTTTAGTGCGGGTGTTGGCCAAAGGCTGACACCCATACTCTCTCTCCAATACGCTTGTAGGCTATTGCATGTCACTGGGGAAGGCTGAAAATGATCCTCTGGTGTTTGCACAGGAGGATTCCCTTTTAAAAAACAAAGTGCAAGGGAGACCCGGAATCACTTCCACATAGGCCCGCTCCCCCACCCATCTCAGCACGCTGATGTCACAGATTCCCCAATGGAGCAGCAAAGGAGTATGTGCAAGCTCTGTCCCGCTCCTGAGGGGAAAAATGCCTTAAAAGGCCTCACCAGATTTCAGGGAGGCCTCATTGTGAAGAGGAGTCTCCCCTTTGCAGTGAGGCCTCCCTGAAACTGTTGCCTGACTGTGAACTGTGCTATGATTCACAGCCAGGAAAACCACAAGGCCCCACAGGATTTTGTAAGGGGGTCAGCCCTCGTGGCATCAGGCCAGACCCCACCAAGAGGATATACATGCTTTAAAAAAAGCTGTTTTTGCCCCTGAGCAGGCAATTTCAACCCCAGGGGAATATAAAAGAAGTTTTAAAAATCCAGAAAAAAACATTAAACTAGTCAGGGGATAGGGTCTTCTTTTACATGGAGCGATGCCCTTTGGGCCTCACATTATTTCTTAGAAATGTGCTTTCCCTGGGGAGTCGATCAAAGCCCCAGGGGAACCGCATATTTCCAAAGAAAAAGTAAGGACATGTAGGTAGGGGTTGACCCCCAACACATGGATCAACACCCTTTTTGGGCCAAATATGTATATTGTTTCAAAAGTGTGTTGTTCCTCTGCACGGCAGAATGTGGCACCCAGGGGAAAACACACATTTTAAAAAAAACATATATATACATGTATGTATACTGCGTATGCCACATGTCTACCATCTGCAGATCATGCAGTAGATGGTAGATTTATGTGGCATATGCAGTATTTACTATTTGAAAGAGATTAATATGAAAACAAGTATTTGCACGCAGTGGAAGGGTCTGCACAAAAGTTGAATAGTTCTCTTTCAGTTGATTATTTCTGTATTTGGTTGATAAACTGATACTACTATGGTGAAATATTTGGTCAGACAGTATTACCATGTTTGCAAATCAGAAAATAATGAAGTATGCTTTTAAAAAAACTGCAGCATAATTTGCCTATTTATGCTGCATAATTTAGTCAACCCTGTTGCATAATTTGGTCCTCTCCTGCCACATAATTCGATTCACCAAGTGACAGCACTGTAAGTTTTCACAGGGAGTATGTCTGTGCTTAAAGTTGCAGAGACTACTGTGTGAATGTGTGCTTCTTGAGATCAAAAGTAGATTTGTAGCTTTGGAAAAATAGTTTTATACTGGAAATGGCGCAGCTGGTCCCCCAACAATAGAGTTTTACATAAGCCATGGCAAACGTATGCTGTTGTATTGGGTATGTGGCAAGGTGGAATAATACTAAGAGGCATATTTACAAAAAAGATGCACATTGGTTCTGATGCACCACTTTTCTTGTGTCATCCCTGCCCCACCTAATGGCACCATGGGTGCACTGTATGTATGATTTAGTGCACCATGGAGGTCGTTAGGACAATAACATCAACATTTTTGATGCTATTGTGGCACTTTGCTGCACTACTGTCAAAGATTTTGATTCTAGTGCAGCAAAGCACAGGTAGGCCTCTTAATGATTACAATGGGTGAGTCATTGTAATGCCTGCATTAAAAATGACAGAAATATTGACACAGTGAAATTTTGTCAATTTCACTGTGACATTTTTTCGGGCGTGCCTGCATCGGAACGCCCTCCGTGCATACATTATGCCTAGCACAGGCATTATGTGGTGCAAGGGATTACAAAGTGGCAGAATGCAGGCATTGCAGCACTTTGTAAATATGGTGTGGGAGAATGGCCTCCTTAATTCTGCCTTACCGTAAAAAAAGATGACTCTGGGTCGGCACAAGGTGCGCTAGGGGCTTGTAAATATGCTCCTAAGTCTTTTTTAGACTTTTTTTATTGTCTTTAGAGAACCTGCAGATTCATCAAAAAGATAAGTCTTTTTTTATTTACTGTTGCGCACATCTAACAGATGCACAATCACACTTGCTGATTTGGAACAGTACTTCTGCCTTCTATGGAAGGCAGTGATTTAGAAGTGAGATTTTATTCAGTCAGCAGAAATGGCTTCTCAGCAGATGACTGCTGCCTAGGCCCTAACTCAGGTTATGGAGGACAGCTTTGAGGCAGGATCAGAAGCAGAGACAGCAGAAGCTTAGACAACATCAGAGGCAGTGGCAAATGGAACATAAGTGATTTTTCAATCCCATCCACTGACACGTCTTTCAGCAATTCTGAGGGAATGATGATAGCAGTTGTGCTGTCCCTGTGCAAGCACTCTCTGTGCAGTGGAGTGACCATATCGGGGTAGATCAACCCAGCGAGCGGGCATGTGCAGCAGCAAGCACAGACAGAGTGCTTTCTTGTCACCCCCTAATTTAGTTTAGCCCCATATTCCACTGTTAACTGGTGATGCTTGATGTAAAGTTGATACAGCCAGATTTTTGCCAATTGCCTATGCCCATCTCTTTTTAGATGTTGACTTCCTTGAGCAAATTGTTCAGCAAACAAATTTGTGCACTGATTAATTTCTAAGGGAGCATGGATGCACTCCAGGGCCTCATTCTAGGGCACACTAGTGCACTCCAAGTTCACTTGAAGATATTTTTGGCATGACACTCAAAATGGCATTAGTGCACAAGCCAAGCTTGCAGACCTACTGGACTACTCACACAGTTTGGGTAACACCCATCTTCGCACTGTACATGAGCAGGAATTGTTTTTTGCTACTGCAGTGCATGATACATTTAAATGGCAATTTTGCTGCATTGCCCCAGGGCCATCCAGACCATGACAGGTTGTTCAAAATTTGGGCTGTTGTAAAACATTTCTCTGCCAGGCTTCCAGAGATATACAAGAGATATACAATCCTGGAAAGAATATAGCGATTGATGAGTCCATGATCTTGTACAAAAGGCAGCTGCTCTTCAGGCACTACATTGCGAGCAAAAGAGCTCGCTATGGCATCAACTTGTACGTGCTGTGTGAGAGCTCTACTGATTACATGTACAGCATGCAGGGGTATACTGGAAAGCACTCCATTCTAAACCCTGTAGGTTTCCCTACCAAGCTAGGAGTCATAAGAAAGATTGCATGGGAGCTTTTGCAGCGACTCTTTCACAAAGGTTGAAACCTTTATGACTGATTTGCATATGGCAGGGTCCAAACTGGGGTGGCATGGTGAGGAAAAAACAATGGATTAACCCGGATCTGTGACTGGGGGTGAGTATTTGAAAAGTTTCAGGACTCTGTCCATCATCTTTTTGTGTTGCTATAGTTGCCCTGAACGGCCAGCATATGCCCAGACATGGGTCCTTTGCTCGCTGTGCCACTGGATTCAAGCTAGCTTGGCTGATGAGGGGTGATTCCTCGCAACCGGTCCCATTTTTCTTGTTTCCTGTCCAGGGAAGACCTAGCCTGTCAGTTCAACCTTGACTGTTCCCATGAGTAGCAGGGTCGACTGATTTTCAGATGGCTGGATCCAAAGTTGGGTGACATTGTGAGCAAAAAAATGATGGATTCAACCCAGATCTGTGATTGGGGGCTAAGTTTCAGCACTCTGTACATCATCATTTTTGTGTTGCTATAACCTTTAAGTGGACAACTTCGATACAAGAGTAGAGCTTTTCAGTGAGCTGTATAAAGATGGCACTGTGGCATGTTGTAGAGTTTGTTGTCACAGCAAAGGATTCCCACAGGATCTTGTTTGTAAGAAGCTCCAAAAGTCCTATAGGAACGGCTCAAGCTATGTCAATGGAACCCCTTGCCATGGGACTCTTATTGAGCTTGGTTTGATCCCTTTCTGTCACGGGCACTGGAACCAGCCTCCCAAGTGGAGCAGTCTTTTTATCGTCACAGGTGGGGTAATGCTGGGTGGTAAGAATTTTGTCAATTCTTATGGATTCCCGAAGTTTCCATCATGGAAATGTAAGGAAAATGTATAATTTCAGGCAAAATTGTAGATTTGTAGAGCATTGTGATTAAGAAAACCTTGTTGGATCCACACAAGGCACACCACCACCCTGGACTCTCCTTTGAATCTAGTTTCCAAAAATGTCTGTGGTTTATAGATTTGCATGGGTGGTGCCACAGCATGGCCCCAAATACAGCAGCTACCCCTATTCCTTAGCTCTCAAAGTAATGCTTTAGGGAATTTTGTGTCATCTCTTTAGCCACCCTCACAATCGAGGAACCATTCTTATTAGGAGATGTGTGAGAACTCAGGGGTACATTTAAGAGCACCATTCCAACGCCACATTAGCATTAATTTGTTTACGCTAATGTGTTGTTAGAAGGCCAAAAACGCTGCACCACAGTTACAAAGTGGTACAGAGCATGCATTGGGCCACTATGCAAAGGGAGTGTTCCCCCATTAGGGGGGCCAAAAAATGGTGTAGGGAAATCTAAGAGATTTCCTTGCGCCATTTTTTGGGCACTTTTAACACCTGTGCCAAACAGGTGTTAAGAGGAGGCTTCCATTGGTTACAGTGGGCCTCTGGGTGCTTTGCAGGATTAGCGTCTGAATTTTTTACGCTAATACTACAAAATTCTGACGCTATTCCCGATACTACTGCCATGGTGCGCCGTATTTTAAGTACAGCAAATACATGGTGACGTTAGGGGGGTGCTAAGGAGCACAAGAAAAGTGGTGCTGTACTCAGGCCTACCCACACAACTGAGGTAACAATTTTTATTGTGAGACTTAGACGAATGCTGGGTACAAAGTACAAATACGGAAATCTTAAAGTCTTGAATGACCTGTGTCAAACGTCCCAGTCCTGAGGAATACTTTCAGCAAATGACGGCCCCCTAAGAATCTTGACACGCATAGGTGTCATGAAGTGGGAGTGAGGGTGACCTATTCCTAATTCAAAGAAGGAATAAGACTGAAGGAATACACCACCCGTTGGCCTATTGAGTTCTTTATATCAAAGAGAATGTGAATTTTGATTATTTGATTGAAAAAAGACTAATGTCTGTTGGACGCTTTTTATGTTTTGTATGTTTGATAATATTAAGCACATAATGGACACTTTAGAATGTGTATGTCCTTGTGATACTGTGATGTTAATTTAATTTCTTTATGATTTGCTTATTTGTTCATTTTTATAACTAATGGTTGATTCATAATAATTTATCAGCAAAATACAAGTGCAGTATTCTTCAGTCTTTTTCTGACAATTATGAAAAAGGATTTTCCTAATAGGCTGTAAAAAAGGTATTTAACATTGTTATAAGTAATCGAATATACCCAGAGCAGGAATGTGGTAAGTTGAAGTGACTCAAACTGGTGGTCCTGCAGCACTTATTGTAGCCTTTTAAAACATGTCTCAGGTCCACCATTACAGCCTGTGTGCAGTTTTAAACTGCCATGTAGACCTGGCAAAATAAACCTTTTCCCAGGCTTAAAAATTCCTCTTTGACACATATATCACCCTTAGGGTAGGCCACAAATAGCCCATAGAGTAGAGTGCAATGTATTAAAAAATGTGGACATGTACCTTTAAGTTTTACTTGTCCTAATAATGAATAACTCTCTATTGCATGACCTACCTCTCCAATCGGAAAACATTGGGTTACCTTATTACATTTAATAGGTGATACATTTTGTTAAGTAGCAGGTAGGAATGTCATCTTTGGTGTGAGGAACTGTAATTTAAAACCATCTTTAATGGTAAAGTCGGATTTTAAGTCACAATTATGAAAATGTCACTTTGGCATTTTGTTGTTCCTAACCATTTGGTGCCTGCAGCCTTTATACTAGGTCACATGCCTAGGTGTGATTTGCAGTTGACATTTATGTATTCCTCCCAGACAATATTACAATAGAGGGTCTGGGTGTTGGCAGGAAGGGATTCCTGGCTTGATGGGATGGGGAGATATCACTTACCACACTGATGCTTCAAAGACACTGCCCCATCTCACACACAAAGGACTTCACACTAGCCTATTGCGAACTCAGACAGACTGAAAGCAGGGCACGGAGGCTAGAAATCCCAGACACTTCTGTGGGGGGAAAACTCCAGATGCTTTTCCCACTTCGAAGGGGCCACCAGGTATAAATATGAGACCCTCAAACCCACTCTTCATTACACTTCTGAACTTGTAGAAACCACAGAATAAGAACTGTCCTGCTGCTAGAGCACTACCCTGTGTCTTGAGGCCTGCCCTTCTGTATGAGAAGGAACGCTGGCTCTGTACTCTTTATACCAGTCTGAAGTGACTCCAAGGGTCAGCTGAGTGACCTCCTATTCAGAGCTAATGGGACATAACAAGCTTTATAGTCCTCTCTGCAATTGTTCAGCTTTCCTGCTGCAACTGGACCTTCCTGTACCTGCAACTGAGCCTGCCTGAGCCTTCCTGGAGTGAGTTCCTGATCTCCAAGAGTTGCCTCCCAGGTCCTGGACCCTAAGAGTGGCATCGGATGAGCTAATCCTTAAAGAAAAGAAGAAATCCAGAAGTTCTTGGCCTCTTTGCAACTGCAGATAGCCTGCTAACACAAAGATCATGCAGAAGGCTCTGAATACCAATGCCCAGCTCCGGTGAATCTGGCTCTTCTTGATATAGTGACTGCCAGTGACAACTGGCAATATGATATCTACGCTTTGCGCTTCAGCATCCATAGTCTGCAATGACTTCCAACGCGAATTTCTAGCAACAACTACCTATGATGCCCACTAGGATCTTCATGCTACAGCCACAACCATCCGCAATGTCTGGACTTCTCTTAAAGCTACAGCGAGAACCATCAGCAACACTCTCCCTGCTCCTCATGGCCTAGCAGAGCTCTTTGCACTGGACTTGAGAAGGTAACTATTTTAGCAAGAGTATTCAGCCCATGCTCCTTTGTGGTCAGCCCAAACTTGTGACTTTCCCCCAATCTCATAAAACTACATAACTGTGAGTGGCACTTTGTGCTTTTTGGGGTAATACTTATCTGGAAACTTCACAATTGCATATCTCCAGTTCCACTGATAAAACTTTTGTCATTTTGGTGTCAAATAATGTATTGCATTTAACTGTATCTTTCTAAATTGGTCTGGTATTTGTCTTGTGTTGTGTTTTAACTTTTTTTGCTATCTGTGTGCGGCACAAATACTTCACACATTGCTTGCAACTCATGGCTGACTGTTTTTGTGGTAAGTATGTTAAGGTTAATTTAGTGACGTTTTGCAGTTCACAGTGACAAAGATTGTGGATATTGCTTGATAAGCATCACCCCCCTCAAACAACAACCCAATTTCTCCCAATGCCCTATTAGTAAACGCAGAAAATAGTTGAGATAATATAAATGTTGAATATCAATAGGAAAATGCTTTCATAGTGTATGGTCATGTCAAGTATGGGATTCAATATTGCCAAGAATTCTTTCTGTATCTCGTGCAGACAATGCAACACAACCATTATTATTTCTTTACAAAAAGCTGTTTCTGATACCATATCTATTGTACAAAACTAACAAGTTCCTTATTGAACATTGTAGGTTATGCTGTTGTGTTAAAGCAGAATTGTTAAACAGTTTTTAACTATAAGTAGATCAGTTTTGGTGCAAGTTTGTGACCTAATGATGTTATGAAAACCAGTATTCATATATCATTCCAAATGTTTTTCTTGGGTAGGGTAATCTCAGTTTCGAAGATACTCCCAATGAAGGGTTGGTTAGTAGATATACTCATAGCATTTGCATTCCAATAGGTTATGCAACTCGGAAGAAAACTGAAAATAATTCTTATAAATCAATGTTGAATAATATGTGCTATAACCATAAAGTTGGTTTGGTCAATTTGAATCCTCCAAGTTGTATGTTAAGAGGTGTTCAATCTAGCAACAATTTAATTCAAATTTATGCAGGTCTGAATCTGGCATGTTTGTCATTTCAATTGCTACTGAAAACATTCTAAAGCTTCCTTTAAATGCATAATTTGGTTGGTTTCTTTAATGTTTCCCTTATTTATTTGAATTACCATAAACAAAGGGTAGCAATATTTTGCCATGATGTGCTTTTCTATGTCTGAAATATTGCACTGCGGCTTATTTATTTATTACAAAAATAACAAAGTGATGGAATGAATGCTTAAATAACTTGAGCCACTTGTGATGACTTGGTTGCATTTCAGACCATTGTCATTTACCGACTGTGACATTGTAGACAGAGACAAACCTTAAGCAAATAAGTCATGTTCCTGCTACACTAGGAATAGTCAACCCTGAACTGCCAGGCCACTACCCAGATAGAAAGACAAACAACTGCAGACCAGTTTTGACATGTTTAGGTCTCTTCAATGAGGTACAGTTTAAGTCCTATGGCACAGTGACTACAGGACACATGTATGGGCAAACCCTTTGCGCTTAGGGCATCTACAGTAAAAACAACAAGGTGATAGAAGGAATGCTTGAAGTAATCTCTTACACTGGCGATTCGTCTTGTATGCATTCCAGACCATCATTTGTGGCCAACAAAGATCTTCTAGATAGAACCTCAAATTAAGCAAATCAGTCTTGTTTCTGCTCCAATAGGAACAGTCCAACCCAAACTACCAGGTCAGGTCTCTTCCAGATGCGAACACAAGCATCCCCAGATCAGTTATGACCTGCTTAGGTCCTATCATCGAGGTACAACTTGAGTCCTATGACACAGTGAGCATGGACCCATGTCTAGGCATACCCTTCACACATAGGGAATCTACTGAAAAAATAATAAGTTGATGGAAGGAAGGCTTGAATTAATCTTAGCCACAGTGATTTGTCTGGGCTTTGTACCAGGCCATCTTTTTCTGCCCATTGTGCCATTCCAGACAGAGACATGTCTTATGCAAATCAGTGGTCGTCCTGCTCTAATATAAACCGTTCAACATGAACAGCCGGCCAATTCCCCTCCAGATCGGAACACAAGCAACCTCAGACTGGTTTCAACCAGCTTAGGTCTCATCAGTGAGGTATAGCTTGAGTCTTAAAACACAATAAACACAGGACCCACGCGTGGGCCCACATCCCTTTTATTTATTTATTGACACTCAAATTTTAACCTAATCCCTCCAATTTTGTCATTTTCCCAATGATTTGCTATAGATATTATATGCATCCAAATTATTTTCATTATAAGTTTAGTCTAACCTTCCGATATATAAATTAAATGTACTCATTTAACTGCAAAAATGTGTTTTCATAAGAGTTACATTTTCTCCCTGTTTTGATGACTGGGTATGTAACATTTATAACTTAAAATAAAGCATTATAGTTTGGAAAAAGAAGTCTATCCTAGACTTTGCAATGTATTTACAACACTTCACCATGAATGCAACCACACCTGAACTGACCACAGCAATCCATAGTTAAAGTGAACGTATAGTGGCTTCACAGACATACAAACTCTCAAATAAATTGCTGTGGTCACCCTTTTCATCATTAAATGTAGTTTTCTAAGGGCAAATATTTTGTAGAGATAACGATTTTGACAGTTGCTCTATGTCTTACTTGTAGGCTTGGACACCTATTGATCTAGTCCAGAGAGACGTTAGGGGTTAGCAGGGTTGCACTTGTGAGTTTTCTTCATTCCCCATTCTTCTCAATCTGTTTGGCATTATCGTAGACAGCATTAACCACAGGGAGATGTGGTGCTTAGCGGTTAGATGATTCCTAGTCCGGTTTAGACACGCAACTCAATATACAATATTCTGAGAGCACTGGTTGTGTTAAATTGCATCATCTTTAAGGCCATGCAGCCTGTTTAAAGTGAACTTTTCAAAGTATTAATCTAATTTGAACTCTCTTCAGATGCTGACATTCTGCATTTCAGTCTTGAAGACGTTTGTAGGTTCATGAAAAGGCTTTAGTTTACATGGCTTAATTCCTTGCTTGTTTATTATACAACATGCTTTTAGCAAGTTTCTACTGGAATGTTAATTTTCAATTCATATCATTCAATGTAACACACACGTTTCCCAATTATTAGAGAACATGGCATAAAGTATGTTTCCCCAATATTTTAAAAAAAATATGAATAATGTTAATGCTACTAGAAAGGTAATGGCACAGATTTATTTCGATTGTATGCTGTGCTATGTAGCGCGAAGTGTAAAACATCACTATGACATATCTACTACATGCTATTATGTTTCAGAAGAGGTCATTTTCATTTATTTTTACTTTAACTTTCCTGCTATATAAATGTGGAAAAATGTTTAAACATAACATTAACTAAAATGCCCATCATTTAATCTATTACCTAAACTGGCCTCATTTAAACTCCTTTTAGAGCACAAATGTTAGGTAGACTTTACCAGTTTAATTTGCTCTGAAAATATGGAACAGTAAGTACATAATTACATTGATCTAGCCTCATTAATTTAATATATATCTCTTTTAATTGTTGATAAGCTTCAGCTGACTTCAGATAGCTGCAAACAGCAGTGACTCCTGCAGAACGCTATCAAATGTTTTCTATACCCTGCAGTGGAAGTTTACTTTAAATTACATTTTCAGTTTTGGTTAATGAACTCAATGAAACATTGCTTTCTGCAGTGATGTTGCCAGAACAGGACTTCCGACTGTTGTGGTCTTACATTCAGTGGTATAATGCCTGATGACTCCCCCCACAAAATTGAAAAGGGACTGGTAAATGACTAGGTTAATTACCTGTAAACTTCATTACTCTGAGTCGTAGTCTTCCTCTTCACAGTCCTTACTTCATGAGCACTTTGTGGCTTATGCACAGCATTCTCCCATACAAAAGAATAAAATACTTCAATCCCCACACCAATATGGCCTCTACAGGAAGTTAGTATACCTGTGGGCATATAGGAAGGGCCTAGACAGAATAACTCCTGTATTTCACAAGCTTAGATCAACCTATGAGGGAGCAGATGTTATAATTATCAAAAACAATGACCTTCACATAGGGATATGTTTCAATAAAATGTATTTACCTTAATCAATCATTGACATGTAACCCTGCAAATGTTTCTGATTCAACAATAAGCATTATGGACTTATGAATAAGGACCTTGTATATTAGTGAGGTAATGTACGAGCATAAGCATGAAAATGCAAACTCCTGAAGAGAATGAATGATGTGAGTAAGACAAGTTATACAGAATATTGAAAAAGATGTGTATTATCCTAACAGACACAAACAGCTGCTGATAATATGAATAAGACTAGTTATTTAGTAGATTAGCTAAGAGTTTTCTCATAGGTAAAATGTATTCTTTTAAGTAGAATAATACAACACTAGTTATAAGGACACTTGACAATAAGAAATAAACGTGGCTACATATTGTTGCTGTTCATGGTATTGTATCCCAAAGAAGAGACTAAGGAGTGTCCAGTTCCCAAGAAACCTTGCAAGCTGATTGGATGACTGAAGATTGGAAGAAGAGACATGTTGCAAAAGACTAAAATTAACATGTTTATAAAAGCATGTGTTTCTAAAGTAGGAGGAGAGAAGATTTTTGAGGCAAATGACTGGAGACTAACCATCCTCACTCACCAATTACCCTGGCTGAGCCTATCCAGCTCAGGCATAGACTCTACTGACTATCCTTGAACAAATCCTTATGGGAAGTTCTTCTCTGATTGATTCTGATATTTCAATTTAGGATTTATGCTTAATCTCTTGATATTGAACTCTTTATGGGTTCTAACTGACAGCTTTTCTTGATGCTCCGCTCCCTCTTTTTAACCATCCTCATTCTTGGACTAGAGATTCTTTCCCTTATTGAATGCGCTTTCAGAATTGCGAAATCAAATATTGACTGTATACTCTGCTTATTGATTATATGATGGAGTATTGATGAAAATAATAGTGTCTTCGTAAAGATGAGCATATGAATAAATGTATTGATAAAGCTTTTGAACTCTCATCAAACTCTAATTATTGACTGAGAACTATTGAAATTATAATGATTAATTTATTTATGTTTTGCTCCCAGTTAATCTCATCTAATGGCAAAAATTCATGCCTCTAGTCGCTGGCATGTCAGATTGATGATCTGGTAAGTATTCCTACTATTGCCAATTGATTATGTGGTTTAATGAATTGGTGATGCTTATGCACTTATTGGCAAGAAGTTGAAGAGGTTCTTGGACTAAGAATAAGTCTGTGGGATAAATTAAGACAAACAAGAACTGTTTATGGTTTTTCTTGTCTGCTAACAGGTTTTGAATGCAGGTTGTGAGGTACTGCTGACTGCAGCGAGTTGTTGTGTCATTTATGCCATGTTGAGATTGGTTGTTGGTGTAAACACTGTGCCTTGAACATATACTCTGTGAAAAGATCTGCACTGCAATTTGAGGAAGGGTTTATTGAGAACTGATGTGTACGGGAACAGAAACAAAACATTCTTAATTTGAAATGTTGAGATATTGTTGATTAATTCCAAGACATGAAGTGTGTAAAAGTTTCTAAAGGTTTGATGAGAGGCGATGTGACAATTCTGGGATGGCAAGGTGAAGAGGCGCCTCTTGAGGGTACATCAGCACATTATATGAATGCAAATAAAGGGTTCCACACATGTTTGTGGCTTTGCCAATGGTGCAAGTTCACTGAGAAGGCAGTTCCTTTGAGTTTCCCCAAATATTGTACATTTGACTTCACTAGCCTTTGAGCTATGGTGGGCCCCCAGGCATGTTATTTATATGATCAATTTTTATAATAATGACTTCTCGTCCTGCTGGGCAGGCTATTTTCACAAATAGATGATTTGGTAGTTGAACACGCTGATTCATAGGGCTTATTTAATCTAATATAAGCAGGTGACTTTAACGCAAAGATAGGAATCATGCTGTCTTTGTCTCCAATAACTGCAGGGCCTGACCAGAACAAAGTGGATTATGATAATGACATTGCCATGGACTCCAGAAGTCGTTATTTGCTCTGTCTCTTACTGTCTCATGGCCTGGATAGTGCTATCCCTGCCCATGCTTCGGCTATTACACCCACCTATATAGAGAGTGGGGAGCTCTGTAATAGATTACATTTTCACCACTTGGAGTTTGCAACACCTGTTAGCTGAGGAGAAAGTGTTCCATATGCTATATAGCAACCATAATTCTCTCGCCCTGTCCCATAGATATTGATATTGGTAACAAGGTAGCAAGTACAAAAGTAAGCAACCAGCTCCTGGTGATTAAAGGTGGGGGTCTGCACCTAGCTTACAGTTCTACTGACATGAGTAAAGTGATGATCCATCTGGTCATCGAATATACTGCGCTAATGTCTGGCTGTTCATCGGAAGCCTTGAAGCCCTCAATAACCCTAGTTAACTTTAATTTCTTCACTACCCTCACTAAACACTATCTGTGTATGCCTGCCTGTACCATTGTGGGGAAGGAGAAATACGGGTTTGATAGGGCAAGTAGAGTTGCAAGGGATAAGTTGTGTCTTGCACTGAAGGCTAATCCGAGGGATCAGGGGCTCATTTGCACTTGTAGGAAAGAAGAAAAGCACACCTTAAATCTAAGAAAAGCTGAGCTGCAGGTTGAAAAGTGGGACAACCTACTGTTTTCTTGTCAAGTTAGGGATACCCAAGCATTTTGAAAACTATCTAGAGCTACTACCATCCTGGGGGTCTCCTCTGATTTTGTAATTACCCACATTTGTCCAGATTTATGCATTAAGTATTTAGTGATATATTATGTAACTAACAACAACAATGATGTTGATTGGTTGATTGATGTTCCTCTTCCATTGGGTAGTACCTTTACTGAGAGAGAGGTTCTTACTGCCATTCAAAACAGCCCTGCTAAAAAAGTCTTTGGACCGGATGGGGTCCCTGTGGATATATTTATTGTAGCTCCATGCTTCTGGGCCCCATTACTTGCCAATGTTTTTAACTTTGTGTGTAAGGCTGGTATTCCTGGTGGGAATCTGTTATCGGCCCAGTTTTTAAGAAGGGTTGCCTGCTTGGTACTGCATGCTATCAACCTATATTCCTCCTCAATTTAGATATTAAAATAATTGGGTGCATTGTTTTGGATTATTTGTTGTACTGAACTGCCCCAGTATTGGTTCAGGAATGGAATGGTTTAGGAACTATAGAGCAGTGCCTAAATGTACATTTACTGGTAGCTAAATATAGGGTGGCTAAGGGGTCTTCCCTTCAGCTGGCATTTGGGGATTTATCCAGCATATTTGATTGTGTTATCAGTTCCAAACTGTGGAGTATTTCAACATCCATGGGTTTAGAGCCAGACCTTGTGGCCTTTTTACCACATCTCCACTGGGACCTGAAATCCTCTGTCAGATATAGTAATAAGAGTGACTGCAGTTTGACATTCCCTGTCAATCGTGGGGTTCACCAGGGATGCATATGTGCCCCGATTTTATTTCTGCTGTATATCAATAATCTTGATTCGGTTTTAGTAAATGTGGGGTCTTATGTACTAATAATGAATAATAAGCCAATGCCGGCTTTCATTTATAAGGATGATGCCATGCTGTTGGCAAGGACTGCAAATGGCCTAAAACAGCTGATCATGTTCTTTGATAATTTTATGGAGGTGCTGGATCTGCTGGATTTCAAAGACACACAGAATTATATGTGGGCCTAAGAACACTAAAACACACCCCATTTCTATAACTGGTATATCCTTCATCAGAGTGAGTCAGTTCCCTTATCGAGAGGTAATGTTTGATGAGGTTTGTTCCTGGTCCCTTTGTATCGCGAATAGAGTAAGCCAGTATTTTTGTGCAGTTGGTACCATTTTCTCCTTGGCCACTAGTTTGGGGGGAAAGCCTATTATCCCTGTGCTAGAAATGTATAGGAGGAAGTGTCTCCCTTCCCTAGTGTACAGCTCAGGGGTTTGGAGCTATAGGGATACAGCAATGGAACAAGCGGAAGAGAATAGACTATGTCGATGCTTGTTGGGTGTTCCTCCGCCTATCCCCCATTTCATAGCTTATCAGGAGCTTGGCCTAGATTATGTTGAGGACCATATCAGCATTGCCCGACCATTGTTATGGTGCTTTGTTTGGCTAAATGAAGAGGCTGACGTCAATCGTCTTATTATATTTGATTGCCTCTTGAGTCACCATGGTGTTTGAATTCTCTAGATTAGGTATATTAGGGAGACCACCCTGGCCCTAGGTTGTTCTTACATTTTTTGACAATACTAGAAACATTACTAAGAGGGATAAAGAATGGATAATGAATTGCTATCTTGCCTATAGAGAAGATCGCCGAGAGAGGAAAGAGCTAAGTAATCCAATAGTGACTTCTGGTCTCATCTAAACTGTGGACACTGTAGCTCTCGATTTGGTGCTCTTCCAGAAACCCTGGGAAAGGGTGCCTTTAACCGGATTTCACACTGGATAAATTAGATAGTTACTATGCTTTCCTCAGGGCCAATTTTTCCCAGATGATATCTTATGTGTTTTCTATGCCTCCTTGACTAAGCAGCATCTGATTCCATTATTGAGAAATCAAAGGAAGAAGAGGGGCAAATTAGTGCTGACATTCTTTCAGCAACTCGAGAGTCACCTGGTTTGCTAAGCGTTGTATCTTTTGAAAAAAATGCTCTGTGATTGCAAAAATCAATGTAACTATAGTAACATCTGTTATCGGGTTTTCATAGCCTGAGTCAGTTGTTGCCTTAATATGTCATTGGTACTTATATACTTGGTTGTCAATGAACTCCTTGTTCCCTTTCTTAACACTGTTGGCATTTCTATACTGAAAAGAGATGCACTTTACTTAATGCCTTTATTTCTATTTTTTTAATCTGGTTTTCACCATAGTTACTGTGCATTGTATTTTATTGATGTGATCCATTTATTTGTGTTTGAATAAAGAAGAAATTGATTGATTGATTGATGTTACAATTATTGACAGGTTAAGAGAAAAACGAAGCCACCTTCTAGGCCTATCCAATATGCAGCATTAAATGCTTGGAGGATGGTTGCAAATGCAAAGGAGTGAGAGAAATATTAGAATAAAGCAAAAAGAGTAATGCATAAATATGAAAGATGCTCTATGGAATGAACAACAACAGAGATGGTTGTAAGCTATAATGGAGGGAGCTAGATTATAGCCCACAATTACTAATGATAAATTTCAGAAACCTGAGAAACCAAAAAAAAAAACAAATGTTAAAGAGGACAAAGATTAAAAAAAAGGAAAAGAAATCAGACACTGAAAGCTGTTCATTGGATCACATTTTAGATTAATTATTCGCTTTGGTCTGCTACCCTGTGCGGCTCCTGATGCAGAGAGTACTCCATCTTCTAATGTGATAGAGGATATGGCCCCTCCTGACCCAAATGCAATACAAATTAAAAGATAATTACCAATGGCACAGCCTATTGTGCAACCAGGTATTACACTTACTATGCCTACTTGAGTTGACCATGTCCTGCCAGTAATGCTTTCAGGTGTTACTGCTTCAGTTGTAGCTGTGTCAGCACTAGTTACTACGTTTATAACAGCATAGCAATTAGAGGTTTGCACAGCAACTGCTCCAATTACTATTGCCCCAAGAACTGTAGCTAAAGGAGCTATTGGAGTAGCTTTGCAACAGGGTTTATCCCAACTTTACAGAATTCACAGATTGTTACTTGGACACCATTCCAAGCTGTTCAGACATTGAAGGAAGTAAAGAGACATATCCCTATGACATCCTGAGCACAGGAAGAGACACGTTTATTTGGAGATGGGATTTTGCCCCCTGTGGTTTGAGGAACAGACAGAGAATAAAAGAACAGGAACTGCAGGAAATCAAGTTTTCACCATGCAGAAGACAGCTAAAGAGAGACCATTAAATGTCCTGAGTTTGAAAGTGGAACTAGAGGCAATAATTAGTAGAATGCCTAGACCATTAAACATGTGAACCAGTACCAAGAAAAATAACTTGTTTATTTGTGCTTATTTTCTTTCACTTTGCTGCATGTTCAAGGTGCACTTTCATTTGCACATGGTGTGACACAAGCGCATGGAGCGCTTTTCCAAATTGCTTTCATTCATGTTTGCTGCAGGGGCAAGGAGGCCATTCTCTTTGCTCACTGTGTGATATAAGTGCATGGAGTGCTTTAACCTTTGTTACTATTACTAATTTGCATCCACGCATTGTGTGCTTGTTTCTGTTTATGGTCTAATGCACACACATGGAGTGCGCCTAGTTCATCAGTGACTGCCAACTGGTGCTACTTTGTTGGGGCACTTCTCTACGCATTCCTTAACTGGCTATCTACATATTACTTTGTGCTTGGATACACCAACCGATATATGTCTAGTACATTGTGGAAAAGTACTCAGTGATGCTTTGACTGAGTCTATCCTGGGTGCCTGCACTAGTGAGGAGTCTTGTCTCCTTAAGGATCCTTCATCTTGAATGATTCCACAAAGCGACTTCCAGCTTACAACCGATACCCTAACAGGTGCATATACATTAACTCATCTACCTAAACAGGTAAATAGTAGTACTAGAGGCTGGTTAGGGTTGCACAGGGGATATCTTTACATCCTAGCTTATGACAGTTTCTTCATTTTTTTAAGGTGCTGTGACTCACACATAGAAGAATACCACTACCAATAGATCAGGACCTCCCCTGTGCCGCATCCTTCTTCCTTGTCCTGTTAACACATGTATGCAAGAAAGAGGAGAGGGATTGTGAAGTTGGTTCATATCATCTCTGCAAGGCCTACCCTTGGGCTTAAGGCAAGGTTTGCAGTGCTCTGACAGAAGGGAAGCCTAAGGTGATTGGCTCACCCAGACGATATGAGCAACCCGGAAATTACCCTACAAGATATTGCCACCATGTTGGTGTACATCCAAATAAAAACCAAAGTTTAAAGCATGACATAACGATGTTACACACCCAGGTCATGGCCAGACCTCCTGGTGCTTGGGGTCCGGATCCTGGAACTAATTCTAAACAAAAGGACATACTAAGGGCATCAAGGTTTTCACCAAGTGGTACAGGATCTCCTGTAAAAGGAGTGGCCTTTCCAGTACAGGGTCCCCCAACCCAGATACAAGTTATTACACCTCACCCTATTCCTCTGGCAGCACCTGAGAAATTCTATGGTGACCGCAACAAGTTTAGTGTTTTCTTGAAGTGTCATCTGTACTTCATGGCCCATGCCATAGCCTTCCCGGATGAAGCCTCAAAGGTTGCATTTATTGTTTCGTATTTGGGAGGGGATTCTGGCAAATAGTCCATTCTGATGGTAGAAAACGATGATCCCATGCTGTACAATTATGTTGCCTTTAAGGACACTATGCAGAGAATGTTTGCCCGCCACACCTTTGTACAGGCTGTGGATAATGAGCTCCTTAACCTCAAATAGGGTAGTTCTGACCTACTTCATTATGTAACCACCTTCAGGTGTTTAGTGATAGAAGTTGAATGGCCTGAGACCAAAAATATATTTGTATTCTATTGTGGTAAGCATGATGACCTAAAAGACTCCATTACACAAATGGCACACCCTCCAGATTAGATGGGGGCTTTCTATAGATTTGGTGGTCAAACTGAACTACCATTTAATAAAAAACAGATCAGAGAAGGGAAGGACTGCAGAACATAAACTCATTGTTGTTAGTGGAAAATCGAAGTCCTGAAGCCCAGATTTCAAAGGGCTTAGGGCTTCCTTGTGCCAGATTAACATCATTTTGCACGCTAATGTGGCCCAATGAGGCCAAAATCGCTGCACCAGATTTACAAAGTGACACAATGCATGCATTGCACCACTTTGTAACCCCTGGAGCCACATTATGTCTGCGGTAGGCATAATGTATGCAAGGGGGGGGCATTCCCCCAATGGGGGGCCAAAAAAATGGCACACAGAAATCTAGAAGATTTCTTTGAGCCATTTTTTGCAGCATTTTTAACGCCTCCTCAGAGCAGGTATTAAAAGGGGGCATACCATTGGTTACAATGGGCTCATAGGTACTGTTCAAGGTTAGCGCCAAACTTTTGGCGCTAACCCTGAACAGTAAATCAACTGTGTCAAAAATCTTGATGTTATTGAACCCTACCCTGTGCCATGGTGCGCCCTATGTAAAGCTGGAAAAAAAGTGTGTTTCATACTACCAATTTTGAATTCCTAGACTACATCCTGAGTCCCAAAGGCATTAGGATGGACACAAAAAAGGTTGACCCCATTCTCCAGTGCCCATCTCCTACCACGATCAAACAAGTCCACAGCTTTCTAGGGTTTGCTAATTTCTATAGGCGCTTTATTGACAATTTTTCAACCATCATAACCCCCATCTCTCATCTGGTGCGCAAAGGTGTAAAATTTGCCTAGGATACCGATGCTGACCAGGCATTCAAAGCCCTGAAAATCAAGTTTACCTCTGCCCTGGTGTTAGCCCACCCCAATCCAGAACAACCTTTTGTTGTGAGAGATGATTTGTCTCAAACCGCGCTGTTTTTTTTGTCTTAACATGATATTAAAACAGGACAGCTACAACCCGTAGTCTACTACTCAGGGTAACTGGTTCGAGACAACTACCACCATACCATAGCTAACCGTGAACTACTGGCAATCAAGACTGCCTTTGAGGAGTGGCAGCACCACAATAAAGGCACCAAGCATCCTGCAACCATATATACTAACCACATGAATCTACAGTTCCTGAAGTCTGCTACGGCCATATCAGCCAGGCAGTTAAGATGGACTAATGATTACAACTTTGTCATTACCTACCGCACAGGGAGAGAGAATGCTAAAGTCAATGCTCTTTCCAAGATTGGAGAGGAGGACGAAGGTTCAACGGAACCTGATCCTTCTACAATTATCCCTCCACATTGCTATAAGGGCCTAGTCCACACTTCTGCCTTTTTTGACACACTATGTAAAGATATTAGTAAAAAAACACCTGAGAAATGGTCTTCTGTATGGAAAGGCCTAACATATGAAGACAGGCTTTTGTATTAATAAATCAGGTGCTACTTGCCTTCCATGGAACACCAACAACAGGTATTTTTTGTATGTCATAATCATCTCCTGACCAACCATCCGGGGTACTATAAAACTTTGAAACACCTCCAAAGACGCTGTTAGTGGCCCTCCATGGCTAAGGATACTAAAGAGTACGTATCGCAGGGTACTGTTAATGCCCAGGGAAAGACCCAACATGCATCCACTGTGGGGTTGCTTCACCCCATACCCATTACCCCACATCCTTGGGACACGATATATTCATGGACTTTTGTGGTTGAATTACCTAAAACCAAGACAGGCAACACAACCATTCATGAAACACTTGTACGATTACACGGTATGACCTCTGTCCTAATCACAGACTGAGAATCTCAGTACATATCCTGTTTTTTGGAATGGATTATGCATGTCTTTGAACATGTAGGTGCGTCTCTCTTCTGCCCATTATACACAAACAGATGGCCGGGCAGAAAAAAACTAACCAGACCATGGAACAATACTAATGATGTTTCTTACTTACCACAGATAAGGACTGGTCAGAAATATTATGGCGATAGAGTTTGCATACAACAACACAACACACACATCCAAAGGCTTATACCCTTTTTCTGTCTTCCGGGTCATCACCCTCAAGTAATTCCATGGAAAAAAACCCAGCAGCAGAACAATGCCCCCTGTACAGGAAATCCATGCCTCCTTCCATACCTTGTGGCAGCAAGCCCTTTTTGAACTGTCCAAGGTGAAAGACATATAAAAACAAGTGGCAGAAACACATAGACAACCTGAAACCACCTACATTATAGGGGATAGAGTATGGCTTTCCATAAAGAACTTAAACCTGCATGGGTGAAAGAAACTGCTACCACAATACTTGGGTCCCTACACCACAGACAAAGTAATTAACTATGTATCCATGAAGTTAGACTTAGCCGCAGCATTGAAAACACATCCTGTGTTCCAAGAATACAGCTTGATAGTCAGATCAACTCCCACCTCTCCCTTTTCTAATTAATGATGAAGAGGAATATGAGGTACTGGCCATCCTTGAATCATAGAGAACAAGACACAAGTTATATTACCTTGTGAACTGGAAGGGATAAGGGCCCAAGGAGACACATGCGAACCCCTCCCCCATGTCTGTCATGCCTCTTGGTTAGTCCGTGCCTTTCTTGCCCGTCACCCTTTAAAGTCCTATCCAGCAACTCTGCGTTGGGTCTTCTGTCACGGGGGGGGGTACTATCATTGTCCCAAGGCAGTGTTGTGCCTAGAGTCATGAAGTTGATTGAGGAAACCTGGAAGTTGCTGTGTCCAGGTGCTGCATGCGCATAGTACCTTTTGTAGTAGTATACAAGGTTTTGGTACATGGGCTGGGTCGACTGGACTTCCAGAAAGGTCACATGGGGTGAGTGTGCTTCAGGATTGTGGTGCACTTTTATCCAGCATTCACAGACCTGAAGCTGCTACGCCTCAGACCCGTTCCCACTGAAGCCACATTCAGTGACTTTCTGGTAGTACCTTCCACAGACGTGCAGGAGCGTGTCTTCTACCTCAACTACCCTGGTCTTTGTGAGTACTTGCACACACTGTGCTGCTCTGAATTGTTTTTTTGTATGTTGACTGCATGCGCGAGGAGCACTTTCTGTTTGCTTACCTCATGATATGAGGTCATGGCGCACTTTCCCTAATTGCTTTCTTTCACATTGGCTGCAAGTGCAAAGAGCACTTTTCCTGCTTGTTTCATTTCACAATGCTTGTGCAAGGAGTGCTTTCATTTACTCATGGTGTGATACAATCACATGGAGTGTTTTAATCTTTGTTACTATTACCAATTCTGGGCTGTGCATGGAGTGCTTGTACTTGTTTCTATTCATGGTATAATGCATGCACATGGAGTGTGCCTAGTACATCTAAACCCATATCTAGACCCTACATTTTCCAAAAAGGTGAGGTTCAAGTTGCTACAAGACTTGGCAGAACTTTGGTATCAAGTCAATAAGGCCACCATCCTCTTTCATTACAGCAAGCACACACCTATGTGGGATTCCCCAGGTTCCCTGGAATGGACTAACGATAGTTTTGCAATCTTCCTGAGGGAGATGGGTTTTCAGGAGAAGGGGACAATTTTGTCAAGGTGGTGTATTGCTGTCCTGGGAGGACATTAATTTGGAGGTGGGTGGGAAATTTTAAAGTTCAAATATCTCCAAGTGCAAAGCTGGGTGCATAGTCTTGATTATACAGTGGGGGCTCGAATGAGTTGGAAGAATTATCATATGAAAAGGCTCCAATGAAGAATGAAGTCACAAAATGGTGGTCCTTACAGATGGAGACTTCCTGCTACCTGAACAATTATGGGGAGAATGCATGCCGGGGATGCAGGTAAGAGATTTATGGCAAGTAACTACAAATATTTTGTACAGCACAGTTAAACCTACCTATTTAAGGACAAATCACTTGCTTTCCATCCACAGGGCCTTTAGGACCCCAGAAAGGTTATCAAAAATTAACACTGATGGTATGGTCAGTTCTAAGAAATGTGGGCCTGAAGATGCTAATTATCTGCACGTGTTTTTCGAATACCCAGTAATCAGCACATTTTGGGAAGATATACGTACTTCAGTAGGTGAGATACTTT
Organism: Pleurodeles waltl; assembly: GCF_031143425.1. Lineage (NCBI taxonomy): Eukaryota > Metazoa > Chordata > Amphibia > Caudata > Salamandridae > Pleurodeles > Pleurodeles waltl. The sequence goes on from NC_090445.1 coordinate 920,969,758, forward strand.
CTATAACGCTCTTGTTATTTTTGGAAACTTGCAAGATCAAGTTAAGTTGAACAATGACAGTGGCAAATTACTCTTTTATATGATTTTATTAGCACAAAGGGAGATTTGTAGAAGATGGGTCAATAATCTTCTGCCTTTATATTCAGACTGGAGGGGGTCACTTCTATACAATTTGAACCTATGTGTAAAGGACATAGAAAGTAGAAGGTACATGTTCTGGCTCCCACTAATGAAGTGGCTGGAAAGATAAATATCTGGAATGATGGGGGTGAATCCCCAGTCAGAACCTCAATGAGGTGGATATCTTAACTCAAACTGATCTATGATTACACTTAATAATTGCCTGTGATGCTCTGACAACGGGCTGTAAGGCCAGGGTGCATTGGAGAATCGGGCTACTCCAGGCATCTGAGAGACAAGACAAGGGGCGTTTCAGATAAAAGATCTCAAGGGGAATTACTGGAGGTGAATGTGGACTAAAAATGGAATGCAGGTACTGAAATCCCAAACATGCTTCCTGTTAGACCTGACATCCTTAGGGTGGCATTCTCTCCAACTGTTTGCCAACCTCTTCCATTTTTCTGACCTTGCTTTTGCTGGGTATAGGACGTTGTACACTTTGTGACCTAGTGAGTCTGGAGCCATTGCAGGAAGGGCAGGACCTTGTGCAGGACCTTTGTGCACTTCATTGTGGCCTGTTTTTGAAGTCTCTCCCACTTCAAAGCCCCAAGTGGATATACGTACTAGACCTCTGATACCATTACTTCAGTACACTTCTGGATCTTTGAATACTCTGCCAGGAAGAAGAAGTGCTGTGCTGCTGAAGGGCTGCCACTCTTCTGGACTGCTGCTTTGCTGGACTCCTGACTTGCTGTGCTGCCCTGCTGCCTGCTGCTCCCCTGACTAGGTGAGTACTGGACCTGTTTCACTTGAACCCAGAGTGGCTCCAAGGGCTAGCTGACTGGCCTCCTGATCTGGTATCTAGGGGGACATAACCAAAAAGACATAACAGAGACTTCTAACTTCCCTGTTGCTGCACTTGGACTCTGCCACCTTAGTCTGATTTGTTAAATGGTGCGATCGAAGTCCTGGATCCTAAGTAGTAGGCCTATGGTGCAGTTAAACTGATGCATCCTCTGCTGAGGGGCACACCTTCGAGCAGAACTGAAGCATGAACTGCTGCATGGATTGGACCTGACACACCACCTTTGGAATTGCCACTACACAGCATTTTCTACAGGAGCAAGGCCCTCACATCTCCAACAACAGCTGCCTCAACAATGATGCCAAAACTCCCCATGGTAGCTTCACTGCTCATCTGAACTGATGCATCACCCTGACTGCACAAAACAACTTTGAAACAGGTCTTCACATCATGAGCTCAATGAACAGGATCCTGGATGTCAACACATCAGGATCTCTGAACCGGTGCTGCGTGACGCATCTTCGATCCAACTCCATGCAACGTGCTATAAACTCAGATTAATATACTTTTGTTCAGCAGGCCTAACTGGGTCCCTGTAGCCTGCCCATGCTCCATTGTGGGCAGCCTGAACTTTTGACTTTGTCGCCGACCGCTGCAGACAGTTAACCCATTTTAGCGCTTTATGCTTTTTAGTGCTATTTTTACATAATTTTTTAAAAAATCAATATCCCAAGTTTTACTTATGGGATTTTTGTCTTTTTGGTCTTGTTTTATTCACTAAATTCAGATTTATTTTTCTAGCCTGGTGTGGAATCTTGTTGTGTGGTATGTTCACTGCTCTTAATCATGGTATGTTTTAAACATTGCTTATATTGGGCCATGATTGAGAGCTCTGGAGTTGTGGCTGAATGCACTGCAAGTTTCTCACAGTGCCTGTCAGTGAGTTAATTTAGATTAAAATACATAAATAAAGATTAACTTACCCATCTCGACACTTGGTGGGTCTTCCAGCACCGGTATTAAGATCCAAAAGTCTTGTCCATGTCACCTCTACCAATCTCAGTGCTGCTCTGATTCTGATGCTCAGGCAGCATGAGATCTGCGCCAGGATTGGCTGGAGTGCCCTGGTCCGATGCTCCTTCAGGCCCTGGAGGCCTGTGCATTCTCTCCACCCAGCTTTCTAAGACAGTTAATGTTGGAGTGTTTAAACTGTACATGTAAGGCTGGCCATCACAAGTCAGCTGGCCAAAGTGACATGCGCACTTTAAACTGAAGTGCACTGTGCCCACTCTTCAACCCTGCTGCCGGCCCCACCCTCTCATACTCGGCTGCTTTTCAGAATGAAAAATAAAATGGAAATACATTTATGTTTATCATGATTCCCTTCACTGGCAGGAAAACGCTTCTTTGCCCTCATGGAGGCATAACTGGGGAATTTCATGAGTTTTCCCATTTTGGACCACAACTTGAAGTTTTTTTTTCAAATGTACATGTACAGTTGGTTCTGAGAGCAAGGAAATTTCTTGGATCACGATCTGCTGGGTATGGTTTAAGGCTATGTGCAACAGAACGGCCTGGTGATTGGTCACAGGCTGTATCCTGGGGCCACAATGTAAAACTTACATTGTTTTCAGTGCAGGGTTTGTTGTTTCACACAGGGGCTAGACTAAAGACAAGGGGTGCTCCAACCCCACGATTACATACCGGATGAATTGTACAGTTGTGTATGTTCAGATGAGATCTAGGTGTGGGACCTTTTTCTGTGTCATATGCTCACCCAGGGCACAACGGAGAGCCAAGGACTTTGAGAGCTCTGTTCACGACCTGGCCTTCGGTCAGGCCTTGAAACTTAAGGTGAGGACAAGAGGTAGAAAACCCATCCCTTTCTTATGTGTGAGGTGGGCTTTGTCCATATAGACGGACTGCATAGGGACTGAGGGAATGCCAGTGTCTGTGTCCAAAGCCAATCTTTCACATCTGTAGGATTTCCATAGAATGCTCAGAACTCCTTCACATTACAAAAAAGGAAAAGAAAAGCAAACATAAATGGTTCTATTTTGTTTATAACTAATGTAGACATAACAATAGATTATTTTTTTTATTTTTGAATTGTTTTATGCTTTCTTTCATAATCAACAAACACCAAAACAGAATGTGTAAACAGATTTAAAAAATAAGATACAAAATATTAAACCCCGGATAAAAAACACAAAGTTTTGCGAAGTGCTGTTCAAATAGACATTTTACATTCTGTTCATCTCAGCACGCCAGCTCGTCATAATCTAAAACGTTTATTGCTATAGCTAGTACTGCTTGCTAACATGGTTTGACTCTGCTGTATGTGATTCATTTGGCACCGCTGTGGATGTGTTGGGTTGTATAAGCTTCCACACCACCATCATTACTTTTCTGTTTCAGATTTTTCTATGTTCATTGTTTGTTGAGATGTGAAATGCGTTCCCATGGTTGAAGTGGTTTGCTCTGGCTCACAATTGTGTCTCAAATGGTACAAGTGACCAATTTGACATGTATTTTATCTCTTCTGTAACAGTTATAAGCACATGTCCTTCTCTGGAAAATTAATTGCTGCAAAAACGTTCTATTGTTCCAATCAAGCAGAAACAACTGCTTTTTATTTATAGCCTAGATATATTTGTGTGGACCAGTAATGTCAGGGTGGTATTAAATGATCAATGGACCCTCCGCTCGAATCCTCGTTAACAAACTGTGATTTGGGGTATTATGGGAGTCACCGGATTCATACAGGTAATCTGTGGATTTCAGACAGGGATTCCTACCTAGTCAAACTAAAGAAGAAGCAGATTAATTCCTGAAAACGATGTCTTCCCCTGTGGGTTGAACGGCGTTCCTTTGAATGCTTCAGTGGCGTTTTACTGTAAAACTGTGGATTTACAATAAAACCTACAATAGAAATTCTGCTTAGTTTAACCACAGTCCCTTGTTTCACAGCTGTGCTCTCTGAAAATCATGCATTAATCTGAAAAAAAAAATAATAAGAGTTAAACGTATGTGCAATACACGTTGAAGAGGCACCAAACTGGTTCTGCGCTATGTGCAAGTGCAACTGTTAGCGATATGCTTCAGATGGAAAATGCAAGAGGAAAATGGAGCAATTGTGTTTTGTGTTACCTCCCTATATGTTTAGTGAGAAAACAGGGACAAATGCTGTTTGTGATAATTTGTTTCACTTGCGCTCTGTTCTAACAAACCTGGCTGCTATGTGGACAACTGGCCATTCTCTGTGTGTAACCATTCCCTTCAATTTTTTGGCCCTGCAGTGATGGTTGAGAGGCCTGTCATCACAGGCCTTGCATCAGGAGAATTGTAACTTTATTTTATGAAGTGAAAAAAATCTGGGTTGGTGTACCTTGTTGTTAGAACTGGAACTTTGTATCCCCCTGATTGCCCTTGGACATCCAGATGAGATTTCCTTTGCTGGTGGTAGTAGTGGTATAATGTACGGCAGTCAGAGGCAACGAGGTCCAATTTTACAGACAAGGGAGCATATTTACAATGCCCTGCGGTACAAGAGTCCCACTAGAGCATCACTTTTGTGATGCTCCGGTGGCGTAATGTGTCCGCACATATTTACAAGGCCACGTAATGCCACCTAGCGTGGATTTCATGGCCTTGTAAATATGGACACCATTCACACATAACTCTGTGTGAAAGGGGCGTTCCATGGGTGTTGCTGTGGGTGTTCCCAAGCAACACCGATGGAATCTTACCAATTCCCAGACTGAAAAGGTTTCGTAAACCTAAAAATGTATTAGATTCCTATGGCACCCCAGAGGTGGCATAAAAGTGGGGCAATGAGGAGAAATAACTTTATTTCTCCTTGTTTTTTGCTCTTTCTACATGTGCTGCATTCTGCAGCATACATAAAAGGAGGAAAACACCATAAAGATTGGATTTCCGATGCAAGTACCGCTGGGCATGTGAAAACAATGCAAGGTCTGCCCGGACCCGAGAGTGCTGACCAGATCAATGCATCGCTCTCCAGCAGAGAATAGAAACGACACGCCTGACCCGACGAAAGGACAAACGACGCACGGTCTCGTGAGTGAGTGAAATCGACACATCGCAAGCCCTTTTTGATGCACACTGGCCCGTGCAGGGTTAATTTTGACGCACCCAAGGTACATTTTCACACTAACAATGTTAGTGTGTGTTTAAAATTACATAAAGACTCTTTTTGCATTTTTTAGTGATAACTCAATTTGTGTATTGTGGATTTTTGTCATTTTGGTCCCGTTTTAATTAGATAAATATTTCCTATTTTTCTAAACCTGCGTTGTGTCATTTCGTAGTGTTATCATTAAGTTACTGTGTGTGTTGGTACAAATACTTTACATCTAACACTCTGAAGTTTAGCCTACTGCTCGTGCCAAGCTACCAGAAGGGTATACAGGGGTTAGCTGAGGGTAATTCTCTTTTACCCTGACTAGAGTGACGGTCTTTGCTTGGACGGGGATAACCTGACTGCCACCAAAGACCCCATTTCTAACAATTTGCAAAAGTAATTAGACTAACTTTGTATACTGGACGTGATTGAACCTATGGAAAGCCCAGAATGGCTTGCACCTGTGGTATTGACATGGAAGAGTGATAATTCAATCCGTTTGTATGTTAATTTATGAGATCACAACCAACACATTAGAGTTGATAGAAAACCATTATCTAACACCAGTGAGATGTTAAGCATGCTGGAGGGCACCCCAGTGCTTACCCTTCTGGACATGTTTGCAGCGTATTACTAGGTGGTTTTGTGTGAGGAGTCAAGACATTTGACCTTATTTGTTATTCTTGAGGGTGTGTTTCACTTTAAATGTATTCCATTTGGGTTGGAATCTTCTTCATCAGTATTACAAAAACTTTTGAGGGAAATTTTTAGAGCTTGTGACAGAGGGCAAACTTTCAGGATGATATTTTAGTGTCTAGGGAGAGTTTTCAATATGCTACAACACAAGGGACTGACACTTCGCAATGATAAGTGTACATTTAAGAGTTAGGTGTGACTACTTGGGTCATCCTATATTGAGTAGTGGGATCAGCTCTAAAGTTAAACTGTTAAGAGCCATTGAGAAAGCTCATATTCCTGCTAATAAGGATCAGTTAAGATCTTTCTTGGGGTTGGTGTAATTTTATTCAATATGCGTGCCTCATTTCTGTGACAAAACTGGTCCTCCTAGAAACTTGATGAAAAAAGGAACATTGTTTGTGTGGGATGATGAATGTCAGAATGCTTTTCAGACTTTGTATTATTATTACAGATGCTAGCAATTTGGGTTTGGGTGCTGTCCTTAGGCAAAAAAGAAACAATGCAAGTGAGGAGGTAGTTGCTTTTGAGTCCACTGCCCTCCGTGGGGCAGAGCATGCTTATTTGATAATTGAGAAAGAAGCTTTAGCGTTATTGTGGGGTACACAATACTTCTGCACATATGTGTGAGAGGTTCTTTTTGTTCTGATGATGGATCATAAACCCCTGGTTGATTTGTTTAGTAGCAAGAGCAGTGCCAAAGCCATGCCAAGGATCACAAAGCAGCAGTATCGTCAATAGGAATTCAACTATATTGTCAAGTATGTTCCAGGTAAAAGGAATGTGATAGTAGACATTTTGTCAAAGATGCCTATGAACAGTGTTGATGAGGAGGTGTTTGAGTACAAGGTGTGTGTATACATGACACATTTGGTCAACAGTTTGCTGAATGGGGCCCTAGAAGAGAGCGAAAGAATAGATGAACTAAAGAAAGACATTATACTGAGCAAGGTCATGTTGAAGTTTGTGCGAGAATGGTCCAATTCCAAGAATTTTGAGTCTAAGCTGAAACAGTATGTCCAGGTTGCTTCTCAGTTGATACATGATAATGGCCCTCTATGTAGGGTTGGGCAATTGGTTATTGCTGCCTGCTTGAGAGCAAAGGTGCTAGAATTAGTGCATGTAGGCCATATTGGGTTAAGAGTAATGAAGCGTAGGATACACAAGGATTTTTGGTGGCCTAGGAGAGACAAGGCTGTTGAATGTTTTATGATGGATTGTGGTCCTTGTATTGTGATTGACTAGACTCAGGTGATGCAACTATCCCTGATTGAGGCTGTAGAATCACCACAGGTTCCATGGGAAAAGTTGTTACTGGACATAGCTGGTCACATAAGAGTGTTGGGAGAAGGTTATAAATGTGTTATTGTGGTGATGGATTACATGTCCAAATGCCACATGGCCAGAAGTTGTTTTTGTTCATAATGTCCGCATTACTTCAATCATTCAGTTTTTACACAGAGTGTTCATAAGAGAAATGTATCCTGCTGAAATTGTGAGTGACAATGGTACCCAGTTAGTGTCAGAGGAAATGGAATCATTCTTAAGTACATTTGGCATCAAACATACTAAGACCTCTCTGTACCATCCTAGAAGCAATGGATTAGTGGAACATTATAATTGTTCATTAAAGGATCAGTTACAGTTAACAATAGTTAACAATCTTAACTGGAAGAGTGTGGTGGCCGAAATGTTATTGGCATTGAGAACGACCCCAAGTCTCACCAGTGGAGGATTATCTTTTGCTTTATTGTGTTGGTGAATACCTGGGTCCAAACTCAACAGGGAATGGGTGGAGCAACACCATATTGATAACTTGTGTCTGTCTAGTGTGGTTGATGTCATGAGATAGGTTCAGAGAAAGTATGTGAGTGGATGCAAGAGAGCAGACCTACAAGGAATGGTCATGGGGAGTTGAGTCAGGATTCAGAAACCTGGCTATGTTGTGAAAGGTGAGTCCAGATTGTCTGTTTCTGTTCAAGTGGTCCAAATAGCTCCTAGTGTGGTAAACACTTCTGATGGGAACATTTGGAGTAAGGACAGGATTGCCATGGGTCATAGGGGAAAAGTTGACTTGGTGCATACTCGGTTTGGTAAAGCATATAAGTGAGTATGTGAAAGTCAGCCATGTGATTGCAATGTGAGAAGTGAGAGATGCAAACCGGCAATGCACAAGGAGGACATTATGGGATGACCTCTTGGTGAATTAATTTATTTTTCATGCAATGCTCTTTCCACATTTTAATGTATAGAAATGACGGTTATTTTCCATACCACTATGTATTTGCGTTCTAGTTATTGTGTTTATATTTTAGCACAAGAATTAAAATGTCAATGGACAGGAATTTAATATACCCTTCTTTTTCTTGTTAGGAGTAAATTATATTACAGTATTGTGTTTATATCTACAGGGGGAGGGTTTATATTCCTATTTTTGCATATGGTTGTTTAACCTTTGGTTTTGTCAATGTGTGGAGGTGGGGTGTTGGGATTTCAGCTTTATCTAGGCTGGAATTGGAACACTGCCAGGTGGAGAACTCGGGGTGGACATTCTGGTGGAGGCGGTTGGATAGGAGTGGAGCATTCATGGTGCGATGTGATGATGTTCTCACTGAGGACTGAACTTGAATAAATCTATCTTTAATCTCCGATGAGATCTCTGGCTTGGCTTCTGTTTAGGACCACAAATAACAACAACTGCCGTAGGTGTTAAGGATGGTTGCTAATATTCCAAGGCCTTTTATTTTCTCGATTCCAACTTCCACACAATAAAAAGTCTTGCTTTTTTTTCAATTGTAATAGCATTCCTCCTGTTGTTTCACAAGGAGGACTACCAGGCAACAATGTCTCACAGTGAAAGAAATACATTATTTTTAAAGTATCCCCTCAAGGAGACACCTTCTTGTGACTTGCGCTTTGTGCTTGAAGCAAGCAATTTGTTTTATCATTCTTAAATTCTTCAACAGTCTTTTGTGTAACACACACAACTGTTTCAGAAACATACAGACTAGAGTTTCCAGTCTCAAAAACGCTATTTCTGATAAAACGCAAACCCCCAACTATTCTAGTTAGGCTAAACAGTGTATTTTTCAGTGGTTTCACTAAAATCATTTTTTTCAAACGTTAAACAGTTTTTCCTTAGCGTTGGTGTAAGTGTATACTTGATGCAACCCCAGATGACTTACCAATCATGGAATTTCTCTCCACCCAATGCGAAAAACTAGGAGGCCTCTGCTGCCACAGTTGCCTCATTGAGTCTACCTGAATAGCAAATGACGTGTTCTGGGTAGGGCCATGTTTTGTCATACCCCATCAAATGTGGCCGCCATGCAGAAATTCTGGAACATGTAGCCCTATTCAGTTCTCCACTATTTGGAGATGTTGACGGGGAAGCTAGTGTATGGCTAGTGAGTCCCAAACTCTGCCAAGCCTGTGCCCAGAGCAGAAGGTGCACAATGGGTGGGGAGTTGGGAAGACACGACTGGTGCCTGTATGAACAATGCTGGTTTTGGGATGGTCAACAACACCAATACTCCTGACCCTTGAACTGGCCTTAGAGGTGGGGCAATAGGACCTGACACTGAAGGAACTGGCTTAATTTGCAAGTCGATTTTCCTTCCTTTTGGTTAATGAGGTGTCTTCTAAACCTGTAATTGTAGGAAAGTGTCTGTTTTTACATGATCAGCTCCATTTCTTTTTGAGCTGATGTTACTGTTTTGTGATTCTGTACACTGGGGCTCTACAAACCAGGCCCCAATGTACATGCTCTGACCCCTAAACCATTTTGAAACAGGATATACTCCTAATATTTACCTTACCTATGAGTACCTAGTACATGGTACAAATTATAAGTAGTGCCTGTAATTACAGGGGCATATTTATACTCTGTCTGCTCGAATGTGCGTCAAAAATGTTGACGCACATTCAGCGCAAACCTTGCCCCATATTTAAACTTTGACACCCGAGCCCGAGGATGTCAAAATCCCGCCGTGTGCGTCATTTTTTGGATGCAGCAACCCGCCTTGCGTTAATCATATGCAAGGTAGGCGTTCCCATTCAAAAAAAGACTTAAACGGCCGTGCGCCGTATTTATGCTTCCGGACAAAAATGCTGCACTGCCGGGAGGAGGAGCCGGAAAATGACGCACAGCCCGATTTGCGTAAAAAATTAACGCCTGGGTCAGGGCAGGCCTTAAAATGGGGCAAACACACCTGTGTTTAATCAGAACACACAGAAGCAACAGCAGAGCAGCAAAAGGGAGACATGGAGGTGATTCTCATCCAGCGTGCACGCAGACGCAGAGCCCAGCAACAACAACAGCAGCTACCACAACACCAGCAGGGACCCCAAAGGCAGCACAGAAGGCAGGAGAGAATATTCCGCACCAGATCAACCCTTCATGGCCTCAGGGATCATGACATCATCCAGAGGTACAGGTTGAACTGGCAGGCCATTCAGCAGCTGCTGCAAAACATAGAGCCACAGTTGGCACCCACCTTGCTGACACCCCGCACCATCCCAACAGAAACCAAGCTGCTAGCTTTACTTCACATGCTGGAAAGTGGCTCTTTTCAAACAACTGGTGCCCTGGTTGCCGGAATATCACAGCCATCATTTTCTGCCTTCTTGCCCAAAGTACTGGATGCCATCATTGGACTCACACCCCACCACATCTGCTTCCCAAACAGAGTGCAGAAGCAGCAGGAGACAAAACAGGGGTTTTACCTCATTAGTGGCTTCCCACACGTCCTTGGTGCAATCGACTGCACACATGTACGCCTTGTGCCACCTGCTGCAACTGAACACCTCTACCGCAACATGAAGCACACACATTCCATCAATGTGCAGGCCATTGTGGATCACCAAGGATTGATCACCAACACCGTTGCAAAATATCCTGGGAGTGTCCATGACTCATTCATCTTCTGTCACAGCACCATCAATCAGCACTTCCAGGATGGATGGCATGGCAAGGGACTACTTGTTGGTAAGTACAGAAACCTCCTTATATACACACTGCACAGCAACCCTCTAGGACACACAACACATACACCACAACAGCAACATGTCGACAGTAACACACTGAGGTCGTGACATCGCCAGCCATGTTTCATAGGTCTGCATTTAACCTGTCACACATATGAAATTAGTGTACAGTCTAATGTTAAGACGTCAATGATCACAACGTTTGGAGTGGTTTGCCTAATTGTCACCTTGCAAAATGTAAGCGTCTCAATGATGTTTAAATTAATCTATTGCAGAAGTCTAAAGGTATGGGATGTCCAGGGTACATTGATGTGAATGTGTTAACAACACTGTCAAAATTAATCTGTGTATGGAACTATCATCTCACCCCCAGTGAAGACACAGGGACACCTGTATCACAAGTCACAATGCTAGGGAGTGCACACTGTACTGCAAATCCCAAAACATACCGCTGACAACCGGTCAGCAGGCAAACACTTGTTCAGCCAAGGAAACAACACAATGCAGATGTTACATCCTACAAGCCTAAGAAGGAACCCTATAATACAAAAGAGTCACAGACAAAACAAGACAACTACTGGCATGCAAGGTGATTTCAATGGGGCAAGCTACATCAATGGGATCCAGCCATGGATAATGACACCATTTGGCAACCCAATAGGAGGACACGCAGCATAGTCGAGAGGACCTTCGGCATCCTCAAGTCGAGATTCAGGTGCCTTAACATCACTGGTGGTAGCCTCTTATATTCCTCTGAAATGGTCTGTAAGATCATTCTAACATGTGTCATCCTGCACAACATTTGCATAAGAAGGAACATTCCTCTCTTGGAACCAGAGCAACACATGCCTGAAGAGGAGGAAGAGGAGGATGGTGGCCTGCAACATGAGGGGGAACAACAAAACACGGCAGCTGGATTGGGTAGGCGACAACATGTCGTGAACAATTTCTTTTAAAACTAATCATCATCACCTCTGTATTAACTAATGTAAATAAACACCAATAATAATCACCATATCATGGTCTGGGTAATCATTTTTGCTCACCTTTGTCTCTAACTATCAGAATAACAGTGTAGCCTCATGGAGCATTGCTGATATACCGATCAGGACACAGAAAATCCCAGAGCAATTGTGATGCGTATCATACAACAGTCACATACACACACACTTTAAATGACATATATCCTGTACATTTCACCTTTGAAGGCCAATAACAGAGGACTACACCTATTTCACACATACATGTTGGCAACATGGTTCATCGCAGCATATGGCACAGAACTAAGACACCATCACTCAATAAGGGGAAAACAAGTCTCATACATGACGCAGTTTATGTACTATTGCATTGGTAACGGGAATGTATGACCAGACGCTTGACAGCAGTAAGTCCAACTGCATCCAATCTTTGCAAGGACTATCTGTGACTAGTGTTCCATATAAGCAGAACATAGACAGCACAAGTGCCACACCTATGACAAGCATTGCACACATGAAATTCCATGTACATGTCAGCCCATTTCCTAACTCCTGACACACCCATGCTCCTGGTCTCACCCCACATGTCTGAAGAGGTCCCTGGAATGGTAATATGTGTACCCCGATATTCCCTCCTCTACACACACAGACAAACAATACTAATCCTGTGTGCTACACACTTTCCTATGTTATGCCATTGTCATAGTACATCTGACTGCATGGACGTCAGGTCAATTAATATACTGGCCTGTAGTTCCTAAGCCCTGGTATCACCTGTAGATTGCTTCCCGTGTGAAAGGTACTGTTGGCCATTTGAATTCAAATCTCACATACAGGACTTGTGAGAAACTGATGCAGAACACACCTGTGAGCACCTCCATGCACACCACCCATTTGAACATGCACTGCCCCTGCTGATGCCTGGAACAGCATAGAAGTTTCCATTTTGTCAAATACACTGTTATGCATTGCTACTAATTAAGCCCTGTAGCACAGCCCTTGGGTTTATATGTCACCTTCAAAAACACAGGACATTCGCAGTTTTCCATGAAAATTGTCTTGTTCTTCCTGCGACCAGTCTTATTCAGACCACTGATTATGTACCTTGTGAAATAGCTGGACCCAGATTTACGCTGCATCCTGTCAGCCTGACTGGCACCTGTCTGTGCGTTACCCTAAATGTTCCTTGTGGGTACATATGTACCACACTTGTGTTAGCAAACCTCTCGTTCCTCAGAGGGTATTTTGTCATGCGCTTCATCAATGCATACCCAAATACATTGTATAGCATCATCTGCTTTTTACTTGTACCATATTAGTAAAATTGTCTTTTAATACAAAAATCATTGCCCATCCCTTGTCTGGGTCTCATGTATGCATGAACGACAAAGTGTGACAGTGTACCAGGGCCGTATGCAGGGATTGGGTATGGTGCCTCCAGCAGAACCAGCTACCTCTGATAATGTCCATGAAAAGTCCACACATGTTAGGACCCTGACAGTTCACACGCTGAATCACATTGATCACAACATATTGATGGGCTGTGCATGCTGAATAGCTGCTACATTAATCAGCACAGAGGCTATGATGTTCCCAGATGCAGTGGGAATTGCAGAGGCTAACCTGTGTACAAATGTTGAAATTACACCTGTCGGAACATGACACCTGAGACATTATCTCACTCAGCACACCAAGGTTGCCCTGTCTCATTACACGTCTTCAGTGGCAGGGTGGGACCATACCCATGTATGTTCACATGTCCTCATCCACTTTACTCACATTGATCTCCGAAGGTTACTCAGTAGATACAGGAATAGCTGTCACTGACCCATGATGAGACCTGGACGTAACGGTGATAACATACACCCCTAAACATATACAAGATCAACATTGGACCACACACATGAACAAGACACCTCTGTGCAATTGATCACTGGAAATATGTGGACACGTGCTGCCTCGCCTGCTGGTCCACCACTGCCACTGGAGAGTTGTGGCTCAGTCATATGACCACAACTGTGATGTCATATTACATTTGTGGTTCACCTTTGGCTGTCTGGGCCAATGACATGGTACCCACTTCGTCTATGCATGTGCCTGACTCACTGTGGGTTCACCAACAAGTGCCTAGGAAGCAGTTACCAAAATTCTAGGACATGGGATGGCCAACTTGTGGATCATTGACATGAACAAGCGTCTGCCATCTATCCAGTGCATGCTTTGTCATTTGTGGTGTCTACGTTACCCAAAATCTTGGAAGTGCACACAACAGATGTTGCTACATGTATGACTAGCACATGTCCTCTCTCATTTCCACAATGACTTGCATCTAAGGTTTGGACACATTGACTTCACATTCATCCAAGCATATTTGCAATAATGCATCTTGTGATGCACACACACTGGGTCGACAACTACATTAGTAGCCAATGCACACACATTAAGCCATAGGCATTGAGGTTTTGTACTCATGTGCGTCACCTTGCTATCCTCTCCTGATGCCAAACATGCCCAAATTGTGCAATACATATATGTAGGCCACACATATGGCCATCTAGTGCGTCAGCCAAGTGTCGAAATCCAGTTAAGGAAGTGGTGGTTCATGGTCCGCTGCAGTATGATGTCTCACATGTGAACATACACCATCAACACCAAAGTGGGTGCAATCAGCCTATCTCAGTTGTGTCACAAATGTAACATTACATTAAAATGGAAAAAATACCCAAAGCCAGTTCATGCCCTGAAATTTTGACGCATACCTGAAAAACGAGCGCATAATGCACTGAAAATTGGTTAAGTGTTAAGACTATTTACAAATATATGGATGCGGCCTAATTTTTACTCCTGTGTGTCTAAAAAAATGACGCACATACTGTATGCGTGAAAAAATATGACGCATAACAATAAAAACGGCAGCCATTTTATGCAGGAAGTGATGTAATAGTATATCCTGTTTACAGATTATGTACAGTGGGTGTACTTTCACTTTCACTTTGCAGTGTGTGATTCTTCTAGACTATGTGGCTATGTTCTGAGTGTTGTCCAGTGAAATTGTGCCTTTGTCTCCTGTGTGCTCCATTACTAGTTAGTTTGTGAAATAAATATTGTTGTTGTATACTGTCTGAGTGTGTTTTGTGTACAATTGTCCAGTACTGTATTGTATTTGTTGTTTGTGGGAGTCTGTTGTGGGTAGTGCTAGTTTGGGGATAGTTCGGCTCTTTTAGTTGTTAAGTTTACTTCTTTTGTACTTCTACTTTCCCCCTTTTCTCCTTTGTTCTTCTTTATCCCCTATTCCCCTTTTCTGTGCTAAGATGTTGGGTAGGCCACTTCTTGGCAGGATGGGCGAGGAGGAGCTTGGGGGGTTTAGATGGCTGGTGTGCCATTTCCTCCCACTCATGATCAAGGCAGGGGGCAGGGTGATACAGGGAAATAACACTGAGGCATGACAAATCCAGTGGGGAAAGGTCCTACATCAATTGCAGCCCGCGTATGGGAGCCAGAGGAATGACCACCAGCTGAAGCACCGCTGGGCTGACCTCATCACCAGGGAGCAAGATCTGCTGGACCACCTGGGAATAGTGATTGGTGGCCCTGTTGGTGAGTACAAATCATGTAAATGTGCATAATTAAAAGCTCTGTAGTGACATCAGATGATTTGTACAATATCTGCCGGCTAAGTTGCTGACTGTGTGGAATGTTTCGGAAACATACAGGGTCATTGATGGACTATGTAAAGGACCACAATTGCTAGCTGTCAGGAAGCACGTGCTCTGCAAACTTACAGAATACTTTTGCTTAATGTAATTTGGTGCCGCCTTTGTGTCAGACAACAACACAAACTAGGAGCCAATCATGTCTATATAGGTCACATTTGGCAGTGATGTATAGATTTTCTAAAATATTGGCAACCTTTGTTGACGCAATAGCTAGACTGACTTTCTAAACACTACATGATGCAGAAATTGAGTGCTGGCTTCACATCAATTGATGATAGCAATGTGGCCCAGACATATGTCTCATGTGTGTCTTGTGAGTGTATAAGGAAAGCGTTTTTTGAAGTTCTATGAATGTTAGGGATTATTGTGGTCCTTCATCATTTTGGATACATGTCAGATCTGGATTTGGAAACATAGGGAAAAGGTATAAGGTGCCCACAGCTAACATCTTACACTGGTATTTGGTGTTTGGTGTTCCACCTTTTGTTTAGGGATGGCAGGCCAAAGGTATGCATATGGGTTCATATCTCTATGGTTGGTGCAAATCACCATAGCTGGGCCACGTCAAATGAAGAAACTGTAACAACATGAGGGCTTACAAAAGTCCCTGCCCCTCTGTACATTGTACCTATGTGTCATAAATGTGTCATGGGCACATAGGCTGTTTGACTGGTAATGCAGTCCTCAAGTAACCAGGCTTTGGATATCTCTCTTGGATGCACATGATGAGACGAATACACGCCATTATTATGTCTGATCACTTATGACGGAGCATGTTTGCCACAACATGATAGTTAGGGCCACTGCATGTGTGCAGATATGTGTATAATTGGCACAGGAGACCCATGCTATGTACATGTTAGCCGTGCTATATCGGATGCAGTATCATCATGTCTGAGTGGCTTTAATTACTTATGTCATCTTAAACATAGTTTTTGTCTTTGGAATTGTTGGCCAGTGCACAGATTCTGAGCACATTTCTTCCTTCCATGCCTTACAGGTGGACCGGCACCCTACACTGTGGGTGAGGTGGCTTCATTTGAGGACCCTGACAACTCCAGTAAGTGTTGATATGTCTGTTATGTGTTGTGTTTGCTGGTGATGTGTGATGGACTCCTGTGTGTTGAAGCCATAGCAAGGTATGATGCGCTGGGCCATCATTTGTCTTGTTCCATGAGTGGGATTTCAATTTATCACAATTTTAGAGTTGGCCAATGCTTATCCTATTGTCTTATTTAGGGGTTCTAGGTCAGTCCTGTAGGCCCTGCAATGTGAATGGGGATGAGTGATGTGGATAACACTTGTATCGGCAAGAGTCGCACTGGACCTAATATGTGATTTAGTCAGCCTGTCAGACCCACATTCTCCCAGAATGGGGCTGCTAAATGCTTACCCACATGCTTCGGCTTCCCTATTCACTAATGTACTTATTAAACTGTAGGTTGAACTTCCTAGCAGGACGTAGCTCCACATGTAGTGCTACAAGTATGTGGCACTTGAGTGCAATGGCCT
Organism: Pleurodeles waltl; assembly: GCF_031143425.1. Classification (NCBI taxonomy): domain Eukaryota; kingdom Metazoa; phylum Chordata; class Amphibia; order Caudata; family Salamandridae; genus Pleurodeles; species Pleurodeles waltl. The sequence goes on from NC_090445.1 coordinate 920,986,717, forward strand.
AGGTGGGCATGCAAATCATTACCATGGGTGTTCTTGCAACTCTGTGTCTGTTGTAAGTCACGCCTTACTGGAAGTATATGATGTGGACAAAGGTCTGCATTTCCAGACATGTGTGGCGCTGGGATTGGTCAAGGGTTTGCTGTCTCCTATTTGTTGATAGACCTTACCTGTGGTGTGTGGGTAGAGCCAAACACATGTCCAGCTTTCTTTAGCTTCCTGGGTGTCCATGTTGTTGGAAATTGTTAGTTGTTTCTCCACCCGCCCCACCCTCAAACACAGGCATGGGCTTGTGAATAGTGTACCTAGGACTGATGATACCAGTATGTTACACAGGCATGTAAATCAGTGAATGTTTGGTCGGAACCTAGTATACACACTCAGGTATAGCACATAAGTACTATACTAGCAAGTCCAAAGGGATCTCTCCCTCAAGGCCTTCGGCGCCATGGCCCGACAATCGGAGCACGAGGTGAAATCGTGGTCCTTGTCCAAGCACCAAAGACAAACTCGGTGCGGATCCGTCACCGACATGGTGCGATGACATGCACCACACAGCTTGAATCCTGTCTTTCTCGAAGACATGACTCCAATAGTCAAAAAAGCGTCGACAAACCGTCGAAGCAGGGTACCTCTTTCCAAAACTTCACTTAAGCGGCGCGGAAGGAAAAGAACTGACGTACGCGTGCCGAGACGGCATCTATATAGACAACCGTGACATCATAGACGACTCCAACGATGCACGCAGATCCGAACGACGACGTCCGACGGCGCGCGCGCAGGGTACTGCTCACAAAAAACTCCGGATTCGAAGCGGACGCCAGGGAATTCTAAGGTAAGGAAGCTGCAGCTAGAAGTCTCTATCAGATTCCAGATTTAAGGACCTCCCTGAACCCAGCACACCAAATTCCTGGCGACCTGACAAGAAGAAGGACTGCTTAGCTGAAACCCCCAGCAGAGAAGAGGGAAGATGACAACTGATTTGGAACCAGCCCTACCGGCCCGGCTCCTGCTTCAAAGAACCTGCAAAAGAACAGCAACGCATCCAGCGGGACCAGCAATTTCTGCCAAAGCTCCAGAGGACTGCCCTGCACCTGAAAAGACCAAGAACTCCCATGGACAGCAGCCCTGTCTAAGAAGGAAACCAATGACCAAGGACTCCCACCTCACTCCGAATGTGTGAGTCATAACCATTCTGCACCTGATGCCCACGGCCCGTGTCCAGGTCTGACTGCAGTGTGATGTTAATGGAAACCCTTATAAGGTGACTGGTCGTAAGCACTCTTGTAGTAGAAGAAGAAGAAGAAGACTATTCGGTATGAAATAAATTCATCCATTAAAACAAATAATCACCAATACATTAGTTAAAATAACAATAAGACAATATACAATAAAAACACCCATCAAGAATATAAACAGATAAGACCTCATTCATAAAAACAATAAAATAAAAGAATTCATTCTAAGAACTCTACATTTTTACGCCAAGTAATAGCTCCCTTCAGGAATACCAGGCCCCTCCACACCACTACATCTGAGGCCATTTGCAGCCACATAAAAGCAGGACGATATTGCACGAAACCCCTGGGCCTTAAAAGAGGTAATAAAAAACGAGTTCTAAACGGTACATAAAAAACACAAAACAATGTAAAATGGGGCAAGGTCTGTTGACACACCCCATCACAGGGGCAAAGTCTAATAGATTTCTCCCCATACTGGCCTAGCGGGAAACATAGATTACTTCTAATGATCCCCAAATGAAATCGAGTAATAAGAGATAGCGCTCAGGGCCCACCCCCATCTTTAGCATAATAAAATCTCCGACCGATTTTTTCCCTAAGGCCTCCCCCTCTCTTTTAGTCTCCTGGATTCTCAGAAAATTCTCCTTAACCCAATTTTTATCACGACTAGTCAGGCCCTCAGGATTTCCAAACAAATCAGGCCTCCCCAGATCATGGGCCATCTTCCTTATATACGTCAGCCAGGAAATGTTCTTTACATTGTCACAAGCCAAACAATCCCTTAAAACATCCCTATTAAAAGTAGCATGTTCGTTACTCCAGATTGAAATCCATAACTCTTGTAGTATCGTCTTCATGACTCACAGACATCATTTGTGACACTGTTCAGCATGATTACTTATTTGGATGGTGTTAGACCTAACAGCCTTAGGGTGGTCACCCCTAACTTTTTGCCTGCCTCCCTCCACTTTTTGGACACTGTTTTTGCTGGCTTTTAGACTCTGCGCACTTTACCACTGCTAACCAGTGCTAAAGTATATATGTTCTCTCCCTTTAAACATGGTAACCTTGGATTCTACCCAATTGGACTATTTAATTTACTTATAAGTCCCTAGTAATGTGCACTAGATGTGCCTAGGGCCTGTAGATTAAATGCTACTAGTGGGCCTGCAGCACTGGCTGTGCCACCCACTTAAGTAACCCCTTTCCCTTGTCTCAGGCCTGCCATTGCAAGGCCTGTGTGTGCAGTTTCACTGTCACCTCGACTTTTAAAAGTACTTGCCAAGCCTAAACCACCCCTTTCTCTACATATAAGTCACCTCTAATGGGTGCCCTAGGTAACCCCTAGGGCAGGGTGCTGTGTGGGTGTAAGGCAGGACATGTACCTGTGTAGTTTACATGTCCTGGTAGTGTAAAACTCCTAAATTCGTTTTTACACTACTGTGAGGCCTGCTCCCTTCATAGGCTAACATTGGGGCTGCCCTCATACATTATTGAAGTGGTAGCTGCTGATCTGAAAGGAGTAGGAAGGTCATATTTAGTATGGCCAGAATGGTAATACAAAATCCTGCTGACTGGTGAAGTTGGATTTAATATTACTGTTCTAGAAATGCCACTTTTAGAAAGTGAGCATTTATTTGCACTTAAATCTTTCGGTGCCTTACAATCCACATCTGGCTAGGTTTAGTTGATAGCTTCTTGTGCATTCACTCAGACACACCCCAAACACAGGGTACTCAGCCTCACTTGCATACATCTGCATTTTGAATGGGTCTTCCTGGGCTGGGATGGTGGAGGGCCTGCTCTCACACAAAGGACTGCCACACCCCCTACTGGGACCCTGGCAGACAGGATTGAACTGAAAAGGGACCTGGTGCACTTCTAAGCCACTCTTTGAAGTCTCCCCCACTTGAAAGGAACATTTGGGTTTAAAACAGGGCCTCTGCCCTACCACCTCAGACACTTCCTGGAGAAGAAAACTTGTAACCAGAACCTGCATCCTGCCATGAAGAACTGCCTGGCTGCGCAAAGGACTCACCTGACTGCTTTCTGCAAAGGACTGCTGCCTTGCTGTTCAGGGTAATCTGGGACAGGCATATCCACAGGAGATCCATCTTCCTCTGCAATGAAACAGGGTACAATTAGTGTGTCTGTGTTGTGGCATTGGTGATGTGACATGCCTGCCTTGTGATGAATTCACATTGTGATTTTGTAATCTGTTCATTGCTCCAGTCTTTCAGATGGGCCTTCTCCCAGGACTATGGCCCACCTGCATGTCACATGTATTGTATTAAGTTATTAGACTTGTCGGCATCATCTCCTCTAGTGTTGTTTTAGGCCAAATAGTGAATTGCCACCTTCTTGTCCTACTCAAGCCTCCGTTTACCTCCATTCTCATGGTGAGGCCTTTCACTGGCTGTGGGTGCTCTGATGGCACTAGCAGCACACTTAACAATCTGGACCTGCCCCAGTCTCTGATCTTTCACATCCACTTATATGTAGTTGACATGTATCGTATCCTATGCATCGCATTGTTATGGCACGATATGGATGTTAGCATTGGTAATGTGTACAGCTGATGTTGGGGAATGTGTGGTACATTGGATTGCCCTGATAGTCGTAGCAGTGTCCTATTTCCTCCTCTGACTGTGCAGGTGTATGTCAGTGACTAGTTACATGTGTCCTCCCCCTCAATGCTGTTGTCTGAGCAGTATGAAATTTGGGATGTTGCATTATGACCCAGGCACAGGATGGACCCTGGCATATGCTGCATCGGGTGTGTCCTTAGTGCTGTGTAGCTCCCACTGTTGATGACATTGGCTGATGTTTGCGGCAACTATGGGCATTCACATTTGACAGGACTGGAGCCTTTGTATTGTTTCAGGGGATTCAGGCCATGCCCCCATGCCATACCCCTTTACCCTTGCCACTCCATGTATATGATGACTTCCATGCATTTTGTGGTCGGTATCCCCCCTGCTTACAGTTAACATTAGTGCATTTTAATTCCCCATGTGACTTACCCTGCATGTGCTCTGTCTCCTGGTAGTCTGCGCTGTCCTGTCCCTGAATTCCTGTGACGATCTCCTCAGGGATGACGGCTGCGACCATCTCCTCCATGTGGTCCAGGGCCTCCTGGTGTGCTGGACTCTCACCTCCAGTCTGCAGTGCTGCCTTCCTGTTCCTGGCCATCTTTTCCTTGGTCCTGCGCTTGCAGTCATGAAAGCGTTTCTTGCACTCAATGACTGTTCTGCGTACTTCTGCCACACTGTTAATCTTGTCAACAATTTGTTGCCATATTGCCTCTCTCCTACTGATTGGCAACATTGAGGTGACAAGCAGTTGGTGCTGGTGTTCCGTCACCTCTTTAACCAGAATTTCCTGCTCCTCTGCACTGAAGCAACACTTTATTTTCTTCTTAAAACTGTCCTGGGTCTTGTGTGGGTCCTCCTGGCTGGTTCCTGGTCTGTTGTCATCTTCCTGGGGTCTGTACAGGCATCTGGAAATCCATGTTGACTCTCCTCTGCTGAAATGGCTGTGTTTACGGAGAATTTTGACGCAACTGCATCAAAAAACGCCGCATATCCGGTGTGCGGTGTCGTAAATCGACCCACAGCCATTTCTGCCGCGTTAAAGTCATTTTGCTTTACGACTTGACGCTGCGGTGAGCGTAAAAAAATTGACTTATACCTGTGGTTTGCGCCGCCAGGCGTCAAAGTATAAATTTGACGCCAGCACGGCGCACAGAAATGGCGTTAGCCGGCGGTAATATTTTTGATGCAAAACTGTGCCGGCGCAGTTTTGCATCAAAAAGTATAAATATGGGCCCCAATTTTTACTTGTGGACTGCAGCACATACTGTACCACCATTAAAGTGACAATGCAAAACATAACAACATGCCTGGCACCAATAACGTAGCTGTGCAGGATTAAATTGCAAATTACACCTGTCAAAGTAACCCTTTTGACAGGCCTAAACGTTCCTTTAATCTAGTATATAGTTCATCCCTCAGTAAGCTTTACATGCCCATAAAGCAGTGTGCATGATATTTACAAATAGCACATCTAAAAGTTCAATGTGTGCAATGTCTTTCCACTGACAATGCCATAGAAGCTATTTTCACTGTAGCAAGGTTGGCTGTTACATAAGAAAGCAATTAGATACTTGATCAAAATTTATAAAGTTTCCTCTGACTAGGAGCCAGGTAAATAGTTAATTCTTGATCTTTTTAAAATATTTATTACAAATCGAATTCATTGGTAAAGTCAGAATTCCACGGAATTCTGCGGACTTACGTGAATACCCAGAGAGATCCAGCAAAGTTCTGCAAAAATGGCAGAAATTGGCCCATCATGCTGCTTTTGCTGGTTTTTAGTGCCGAGCGTTTATTCCATGCTGAAAAATCACCACATGGTGTGCCAGAAGGTGCTGCTGCTCGAGTTCATTTTGCTGCCACTCAAGTAGATTTTGTACTTGAGTGGCAGCTTTCTCACAGTGAATGGTCATGAGTGGTCACGACTGTCTAAAACCATTTATGGTGAGAAAATCTCCCCAGGGTTCCTGACAGTGCCTGAAAATCACACTATGCCATTTCTCGCACATGATTACTGTTGGACTTTTGCTTATGCAGGGTCATCCCCAGACTTTTTTGCCTCCTGCCTCCTATATTTTTCTGACCTGTCGCTGTTGGCTTTTCAACTCTGAGCACTTTACCACTGCTAACCGGTGCTAAAGTGCATATGCTCTCCTGTTTAAATTGTATGTAAGTGGTTTATCCATGATTGGCATATTTGAATTACTAGTAAGTCCCTAGTAAGGTGCACTAGAGGTGCCAGGGCCTGTAAATCAAATGCTACTAGTGGGCCTGCAGCACTGGTTGTGCCACCCACATAAGTAGCTCTGTAATCATGTCTCAGACCTGCCACTGCAGTGTCTGTGTGTGTATTTTTACACTGTAAATTCGACTTGGCAAGTGTACCCACTTGCCAGGCCTAAACCTTCCCTTTTCTTACATGTAAGGCACCCCTAAGGTATGCCCTAGGTAGCCCCAAGGGCAGGGTGCAGTGTATGGATAAGGTAGGACATATAGTAATGTGGTTTATATGTCCTGACAGTGAAATACTGCCAATTTCGTTTTCACTGTTGCAAGGTCTGTCTCTCTCTCATAGGATAATATGGGGGCTACCTTTAAATATGATTAAAGTGTAGATTCCCCTAGAGAAGAGATGGACAGGTGGAGTTTGGGATCCCGGAACTCACAATTTAAAAATGCATCTTTTAGTAAAGTTGATTTTGAGATTGTGCGTTTGAAAATGCCACTTTTAGAAAGTGAGCATTTTCTTGCTTAAACCATTCTGTGACTCTGCCTTGTTTGTGGATTCCCTGTCTGGGTCAGTTGACAGTTGGGTTGTTTTTCGCCTCACACCAGACAGTGACACAAAGGGAGCTGGGGTGTGATCTGCATTTCCTGATTAGCCATCTCTGCTAGGAGGGAGGGGTGGAGTGGTCACTCTCATCTGAAAGGACTGTGCCTGCCTCTGACAATGCTGTCTCCAGCCCCCTGGTGTGTGTCTGAGGCCTTGCCTGGGCAAGGCAGGATTTCACAAGAAGGTGTGAGTCCCCTTTGAAGGAAGGTGACTTCAAAGACTAAAATGGGTATAAGAAGGGCACCCAAACTTACAAACTTCAGAAACACTTCTGGAACCAAGAGGAACCTCTGCCTGGAGAAGAGCTGATAGCTGAGGAAAACGTGCTGCCCTGCCTGTGACTGTGCTTTGTGGAGCTTTCCTGCAGTGCTGCTTCTGCCAGAGTAAGAGGGCAAAGACTGGACTTTGTGTGCCTTCCATCTTGAAGAAGAAATCTCCAAGGGCTTGATGTAGAGCTTGCCTCCTGTTGTTGAAGTCTCAGGGATAGCAAAGACTTCTTCCTGCCAGCACCTGGAGTCTCTGGAGAGACCCCTACTCTGCTCTGTGGTGCCCTTCCAGTCCCTGGGACCCTGAAAGGAGAGGCTGGCAGCCTAAGGACAAAAATACACGCACCGAGCGCCGTGCGGAGAAAAGATCGACGCGAATCCGATCGCGGCTGAGAAAACGACGCGACGCCGGTTCCGCAGCTGAGAAACGACGCCGCAGGAAACGCGACCGAAAAACCGACGCCCGGAGCAGGAGAAACGACGCGCAGCATCGCTGACGGAGGCTGAGAGATCGCACCCTGCGCCGCGGGACTTTCGGATCGTCGTGTGGCTGGCTTTTTCAACACGCACCGCCGTGCCGAGTTGTTTTCGACGCACACAGCCGTGCAGGGTTACTTTCGACGCACACCGCCCGTGCGGGGTTATTTTTGACGCAAACCAGGTACATTTACACGCTAGCAGCGCTAGTGTGTTGTTACAACTACCTAAAGACTCTTTTTATTTTAAACCTTTAAAAAATCATAACTTGACTTGTGTATGTTGGATTTTTGTCGTTTTGGTCTTGTTTTGTCTAGATAAATATTTCCTATTTTTCTAAACTGGTGTTGTGTCATTTTGTAGTGTTTTCATTAAGTTACTGTGTGTGTTGGTACAAATACTTTACGCCCAGCACTCTGAGGTTAAGCCTACTGCTCTGCCAAGCTACCAAGGGGGTAAGCAGGGGTTAGCTGAGGGTGATTCTCTTTTATCCTAACTAGAGTGAGGGTCCTTGCTTGAACAGGGGGTAACCTGACTGTCAACCAGAGACCCCATTTCTAACATTGGTGACCAGCGGTCGGGATTTGGACTTGTATTTGTACTTGACAGACAGTAATTAAGTGTACACTACTGTTTTGATCTCAGACCACTACGTGACCACATACTACTTGTCTTGTGATTCTGCTTTTTGTTCTCTGATGTCCTCCTGGAAGTATTGATGATATTTTTGGACTTTGTTTTTTGGTTGTGAAGCCTTTGCAGAAATGGAAGTCAATTTCTGGCACCTATCTATGTATAAAAAGTGGCAGCTTAAAGCATTCTGCATGGAAAGGGGACTGGCTGTGAACAAGGAATCCAGAAGGGAGGATCTTGAGTCAGCCCTGTTTCAGGATGAATTGAAACGTTGTCAGGCAACACCACCAAATGAGTCTGAGGAGGATAACTACTCTGAGGAGGAGGACTACTCCAAAGAGGAGGGCAGTGGCCCTGAGGAGGGAACAGAAAGAGATGATAGGCTCCTAGCTCGAATCCGGAGTCTGGAAGAGCTTAAGAGGGCCGAGGAGAAGAGAGCCTTAGTCCTGGCAGAAAGGAGGAGGGACTTAGAGATTAAAAAAATGATTTATGCTTACGAGCTTAAATTGAAAGAGCTGGAAGTCATGAGGGCTGAGTCCAGCTGGAATGGTGGCAGCAACAATTGTATATCCAGTGATGCTGCAGAAGTACACATGCCCAGAGAGGTGGTGCCCTACTTGAAGGAGGGAGTTAACACACGCCAGGAGGTTCAGGGGTATGAGGTAGCTCCAGTGATGCACAGGGTCTCTGAGGTAGATTGGGGAACTGGCATGGGGAGTCATATTCCTACTGGTGGGAGGGACACTCTACTGACTCTAGTTGAGAGTGACAGGGAGAGGGGTTCCCCCCAGGTAGAAGTCCTGGTTATGGAGTGTGAAAACATCCCAGAAGAGTGTGGGTTGAGTGTCAGGGACAGTCAGGTACTGTCTCACCAGTCTCAGGAGGGTGATGTGGGGTGCTTTTTCAAAGCAGAGTCACTGGATGGTGGGGTGAAGGGTACTTTGGTTAATTCATGTGAGGGGCTGAGTGATGTAATTGCTGGAGAGCATATGTCTAGTCCTTATTTTCCAGAGCTATGCCAACACCAGGTGGAGTGTGAGTTCTCTGACCCCAGGGAGCTTACAATGGAGGCAGACTTCTGGGTGAGTACCAGAGAGTCTGAAGAGGCATTTGGGGGTGCTCCTGAGAGGAGTGGTCTAGGTAGTTCCCAACCAGGTGAGGTAGGGAAGGATTGTAGTGTCCCAGGTAGGTCCCAGTGTAGTGGGATGGGTGAGGGACCCCATGTCCAGTCTCAGAGGAGAGGGAATGGGGATGGGTTGAGGCCCAAGGTGCCCGAGATCCGGTCCCAGGTCCTGGAGGGTTCCCTGCGGGAACACCAGGAGGGGAGCCTAGCCTGTACCATAGGGCCATCTGTTGAGGGAGACCCCACAGTGTCAGGAGAACTTGGGGGGGCGGCTGTAGCCAGCGTCCCACCAGTTCTGGTGTCTGGCAGTACCACTCCTAGTGAGGGGGTGCAGAAGTCCAGACAGAGGGTTGAGAGGGGGTTGCGGACCCCAGTGGAGAACCTGGAGGGTCAGGGGTCAGCTCTGAGAGCAGAGCCCCCCATGAATGACCTTGGTGAGACCATTTCTGGGTTGGGGGGAATCCAGACTCTGTCAGATGGGCAGAGGTCAGGAGACCTGCGCCAGCCAGACTCTTGTGTGGCCCTTCGGGACAGTGTGTCCCTTGAGGGGGGTAAGTGTGCCCCCCTGGAAGTCCTGGTGTGCCAGGCAATGGTTCAACCGCAGGGTGGTGACTCTGGGTTGAATAATCAGGTTCAGGGGGTAAACTCTGACCTGATGGGGGGTAAGTGTGCTCCCCAGGAAGTCCTGGTGTGCCAGGCAGTGGTTCAACCGCAGGGTGGTGACCCTGGGTTGGATGACCAGGTTCAGAGGGTAAACTCTGACCTGGTAGGGGGTAGGTATGCCCCCCAAGAAGTCCTGGTTTGCCAGGCAGTGATCCAGTCTGTGGGTACAGGCCCTGGATTGGGAGGCCAGGTTAAGGGTGTCCCCCCTGACCTGGAGGAAGGGGCTACTGCTAACAGTGCCCCTACCATGTTGTCTTCTGGGGGGGCCGCTCCTAGTTGGGTGGTTCAGGACCCCAGAAGAGAGGGCAGGGGGAGGGAAGCCTCACCCCTGGCCCTGGTCCAACCTGAAGGTACAGACCCCAGGTTGGAGGATCAGTTGCAGGTTAACATCCCTGCACTGATGGAAGAATTGTGCAGGACTGCTTCTACAAGCACCCTGACAGTTTTTGACTCTGGGGGTGCCGCTTCTGCAGGGAGGGTACAGAGCCCCAGAGGGGAGGACCAGGGTCAGGTTGTCATCCCTGACCTGGTGGAAGAGAGAGTGGTCAAAGGGTGCCAGGCACCTGGGGCTACCAGCCCCCACTCTCCACAGTCACAGTGGTTAGAGAGGCCTGAGGTCGGGCTCTCATCCCTGACAGTTGTCTGGGGCCACTGTGGCTTGCTGTCCTGGTGGACAGAGTTGCCCCTGGGGGGGGAAGGACGAGAGTCACACCCCAGGGGTGGAGTGGGCAACACCATTGTGTTGGCCCTGGTGGTACTATCTGCCCGTTGCAATACATCTGTGAGCAAAGTAAAGTTAGGTGTTGCACAGATGGTGTCTGTAGATGTGGAGAAGGGTTCCCCATGGGTTAGCTTAGTGGGCCCTGAGAGTATGGACAGAGGGATCCAACTGGAGTCAGGAAGGCGTAGAACTGGAACATGCCCCTGCTGTTGTGGGCCTGGGTCCCTGTTCTATCGCCCCAATCAGGGAAGTCCATCAAGGTATTGATTGTTCTCCCCTGGCTTTAGGCTGGTAGGGGGTCGTGTTGGACTTTTGCTTATGCAGGGTCATCCCCAGACTTTTTTGCCTCCTGCCTCCTATATTTTTCTGACCTGTCGCTGTTGGCTTTTCAACTCTGAGCACTTTACCACTGCTAACCGGTGCTAAAGTGCATATGCTCTCCTGTTTAAATTGTATGTAAGTGGTTTATCCATGATTGGCATATTTGAATTACTAGTAAGTCCCTAGTAAGGTGCACTAGAGGTGCCAGGGCCTGTAAATCAAATGCTACTAGTGGGCCTGCAGCACTGGTTGTGCCACCCACATAAGTAGCTCTGTAATCATGTCTCAGACCTGCCACTGCAGTGTCTGTGTGTGTATTTTTACACTGTAAATTCGACTTGGCAAGTGTACCCACTTGCCAGGCCTAAACCTTCCCTTTTCTTACATGTAAGGCACCCCTAAGGTATGCCCTAGGTAGCCCCAAGGGCAGGGTGCAGTGTATGGATAAGGTAGGACATATAGTAATGTGGTTTATATGTCCTGACAGTGAAATACTGCCAATTTCGTTTTCACTGTTGCAAGGTCTGTCTCTCTCTCATAGGATAATATGGGGGCTACCTTTAAATATGATTAAAGTGTAGATTCCCCTAGAGAAGAGATGGACAGGTGGAGTTTGGGATCCCGGAACTCACAATTTAAAAATGCATCTTTTAGTAAAGTTGATTTTGAGATTGTGCGTTTGAAAATGCCACTTTTAGAAAGTGAGCATTTTCTTGCTTAAACCATTCTGTGACTCTGCCTTGTTTGTGGATTCCCTGTCTGGGTCAGTTGACAGTTGGGTTGTTTTTCGCCTCACACCAGACAGTGACACAAAGGGAGCTGGGGTGTGATCTGCATTTCCTGATTAGCCATCTCTGCTAGGAGGGAGGGGTGGAGTGGTCACTCTCATCTGAAAGGACTGTGCCTGCCTCTGACAATGCTGTCTCCAGCCCCCTGGTGTGTGTCTGAGGCCTTGCCTGGGCAAGGCAGGATTTCACAAGAAGGTGTGAGTCCCCTTTGAAGGAAGGTGACTTCAAAGACTAAAATGGGTATAAGAAGGGCACCCAAACTTACAAACTTCAGAAACACTTCTGGAACCAAGAGGAACCTCTGCCTGGAGAAGAGCTGATAGCTGAGGAAAACGTGCTGCCCTGCCTGTGACTGTGCTTTGTGGAGCTTTCCTGCAGTGCTGCTTCTGCCAGAGTAAGAGGGCAAAGACTGGACTTTGTGTGCCTTCCATCTTGAAGAAGAAATCTCCAAGGGCTTGATGTAGAGCTTGCCTCCTGTTGTTGAAGTCTCAGGGATAGCAAAGACTTCTTCCTGCCAGCACCTGGAGTCTCTGGAGAGACCCCTACTCTGCTCTGTGGTGCCCTTCCAGTCCCTGGGACCCTGAAAGGAGAGGCTGGCAGCCTAAGGACAAAAATACACGCACCGAGCGCCGTGCGGAGAAAAGATCGACGCGAATCCGATCGCGGCTGAGAAAACGACGCAACGCCGGTTCCGCAGCTGAGAAACGACGCCGCAGGAAACGCGACCGAAAAACCGACGCCCGGAGCAGGAGAAACGACGCGCAGCATCGCTGACGGAGGCTGAGAGATCGCACCCTGCGCCGCGGGACTTTCGGATCGTCGTGTGGCTGGCTTTTTCAACACGCACCGCCGTGCCGAGTTGTTTTCGACGCACACAGCCGTGCAGGGTTACTTTCGACGCACACCGCCCGTGCGGGGTTATTTTTGACGCAAACCAGGTACATTTACACGCTAGCAGCGCTAGTGTGTTGTTACAACTACCTAAAGACTCTTTTTATTTTAAACCTTTAAAAAATCATAACTTGACTTGTGTATGTTGGATTTTTGTCGTTTTGGTCTTGTTTTGTCTAGATAAATATTTCCTATTTTTCTAAACTGGTGTTGTGTCATTTTGTAGTGTTTTCATTAAGTTACTGTGTGTGTTGGTACAAATACTTTACGCCCAGCACTCTGAGGTTAAGCCTACTGCTCTGCCAAGCTACCAAGGGGGTAAGCAGGGGTTAGCTGAGGGTGATTCTCTTTTATCCTAACTAGAGTGAGGGTCCTTGCTTGAACAGGGGGTAACCTGACTGTCAACCAGAGACCCCATTTCTAACAATTACCAACTTGCAGCTGGTGAGCTGCATGTGATAAAAAAACTCCACAATGCAGCGGTTGGCTAAATTTGGCTATTAAAAGCGTAACACAGTGTGGACAACATTTTGCCAACTTCTTCAGTACAGTGGAATTTACTGCCCACTGCGACCTAAGACCTCTAGAATCCCATTTGCCTGAACTTCCAATTATCACCTAGGAGCTTAATAAATGATTGGTTAGGTTTAAATTGGCTCCCAGAGTTGAGATAAATGGCTTAAGTGGGGAGAACAATCCTGTTACTCTGACAGGATGGCCATCAGGGCAGTGCCCAGGAACTTAACTATCTGTAAATGGGCCTGACCTTTAGAGGTAGTTCTAGCTCAAACCTAGGCTTGCCCAAGCTATTGTCCTGCTAGCCAACCAGGCCCTAATGCCAGTGGGAGAGGAGATGCCCTCAGGACTGGCTCCGAGAAACCACAGAGAGGGCTTTGTTCATTTCCCAGAACTTTCCTGTAGGGTGGGCACAGGAGTTCTACAGAGGCGATAATGGTATCTCTGAGAAAATATTATTGTTAGCTATTGTAAAGAATGTTTGAAATGTCATCATTTTTTTATAAACTATACAATTTATTGAAATTTCAAAATATAGACAGAGGTTTTTATTGTTTTACATACAAATTATATCTTAAAATATACCTATATTATAATATTTATTAAATAAATACACATTAACTACTTGAAATGTTTTAATACATACTGAAGGTAATTAAGTGTGCTCTATATATTAACAATTACATTTAAAATTAAAACCATCCGCAAGCCTCAAAAAATAAATATTAGCTAATCCCATCACAAACTTGTAGGAAAGTACCCTCTTTCTTGGCATGGTTACCCCTATTTTTTGTCAGTGTGTTTGACTGTGTTGACTGGGATCCTGCTAACCAGGACCCCAGTGATTATGCTTTCTCTCACAAAAGTCTGCATTTCACTCACAATTGGTATACTGGTGCCCCCTCATAAGTGCCTAGTATATGGTACCTAGGTACCCAGGGCATTGGGTTTCCAGGAGATCCCTATGGGCTGCAGCATATATTTTTCCACCCATAGGGAGTCCATGCAAAGTCTTCTGCGGGACTGCCATTGTAGCCTGCGTGAAAAGGTGCAAGCACCCTTTCACTGCCATTTTGCACTGCACCAGGTCACTTATAAGTCACCCCTATAGCAGGCCCTCCAGCCCCGAGGGCAGGGTGCAAAGTACCTGTGTGTGATGGCACATCTGCACTAGCAGAGGTGCTCCCACAAACTCCAAGCCCATTTTCCCAGACCTCGTGAGTGCGGGGACACCATTTTATGTGTGTACTCGACATAGGTCATTAACTATGTCCAGCTACTTAATGGTAACTCCGAACATAGGTATGTTTGGTATAAAACATGCTGGAATCATACCTCAAGGCTTTTGCAAGCATTGGTTGTAAAATTCCATGCACTGGTGGGGCTCTTTAGAGGACCCACAGTATTGCCATTTCAGCCTTCTGAGGTTTTCCAGGCAGCCCCAGCTGCTGCCACCTCAAAGACAGGTTTCTGCCTTCCTGTTGCTTGAGAAACTCAAGTCCAGGAATGCAGAACAAAAGATTTCCCCTGGGAGGGGGGTGTAACACCGTCTCCCTTTGGAAATAGGTGTTACAGGCTGGGGAGGGGTAGCCTCCCCAAGCCACTGGAAATGCTTCGAAGGGCACATTTGGTGCTCTCCTTGCATAAACTAGTCTACACTGGTTCAGGGACCCCCAGACCCTGCTCTGGCATGAAACTGGACAAAGAAAAGCAGAATGACCACTCCCCTGTCCATCACCACCCCAGGGGTGGTGCTCAGAGCTCCTCCAGAGGGTCTATGTGTTTTGCCATCTTGGATTCAAGGATGGCAGGGAACTCTGGGAGCATCTGAGTGGCCAGTGCCAGCAGGTGACGTCAGAGTCGTCCCCTGATAGGTGCTTACCTGGTTAGGTGACCAATTCCCCTTTCAGGGCTATTTAGGGTCTCTCCTTTGGGTGGTTCCTCAGATTCAGATTGCAAGACTCCAGCAGCAATACTCTGCAGCCTCGACTTCGACCTCTTCCTGAAGAAACTGCATCTGGACCCTCCAGGAACTCAACAAGCTAAAACAAAGAAGCAGGACGCCTTCTGCTACATTGTATCTCCGGCTCCTGCCAGCAACTGCAACTGTTTCCCTGTCATGCATCCTTTGAAGACAGCCCGTCTTCAACCTGAACCAGAAGAGCAAAGGAGCTTCCCTTTGGGTGAAGGAGTCACTCCCCTGCTTCTGCAGGCACCAACCGCAACAATGACCTGCTGCATGGATCCCGTCTCCTGCTGACCTGCATGGATCCTGCATCACGGGTGGTGGACTGAAGTGGTCCCAATGGTCCTCTCTTCCATCTGTCCCACTTTGGTGGAGGTAAGACCTTGTCTCCCCACGCAAGACAGAACCCCTGTGCATCTTGTTTTTTGCCACTACCAAGGCTTGTTGGCATTCTTTCTCCAAGTCCCTCGTGCATCTTGTCCCTCCGGCCCCCAGCACTCTATCCTGTGAAGCACAGCTTCCTGAGTGGGTCTCTGGTGGCATGGGAGCCTTTGTCATAGTGCTGCATGGGCCTCTTCTGCAACTTTCTTGTCCCCATGCTGTGGGGCTCCTGTGTGTGCTGCCTGGTCTTCTGTGGGCTCTCTGAGTTGCTGAGGTCCCCCTCTGACTCTCCCTCCTGGGTAGAATCTATCTGGTCATTCCTGGTCCAGGGCAGCGCCATTTTCCACCAACCATGGGCTTTGCGTGTGCCAAGGCTTCCTGGCGGACTCGAACGACGCAAACCCGACTGTAATCCTCCATCCGGCGTG
Source organism: Pleurodeles waltl (assembly GCF_031143425.1). Classification (NCBI taxonomy): domain Eukaryota; kingdom Metazoa; phylum Chordata; class Amphibia; order Caudata; family Salamandridae; genus Pleurodeles; species Pleurodeles waltl. The sequence goes on from NC_090445.1 coordinate 921,002,556, forward strand.
GTACATCACTTGCACGCTCCAGGAACCCGACTTCGTCTTCATGGGTTCAGTTCTGACTTTTCTTTTTCACTTGTGGTTCTCCTTTTGCACCTTCATCTGGGGTTAGCAGGGGGTCCTGCTCTTCCTGGACTCTTCTATGCTTCTTGGACTTGGTCCCCTTCTCCCACAGGTCTTCTTGTCCAGCTAACCACTCTTGATGTCTTGCAGTCTCTTCTGGGTTTTGCATAGTTATTCTTCTAGTTTCTGTGTGTGTTCTGGGAATGTTACTGTGATTTACTCCTGCTTTCCTGGTCACTGGGTTGGGTTGTGGTACTTACCTTTGCGGTTTTCTAGTACTCCCAGCTCCCCTCTACAAACTACACTTGCCTTAGTGGGGGACCGACTTTCACATTCCACTTTCTTAGTATATAGTTTGTGCTCCCCCTAGGCCCATTTCTGACTATTGATTTTCACTAATTGCACTATTTTCAAACTGTTTTATGCCTATTTCTGCGTACTAGTGTAAATAATTTGTGTATTTTTTACCTCCTAATAGAGTATAGTCCCAATGGTATTTTTGGTATTTGTGTCACCAAAATAAAGAACCCTTAGTTTTGTAACTGAGTATTTTCTTTCATGTGTATGAGTACTGTGTGACTACAGTGGTATTGCATGAGCTTTGCATGTTTTCTAGATAGGACTTGGCTGCTCATACACAGCTACTTCTAGAGAGCCTGGCTTCTAGACACTGCCTACACTACACTAATTAGGGATAACTGGGACTGGTATAAGGTGTAAGTACCCTACGTACCCACCACACACCAGGCCACCCTCCTACAAAACCCTTAAAAAATCACATGCCACAAAAATAAGGACTAAAACCTGACCCTGAACAAAATAACCCAAAATAATATCACAGTGCTGAAGCATTAACTATCCCAACCAAATTAATACTCTATTCTTCTAGGGCTTATCAACACAACAACCTTTCCCTAAATCCTAAGTCTGAACTATAAAATAAAATAAGGAACGTATAATCCCCCCTAAAAAATCCTGAACCCTAAATCATAATAGCTATAAAATCAAGTAGTAGCCACAAACTGTAAAAATATCCCCGTAAAATAATACAATACTCATCCAATACCCCTGCAACCTCAATAACCCATCGCTTAAACCTAACTCTACATTCTAACATAAAATTAAAAAATATCCACACCAAACAATAAATACCAAACCATGACCACTAATGTACAATAGAAATAAACCCAAAAAAGAAACCTAAAAATTTCAAAACATAATACACTATCCACCAGTGGCCCCAAACAATGACAACAACCCATTCCTAAAATCTATCTATGTGCACTAGAAACAAATCTCACCCAATAACAACCCTGGGCCTTAATAAAGCCCATAAAATAGCAATCTACCCACTTAGTATCCCTAGAACTTCAATAATCCATCCCTAAAAACTGACTCTGTACCGCCCCCAAAAAAATAAAAAATGCTCCTACCACACAACCAAAAATAAACAAATCTAAACCCAAATAACAACGGAGAACCCTAAATAAAGTCACTAACCACCCGCAGGCACTGACAAACCCAACAACGGTCCCTAAAATGTAACTATTGTCTATAAAGGATAATAATAAAGAATACTCACAGCCCAAAAAAATTAAAATACCTAAACTTGGTCCCTAAATTAAAATATTCCCAAAAATGAAATACTTCTAAACACTAATTTAAAATAGTTAACAAAAATAAAAAAACAACCCAGGAATCTGAAAGAAATCTCAAACATACACTGCCGACCTAGTGCCCATAAAATTTCAAGAACATACACCTAAAACTTAACTCTGTGACCTATAATAAAATATAATTAAAATTACACCCCCGAAAAATACTGACAGCTAAACCCTAAAATAAATAACCCAACCATGACTAAATGCTAAAAAACACAAAAAAGTTACACTACCCACCACGAATTCATACAACCCTAACAACCCATTAACAAAACCTAACTCTGATCTTTGAAGTAAGATAGAAAAATACCCACAGCCCAGAAAGTAAATACTCAAACCACAAACTTCAAACTCCAAATTAAAAAACCTGCAAGCTCAAATAATACTGAACCCTAACTAATCCAAAATAAATAGTACACTATAGACCCAGGCCCCCTACAACTTCAACAATGAATCCCTAAAACTTAACTCAGATCCCTCAAAATAAAATAGAAAATAGCCACACTCCCGAAAAAAAAAATCAAATCTGTACACTAAAATATGTTATCCTTAAATTCAATTAATAAGCTTAAACACTTTAAAAAGGCCCGGGAGTAATGTCCATTGCATTGGTATAAATGACATAGGTGGTCATTCTGACCCTGGCGGTCTTTGACCGCCAGGGCGGAGGACCGCGGGAGCACCGCCGACAGGCCGGCGGTGCTCCAATGGGGATTCCGACCGCGGTGGTAAAGCCGCGGTCGGACCGGCACCACTGGCGGGGTCCCGCCAGTGTACCGCGGCCCCATTGAATCCTCCGCGGCGGCGCAGCTTGCTGCACCGCCGCGGGGATTCCGACCCCCCCTACCGCCATCCAGATCCCGGCGGTCGGACCGCCGAGATCCGGATGGCGGTAGGGGGGGTCGCGGGGCCCCTGGGGGCCCCTGCAGTGCCCATGCCACTGGCATGGGCATTGCAGGGGCCCCCGTAAGAGGGCCCCTACATGTATTTCACTGTCTGCTGCGCAGACAGTGAAATACGCGACGGGTGCAACTGCACCCATCGCACAGCTTCCACTCCGCCGGCTCGATTCCGAGCCGGCTTCATCGTGGAAGCCTCTTTCCCGCTGGGCTGGCTGGCGGTCTGAAGGCGACCGCCCGCCAGCCCAGCGGGAAAGTCAGAATTACCGCCGCGGTCTTTCGACCGCGGAACGGTAACCTGACGGCGGGACTTTGGCGGGCGGCCTCCGCCGCCCGCCAAGGTCAGAATGAGGGCCATAATTTCTTGCATCTTGTTTTGTGAAAATCATGAGTAACACTCAACAGTCAGCCATTACTCTCCTTCTCATGAATGAAATATCTGTTTGGGGAAAAGAATTCTCTTGTGAAAGCATTGAAATAAAATAATCAAAGAAGTCCTACATCCAAGCAATTGACCCAAAACTAGCACAATTTAACAATTTCTTTAATATGGGCACTGATAAAATAATTCAAAAAAGTAATTTTGTGTCAGCTTTTTACATGAACAGTCTGTTCTGGTAAATAGTGAGTGTGAAATACATTGTTTATTTTTTTACTTACTGAGGAAGTGTTATAATGAGTGAGACTACTGTGCATACAAAATGGGCTTCCTCTTCTTGTCTTGAAGACTCCTCCTTCTGCTTTGTCCAGCTCTTATTTATTTCATTTTGGTTTTTTTAAAGGAAAGCATGCCTATTTCCTATTATGCAATCTCTGTTGCATTATCCACCTTTGGAAATTGGAATCTTTACATTTTTGGAAAATCAAGAATTATCAGTGCAGTTGTTGGCAGAATGTGTTATGTTTTTATACTTGTATTCATGTCATATTTAGGTTATTTTTGTATCTGCATATGCCTGTTGGTGGCTAGGGTCATGGTGGCTCCAGGCACTGACTCACATGTAGAGAGACATTTTACTTTGTTCTTACATATATGATTTCCCACCATTTTGTGCTTACAGTTGATTCTAGTAGGGTGTAGTTCATAGTTGTTGTTCTTAAATAATGTATCACCTATATGCCAGCTTATCCCTGCTTCTAGCCAGAAGGAAAATTAACAAGACTAAAAATAATTAAGTAATGCCTATTTTGTTCCAACACAATTCTTCTACTCATCTCACAGCCATCGCCCATCTTTTTGCTTCATTTCAGTGCTCTGCTGTTGGAAATGTTTCTCCCTTCTCGACTGCACTAAAAAAAATCTGTGTGGGAGTTAGTGCTTCTTGCCTATTCAATGTTGCAGAAAATGCAATCCTCCTATTCTGAAAAGAAGGAGTGTTATTTATTCTGAAAGACTGAATATCTGAAAAGCTTCTTTGTCAAGGGTTGTTCCAGAGAATCCACTAACATTTGAGGCATTGCTAATGCATACAAATATAGATTTTATTAAACACAATAATAAAATGCACTGGAAAAACGTAAAAGGACATCAGAACATGACCTCACATTCACAGGTGCAACACGAAACACTGCAAATGTACTTCCAGTGGAATGATAGAATATGGTACATTATTTTAATAATAAAGCATCCAACACAGCTTCGTAAAGGTTCTCTATTCAGAAATATGAGAATTCATTATTTCCTCCGAAAATGTAAAACTATATTTTGGTTGCTACTATGCATGAATTGTTGAATAATAGGTTGTGGCACATGGTGCTGCTGGAAGGTACGCTGACGCCTGGGAAAACAAGGCACGTGGCATATTTCTCGGAAGCAGAACATTATACAAAACTCAGAAACACATTCTAAAATGAAAACATGTGACAAGATTTACAAATGTATTCTGCTTTAGAAAAGAATGGTGGGAGTTACTCCAAAAACTATACATAATGTTTACTCTGCATGCTTATGCTTACATCCTGACATTTTTGAAAGGTCACTGAATGTGAGAATTGATGTAATTTAACATTTAAGAAACTTGAAATGTAGAAACATTTGAATCAGGGTGAACGAATCTAAGAGGGGGGGGAGCTGTGAATGAATATCCATAAGCACCAGAGCCAGTTCATATTTTTCTCAAAGCTTTAGCTGTTTAAGTACGAAATTCATGGTGCTCATAAAAGAACCACCACTTATTTTACTGAGGGAGTGGTGCTGATTTCCTTCCATTTTTAAAAGTGGGAAGACTACTTTTATGTACCGGAATTAGCAATATCAAACCCGTAGGGGCATTATGCAGTAAATAAAATGCATTCTGATAATTCAGGTAACTAGGGTGACCACCAGGCATGAAGCAAATTCTGGTCAGTAATTGTAAATATTCAGGACAAAGGGCAAAACTCAGGACACAAATGCAGAGCACATGGTCAGTTTTATGGCCATATTGAAGAGGCATGCAATATTATTATAAGATTAAACAAGTGCAAGTCAAAATAGGTTTAGTCATTTGATTTGTATAACACAGATCAGTTTAGAACACACATTCAAGTGTAACTGGACTTAAAGAATAAAAAACTAGCAAAGATGCACACTAGGGAAGAACTGACCGCCGACATCAGGGACAGCTTTCAGAAGATTCTGCCTATCATGAGCGTTAGTACTAGAAGGAGTTGCTGGTCAAAAAATCACAGTAAATAGCATTATAAGTTTCGGTTTTGGCTTTGAAAGTGTACTTTTTATTTGAACTGGCCAATCTCAGCAGTAGCAATAACAAATAGAAATCTGGGTGAAAATGTTTAATATTAACCTGAATCTGGAGTTCCTCTTTAACAAGCTTGATATCACACCTATTTAGTGTATGAGTCCACGTATATTTCATGTGAAAAGAAATCTTCTCAGTATTGGATTCATGTCTGGCAAGCACGGTATAGATTAAGCGCCTCATTACGAGGTTGGTGGGAGCGATCATCAGCCCGCCAGCTGCATGGAGAGGAGATCGCTACACAGCTGGCAGTCTCCCCTCAGGCCAATTACAAGGTACCTACTGGGCTGACTGGCGGAAACCTCAGAAATCCTCAGGGAGTCAAGGCCAATGCCATTTCACAGAGGGTGCTGCCAGTAACCTCTGAATACACACTGTCTGCAGCAGCAGACAGTGTGTATTCTGAGGGTGCTGGGTGGGGTGGGGGCCTACCACTGGCTTTCCATCAGCCTTTTCACGGCAGTGTCTCTGTCATGAAAAATATGATGAAAACTGGACTTGTGATCAGCAAGGCGGCACTGAACTCAGTGCCTCTGTGTCTGACTACGACTCAGACTGCCACCACCCTGCCAGGAACTATGTTCCTGGTGGCGGCGGCAGTACCCTGGTGGTGTAACCGCCAGGGTCATAATTTAGCATCCAGACCGCCAGACCGCTAAACTCATGATAAGGCCCTGTATGAATATTTTTTTCCGTTTGTAAAATCACATGGCAACTCGGGAAAAATGTTGTGACAACTCTGCGCATATGATAATTTGTTGCCTGCGACTGTGCACAAGGGTTGTGTCTGGTCGCAGACCTACATTGGAGGCTCAGGGAACCTACACCTAATGGTCGCTATAAAAAGATGTTTTTAGTAGTCCAGAGGTCACAAGTGTGCACCGTATGGCACACCTGAGCGTAGAAGGTGTTAGTGCACAACTGGTCACATATAAATCCTCTAGCACGCAGTATGGAGCTGAATCCAAACAGAGGACAGGCTCTGGGTGTCATGATTCAGCAGCTGTTGCATGATCCACACTAGTTCGCCATTTTAGATTTCATTTTTAGCTTGGCATCGATTTCTAATGGTGACTTTTCATATTGTTTTCTACAAATATCAGAATGTGCTGCACATGCATTATCATGGTAGGCACTGTCACCCTGTAATCTGAACATTTATTCCAGGGACATACAGTCAGAATGTGATGCCCTTCTTTCTCTTTCTTTGCTCATGAGGAGACAACCTTTTTAATGCAGATGAACCAAAAGCTGTTCTGCACCTCCGTCACAGTGTGATAAGGAACATATTTTTTATAAAAACAGTTTTCATGCTACACTAATTGAAAGGAAAACTTAATGTCAGATTATCATGGAACCACTGTGAGTTATGGCTGAGATAAAGCCCTGCTGACTCCGTCCTCCATCCTGCTAAGGAAGATAACTTATGCACCTACATCGGCTTCCTGACATCTAAGTTCAAGTTATGAGGTTAGATTATCTCAACTGATCAGGCAGAAGGTTACTCCTGCTATGCTCTCTTTGCTATAGAATTAGCAACAGATAGGAGTGAGGTAACATTAGTAAAAATTAAGATGGTTGAATTGTTTATATTGTTCACCATTCTAATATTCTGATCACATTAACATGTCTCATCTTTCTATTAATCACAGCTTATGCTGTCTTTGCAAGAATACAATAATTTCAATAAAAGTTTTGAAAATGCATTTTTGTATCTTTCTTTAGTTTACCTTGAGCATGTTAGAGTGACAAAAAAAGGGGTTAAATCTGTTTCCACTGATTCTTTGGTAATCAGAGTGTTCATGTTCAGGGTTACCAATCACATCTATTACATTGGCCAGTTTAGGGGTTTGGTGGTGTAATGTGAGGTAGCAAAAACACAGCAACATTTACTGATAATATATGAATACTAAGGGCCTGATTTAAACATTGGTGGACCAGTTATTCCATCTCAATGGTGATGGATATCCCGTCCGCTGAAACCTAAATCCCATTATATCCCATGGGATATAGATTTCGGTGGATGGGATACCATCACCATTGTGAAAGAGTAACTCATCCATCAATATATAAATCAGGCCCTAAGTCTTTTATAGTGTGAAGTTCTTGTTGTTATATACAGAGTCCTACTAACCTTGTAGGAACCATATAACACAGCATCATCTAACTTATAGACTGTCAGGAACTGAATGTTTATTTGGGATGTGTGACTATCCACCTCAAGGAATCATTAGAACCATTATAGGAGTAAACCCTCAAAGTCACTAAACATGCCTGAGCTCACCCCTTAGTATCTATGGCACAGAACAGGCAGGCTTAACTTATGTCAATGTATTAAGCATGTATGCAGTACTAAAACAGTAATCAAGTCAAAATGCAAAACAATACAAATTCCAAACCGAATTAGACAATCATTGGCAAAGCAATAGGTTTTGACTATTGAATATTTATTGGGTTTGTAAATGTTTTTTTACAACGGTGCACAGCAGTTGATCTGCTCTTCAACATGGCTCACAGTTAAAAAAAAAAAACGCTAATAGATTTTGTTATAGCGCAAAACCCATTACTTTGTCAATGCTTGTAATTGTAAACTAGGTTTTTTCATTGTACAGAAGCAGTCAATAAGAAGTGATTCTCATAGTTGTTAATTTGTGCATATTTTGAGTTGTGTCATTCTTTGTATGGAGTATTTCACTTCAATAGTTCTAACTTGGCTAACAGAATTCTCCAAGGGTAATCAAAAACATAATACTTCACTTAGGCCCTGATTTAGATGTTGGTGGTAACGGTCCCAACATCGACTTGTTGACTGGAAACCCGCCTGCCTCCATGATGGCCCACCCACTCTATTTAGATGTCAGCAGGAGCATGGGCAAAAGACCACCGATGGTCCGCTGTCACCACCAAGAATTACAACATGCATCGACAGCTCCATAGGCAAAAGTGTCTGGCAGCGGGAAAGCAGCCCCTTTTACAGCTGAGCCAATCATGATGTGTAATCTCGCCAACGCAACTGTGGTGGCTAAACCTCCACACTTGAGTTGGCGGATTAGGATCTATATAAACACAAAACTCACCTTTTTCACACTTGTCACATATCCTTCTGCCATGAACCCATTGCTACTAGACCTCCTGTTGCTCCTGGGCCAGGCCCAAGATGGTAATCAAGTCTGTTGTTGCCAGAAAAGAGGTCAATCATGGACATTTCTGTTGCCATTGGAGATGTAGTATTACAGTAATACTGGACTTGCGTATGGGTCCATTTTTGTGCAAACACCACCATAATACTGTGCAATTCTGAAGTGTGTAATGTTGTTGACAGAAAATTTATCAGAACAGACCTCGAGATATCAGTAGAACCCACCAATCTGGTAGGGACAGTCTTCATGGCAATGGACACCTACACAAAAAGTCATAACAATCTCAAATAGAAATGTGTCCGCACAGGTGTGTGCAATAATTTGCTTTGGATATTGCCGGGTTGAGGGACTTGGGATGGGGGAGGGCTAGGACTCTGGGCACGAGGCTGGGGTGGGAGTGAGGATGTGGCCAGTAAGGAGGCCAGACCCTGAAATAATCATTGTAGGCCAGACAGGGCACCATGAATGCCATCCAGGTATTCTGGCCAGCCAGCCAGCCACTGAATGGCATTCAGAAATGCAGACTTGCATAGAGCAATCGTCCCTAATAGGTCAACTGCCTCCTCATTGAGCGCAGTCTGAGACACCGAGACAGGGACAGAGGTGCCTGCAGCAAGGGTGACATTTGCCCTTTTAGAGGGGCAGCTACAGCTAACTGGGGGGGGGGCATGAGGCATGGTGGTGGTTGGAATAGGGGGTGGATAAAGATGCAGGTGTCTCAGTCTTCCCTGGGTCCACCCCAAGTAGGGACTGGTCTTCATTGGAGGCCTCCAAGGAAGATGTAGAATCACTTGTGGCCTCCTGGCGAGCCCTCTTACCCTCCATGCCACTGGATCCCTCAGCATCACTGGTGTCCATACCCAGTCACCAGTGGCCAGTTTAATCCCCGCTGATGTGGCCAGTGTTACCTTTGCCTTGCCCAAACGATGCTGAAAAGACAGATACAACAGTTGGAGGGTGTCTGTGAGAATACAACTTGACATCAATGTACATCACACAACATTTGTAACAAGTTCAGTAATCCCCCATTTCAGCTCCCACGTCATGTATGCCTTTGTCACTTATACACTTGTCGTTCATTCGATGACAAAGGGTTCCAGCAGCATGAGTAAACACTTAGGCATGGAGACATCTATGACCCACTGCAGTACAGAGCTAAAATTGATTCACTTCTCCCAAAGGGTATTTTTTGGATGGAAATTGACTGCTCAAGATGGGGCACCATGGCATCTATGTGATGTAACCTTCCATATGCAGATATCCCTTTCAGTAGCACATTGCACTCCATCATCACTTTCTCCTCTTGGCAGAACTAAAGACACAAGACATACAACTCTCATGCCAATGTGGACATATTCCTGTCTGTTGCAATCAATACAGTTTGGCAGACAAAATCATGTTGGAAATCACAGAGTGGCTTACATGCACATTTGTGAAGAACTAAAGACTCAGGTCCAGCTGCTGCTGTCCACATTAACTTGCTAGTCAAACTGCTTTCAACATGTGTCAGATAAGGAATGATGCCACTGTACAAAGTACAGAATACCAATACTTTTGGTGCAGATGCAAATTCTCAAATTGTCAGAGCATCAACTTAGCATTGTACAGTCTGATATATCATCGGCTTCATAACTGTGCAGTTTGCCACAGTTACCAGTAATGAAGCCTACATTCATGACACACATTTGTGATGTACCATCTCACCTGTTCCAGTCATGAGAAGGAGCATTATTTGTGAAACTGTCCCTCATGTCACTGTGAAAATGCTGGCAATCCCTTCGTTTGCATGCAGTTATGTGTCTGCCCACAACAGCATTTACCTTGTGATGAGGAATATAGTGGCATCCTTCAGCGCAAAGAAATACACCACACAGCATCAGACACTGTCAGATCAACTTACATTTCCAGTAAAAAGGTCAAAACCCAACAATATCTACAGACAATGACTTACCCCCTTGTTGCTGCTGTTGGGCCCTAAACCTTCCATCAAGCTCCAGGTAAGTCACCGTAAGAATGCAGTCCAGAAGAGGGGTCAGGGTGTGATGCATACACTTGGGTCGCTGGGAGAACTGCCTGACTTGCCTCTCCGCAAATTTCCTTGTAGCGTGACGCAGGTCTTCCAACTCTTCTGACAATGCAGGCTACACTGCTTGTGGACTTACAGGGTCCACACCTTCTTTGCAATGGCCTTACAGATCTCCCACTTCTGATGGGTGTTGACCTGTAAGGATGACATCAAAGAACAAGAAAAGACAATTCAGTGTTTCAGTTTGACAGTACTGCTGTGACATAACATTTTGGTTATTCACACGTACATTCATCGAACAGTGACTACATTTTATTCCCAGCAAAATGTTACAGGTAGATCTAAAACACTGATTTGCAGAGATCTCATGTACACCATTAATAGTTGCTAGCTTCTCATGTTACCTAATCAGGCCTACAACATCATCTTGGCCAGAGCTATGCAAGCTAACCTGTTGTGAGAGCCACCCCTGATTACTCATAATCATTGTGAGCTACTAAAGGTCAGGCCACTTGTACAATCTTGGCACATATTCACACTCTCTGCTTCATTGCCTTCCTGCCTAGACTCCCAAAAGCCAGAACCCATGGTTTGCATCAGATACAATGACTAAGGGCAAGATAGAAGGGCAGCTATGTGTTTGTAAGAGGTGGGATTTGTGGGTTGTATGATCAAGTGCGTGTTGGAATGGGCAGACTGGGGTAGATGATTGTGAGTCAGTGTCATCTGAAATTGCTGCACATATGCTAACTTTACCTATATATGACTCCATGACATGTTTAAATCATACAGAGCAACGTAATACACATTATGTACTGGAATACCACGTGACAGTGCAGCATCAGATAATTCCAGACCCTCTACATTTTTAACTCAACCTGAACACCATTCTAACATTGGCTGTATGTTGTCAGTCATACTACTGGTACATTGTGTACTTGCCACTGGTAGACAATGGCCTGCTCCTTGTGTGATAAAATAGGATTTGTCTGTTACATGGACACACATTAAGGCTTCTAATTTCAGGTGAATTAACACTGCCATGCACAGACATTTCAAACAGTGGCACAAGACAATCTGTTCCAGCTATAACATTCTGTCAACTCCAATTACAACACTACCCCTATTACCAAAAAGGAACAAAATACCCTGTGTATCAGAAGGGAAGAGGGTACATTCCCTAATCAGACATGAACCTGTTCCTCTGGGCTCCCATGGATTTGGCTGTACAGGGACAGAATCTCCCTGGCAAGGAGCTCTAGCTCCTCTGTGATGAAGACAGACACAACCATTGGCTTTCGTGTGTAGTTGTCACACAGCCTATGGCAGGGTCTGACATGGGGCAACTACCTACTATGGAGTCAACTCCAATGGTTGGTGTTAGGTAGCCAATGTCCTGATGGCAAAGTCAGGCAGCTGCCATTTTAAGGTGTGAAGCTGCACATTTTGCAATTGTTAGTGCACCACCAGCACTCAAAATGGAGGCGAGTGTATTTTTATATGTCAGATACAAACAACACTTTTCTTGGCAAGATATGACACAATAAAATGTGAACAATGACTGTGTTTGATACTGATAGTGCCGCAGTGAAGTACTTATTCCGTTGCCGGTATTTAAAACAAATGCTACAAAATATGTGCAAGTAATACCGTTCAAATGTATTAATAGCACATAATAGAAAAGCTCAAATAAGATTTTTTTTTTTAATTTCTGAGGTCCAAATATTTGAGTTAATGTGTGTACATGTAATGGCCATGTGGCCTCAAATGTTGTTACTGCCATGATGTAGACTATTGGAGTTATTGATGTAGGATTCCTATTGTGAGGACAGGATGTATGGTTCCAACTGAGGTCACACATCAGTGATAGTTTGTCTATTTGATTTCCTCCATGGGTCACGGTCGTGGAGCGTATAACTCTGAATGGCACAGACTATAGGGGTTAGGCCTGGTTATTGAAACCCAGATTTCATTTCTACGAGGACTTGTTGGTAACATATGTATGTTCCAAATACATTCTGAGTTGAGTTTGTTTTCTTTGACTAAATTGGTAAGACTTTACCTCTTTGCCATTTCAAAATTTTTTGGGCAAATGAATGTTTAAAAGATTTGATATCATGGTGGAGGATGGACATGACAAATGAAAGGTTACAAATAATCCAACACTAGGCTTGTAGTCTGTGCCCATAACATTTATAATCATGTTTTAAAAAAAGAGTGAAGTGGTTCAAAAAAAGATAAAGTAAACAAAAAGGAGTCTATCATGGTGGATGGAAACATGGAAGTAGAACCAAAAACAGTTTATAGTCCAATGGCCAAAATACAACTGTCCTCAGAAAAAGGTAAATGTGTCCCTGAAATAGTCCACCAAGTGAATCGTAACCACACACAGGAGTTAATTAGGTTCTGTGCCTCTTGGAGGTGGTGGTGTTGGTCTTGCCCTCCTCTCCTGGTGGTCCAGATGACCTTATGTCCCCATGTGGCAGGGCCTCCCTGTCTGTGGCTGGCAGTGGTGTACCTTTCCCAGATGTGGAAGGACCACAGACGGGCAAATGGAATGGGAAAAGCCCTGCTCATTTTGTGATAGATGCAAAACAGCACCCTAGTCAGTGTCCCCTTTTTATCAAAGTGTTGCAAGATGTGTTCCCTCTGCACCTCCTTGATTGCCAAGAACTCAGTTACAACCTTGCCCATCATGTCGTGAAACTGTTGTGCTGCTAACAAGATTTTGTCAATGATGGTCTGCCTGACAAAACCCCAAGTGGCCTCACTTGGCTGGCCCACCGATTTCCTCCAATGAACCCTACACCCACTAGCATGTCCCCTTGATGAAGTGTGCCCTACCCACTGGGTCCTGGTAGAACTGGAGGCTGTGTTGATGGTGTCTCAACAGCAGCCAGAACGAGGAGGCACAGGATTGATGTGTACCTCCTCAGTGCACAGAAAGTGGAGGTGGTTTCATACTGAGATGTTATTGCAGCTGTGGTGGGAGGTGTAGCTGTGGGCAGAGTGTTACTTACTGGAGCTGTCTGGCCAGACAGATCAGATGGACCAGCTGGCTCCTGTTCTTCCGGACTTGCATTAGTGGAGTCCTCACTGAAGCCTTGCTCCTGATCTTGAGTGGAGGTGTCTTGGCTGGTACATTGGGCCAGGTGGTTGGACCTGTGAAGGTTGCAGAGAATATACAATTAATACACAATTTGACATGTAATGTGTCTTTGTCCACAAATGGGCCAATCTAGAAAAGTAGAAATAGAGTGATAAACTGATTAGACCTTTGTCTTAGTTTCATAATTTTACACATGCATCCTGATTTACACAGGGCAGCTCCAGTGCTGATGTTGTAGAGTTGTCCTGAAATGCAAAAGTGTTATTTCAGAATTGTACAGAATGTGTAGCAGACCTTAAATCTAACACAATGGTTAGTAGTTTGGAGTACAGGACAATCCCAAGGCCTAGCAAGCTACAAAACATTGGAATCAATGTGATTCATCTTACAAATGGCACTGAATTTTTTCATCGTATGGACAGTGCAAATTAACTTTCTATTCAGCCTGCCTAAAACATTTTTGGTTATTTTGGATTCAAAAGACAAAGAATTTTGTATGCATTTTCATCCATTCTATGTCACTATGAGCAGGTGTCAACATGATTGTGATAGATAAGTAACATTTTAATCCATAACATGACGTGGTTACTTACAAATACACTATGGGGGTTATTCTAACTTTGGAGGAGTGTTAATCCGTCCCAAAAGTGACGGTAAAGTGACGGATATACCACCAGCCGTATTACGAGTTCCATAGGATATAATGGACTCGTAATACGGCTGGTGGTAAATCCGTCACTTTTCCGTCACTTTTGGGACGGATTAACACCTCCTCCAAAGTTAGAATAACCCCCATTGTTTTGAAATGTGTATACATATGGAAGTAAAGGATTGGGTAAAACATTACATTGCATTATTGTTTTTCAGATCCTAAAACTGTGCATCATGGTAGTTGTAGTCATCTATTGACACCTTAGACAATACTCATTTGAAAAGAAAATTACACATATTACTTTCAATGACTGTATTAGAGATCAGCACACATTTGCAACATGAACATGTGCACACATATAGATATGATGTAACTAGGGGATAGTACTATTTACAGACACTATACTTTCCTGTGAAAATGGACGTAGTTTTGAAGCACAAAAACATACATTGATAGAAAGTAATTGGCAGAGCCAATGCAAGGGATGATCCATGTAATTGGTATGACACAAACTATTTTATGTATTGAAACTCAGCTAAATCTGTTTTGCAGCATTCTAAACACCTAACTTAAGGGTAGGACTCCATTAGTGATTAGTAAGACATACATAGGTGTAATTTACCAATCTCCTCTCCAACAGGGATTCCTGTTAAGCCTTCAGGATGGAGGATTTGCAAGACCTTCTCCTCCTAGGGAAGGAGTTGTAATGAGGGAGGGGAGAACCACCACCAGTCGCCTGGGCTTCCAAGTGATGCTTGGAGGCCAGTGAACAAACTTTTTCCCCACAGGTTGTTCCACTGATTCCTAACCTCTTCTGCTGCATGCAAGGTGTTAGCTACATCATTCACTCTATCAATTATTCTGAACCACATTTGCCTTTCCAAACAAATATGGTTCTACTCTAATTATTTCATCCACCATGACAGTCAGCTCTCCCTTTGTGAAATGAGGATTTCTCCTCCCTGCCATTGTGGATTTTAATAACCAAAAATATTTTATAGTAGTGTCAGGGAGACCAGATCCTCGGGGTCTGCGCACATTCCCAACATTTCCACCACAAGGCAGCTCCAAAACTCTGATAGAAATATCTCAGAGCCTAAGAGAGTCCAAATGGGGAAAAGGGGATTAGGAAGGGAACAGCTGGGAAGGAGACCTGTAGGAAGCAAAAGGTTAAACAACACAATATCAAGATATAATCACATTGAGGTTGAAAAAAACTCTCTGTTAAATCTAGGGTTCGATGATACTCAAAACATGAAATAAGACTCTGTTGAATATAGAGTTCAATAATACTCAGAACATGAAATAACACTCTATTAAATCTAGGGTTCAATGATATTCGGAACATGAAATAACACTCTGTTGAATCTAGGATTCAATGATACTCGGAACATGAAATAACACTCTGTTGAATCTAGAGTTCAATGATACTCGGAACATGAAATAACACTCTATTGAATCTAGGGTTCAATAATACTTGGATCATGAAATAACACTTAGACTGAAGAAACATGAATGGCCTAGAACTAGACTCTAACTAGGCCTCAAGAAATCTAGGTACCTGGAATAAATCAAGAATGGGTTAATCCAATGTTTCATATGAGCTTTTCATTAAATATCACATATTGTCTAGGAATATAAGAACCTTCTAGAATTATGTTTTCAGAACAAACATTGCCTCTTTCCATGAGGACAAAAGGTAATCTGAATATTCCCTGGAAAACAATAGGAATTGTACTAAGGACTTAATATGCACATAGAATGTAACATCTTGAATTGAACACCTTTGCAGAAAATTCAAAAGCCCTGGATAATTGTGTGCACTTCAGGAAACACTACACATCAAAGTTTTAATTGTCATGAACTGATTGCGCACACTGTAAGCGATCTGAACATCAAGGTTTAAATACAGGAATAAATCGCGCGACTTGCCGATTCGAACAAGAATATGCAAATGCCACAAAATAATCGCACACTCTGTAAGCGATCTGAACATCAAGGTTTAAATGCGGGAATGAATCGGGCACACTGCCAATTCCAACAGGAATTTGCAAATGCCACGAAATGATTGCGCACTCTGTAAGCGATCTGAACATCAAGGTTTAAATGCGGGAACGAATCGCACACACTGCCGATTCCAACAGGAATATGCAAATACCATGAAATGAGTGCGCAGTCTGTAAGCGATCAGAACATCAAGGTTTAAATGTGGGAATGAATCGCGCACACTGACGATTCCAACAGGAATATGCAAATGCCATGAAATGATTGCGCACTTTGTAAGCGAACTGAACATCAAGGTTTAAATGCGGGAATGAATCGCTTGTCTTGCCGATTCGAATGCCACCATGCAAATGCCAAGAAATGGTCGTGCACAATGAGTATGAAGAGTTAAATGCAAGGAATGAATTGCGCGTCTTGCCAATTCGAATGCCACCATGCAAATGTCAAAAAATGGTAGCGCACACTAAATAACAAGAGTTTTAATGCCAGGAATGAATTGCGCGTCTTGCCGATTCGAATGCCACCATGCAAATGACAAGAAATGGTAGCGCACACTAAATAACAAGAGTTTTAATGCCAGGAATGAATCGCGCATCTTGCCGATTCGAAAGCCAATATGCAAATCTCAAGAAATGGTCGCACACCCTGTTGCCGACCCGAATCTCAAAAGTCAAATGCCAAGAATGAATTGCACGTCTTGCCGATTCGAATACCAACATGTAAATGCTAGAAACCATGAGCACATTCACACACACAAAGAAAATCTTTCAACATGAAAGCTAGGCCCAAAAACTCGAATGCCTTTGAAAATGGGGTTGGGGCCCAGCCCGACCTCTGTCTTACCGCCCTGTTCAAGGACCACCAATACAATGAAGGTCAAGGCCTGTAAGGTCAAAGTAGGCCTCCTGAACAGGAGCTCAGGAAGTTGCTGCTGCTCTCTACCGGGACCTCTGAATAGTGAGCATGTGGAGCTGGGCTAGCTCCCTTATATAGAGTCTGGCCCACAAACCACACCCAGTCATGCTGCAGGGAAACTTCTAGAAGGTTCTAGAAAGGGACCACACCCTGATACACTCTGTAAGCCTGCATCAATACCTTGCAAATGAACATTATTTACAAACATCATTAATAGTGGTTTCAAGGTAAAACTCTGCAATGCAAAAGGTTAACAAACTGCATATAAACACAATGCATGAATTATGCTCTTGCATAAAGACTGGGTTTTTGCATTTTAGTCGCCCCTAGCGCGCACACTGTCCTGATGTTGACAAGTACTCAAAAATAATTCTAAAGAAACTAAGTAAAATTGTACAAAAAACAAAACAAAACAAAAACCTGTCTCCTGGTTGGAAATATTGGGTGCCTGAATGGTCTGCTGCAGTGGAATGGCAAAAGGTCATTGTCTGTAATGGAGTGTCTTTTATAGTGTGTTTTGCAGTGTCCAATATACAACAGGTAGGGCCTGTTAGCATTCACCCAATGGCCATAGTAAGATGCTAAACGGGTTCCACAACAGACTCCTGCCGTCACCAGCCCACTGCTGACACACCTCAAGCACAAATGTGTGGTCTAAATAGGCTTGGCAGGATGCCGCCATGAAGACTGCGATGGAGACCTTGCTCACCAGCATTGGAGTCCTCTGCAGCCACTGCAGGATGCAGCAGGCATGACAGATTACACTTTGTCATGATGGTTTTTGGCTTAACCACAATACATCTAAATACCACCGACTTGATGGTCTTTTCGGGGCCTCTGTGGATGCAGCTTAATGGTAATGACACCAAGATCTAAATCACGCCCTTTGTCATTTGAGCCACTAACGTAAGAATTTTGCAAACCCAGAAAAAGATGTGTTTCTCTCACCCCCACGAATGCAAAGTAAGAGGAAAAATGTGCCACATGCTCACTGTGATTTCATGCTGGACTGGTGACCTTTTTCCTAGCAGAGCTTATCCCTGAGACTCCTTTGTGAAATCAGGTGTGGTGATGCTGTGCTGTGAGCATTATGAAGCTTGAAATCAGGGACCTGAAAGTGCAGACACCATTTTGGCTTATTATGATATTGGTCATCGTGAGTGCATCATAACTCCTATTTATTTGTTTTTAAAATGCAGAAGATAAAACTTAAGAGCCATTATTGTAAACGTCGCTTTACAGGTCCTCCAGGCACAGGTTGACTAAAGTGATTTGCCCATAATCTCAAGGTTTTAAGACAACCCAGATTCTCGAACCTAATTCCCCCAATCCAAAACCAGAAGCTTTTAACATAATGCCACATCCTCTGGAGTATCTGAGTGTGATAAATATGCCATACTATTTTAACAATCCTCCAAGATTAAGCACATCTGTTCTCTCATTGTTGTTGTCACTTTCACTTTTCAAGGCTCACAATACTTGAACACACATAGTGAAAATTTACACTGCAGTGATCATTAGGGAGGAAGAAGGACTCAAGTTGGGGCAGGGGGATGAGTAGGGAACTGAAAAGACATGCACTCAAGAATAGTAACATCAAAAGGCACACATTACTTGAACAAGAGAACACTCCATGCACAGTGAAGGTCTACACTGCAGCAATCGTATGGGAGGGAGAAGGACTGAAAACAGCACAAGGGGCTCAGAGAGGACTGCAAAGACATGCACTCAAGAAGAGTCTAGTCAAAAAGCACATTACTCAATTGAGAGAACGTTCTATACATAGTGAAGCTTTAGACTGCATAGCTCATAAGGACGAAGGACTGAAAAGAGTGCAGAGGTTAGGAGGGGACTGCGGAGATGTACTCATGGTGTGTCATGTTGGAAAAAGTAACAAAAGAGTGCCTGTTGCCACTGGACGGACACTCCCCACCGAAGGAATACTTGGTCCAGGATCGAACTACAGAAAAAGGTGGCTATGCTTACAAGTTCGCACTTCCTATATATGTGTATAATGTATTGGGGAAATGATGTCCAGAGATCACAGATAGTGCTCCGATGGTGCCAAACTGGTACAACTCCCAACCACCTTGGGTGTAGTTGTGTCGATTGAGGGATCAATCAACATGGAGACGTTTATTACTGGTTTACCAAGGCACACCACAATAGTCCATAAAGTCCATTTCTTAGTTAAATGTATCAATCAAAGTTAAAAAAATGTGTCTGCATAAATTTGCATTTTTATTCATCCAAGGCACCATGAATCTAATGAACATCAGCCGACATGTGTTTCGTCTTCAAGGCTTTCTCAAGGCATGAGTTTGCAAACAATATATTGTCACAGAAATGATGCGAGATTCCCAACAGAAAGGAAACACAAATTGTTAGGTTCTTTTGCCAAATACCAAAGAGTTAATAAGTATTCCCAGTAGTCACGGCTATAATAAGCCGTAACAGGTTTGTGCCACGTAGTAGAAGGAAGTGTAAGTGAAGGCGTACCTTGGTCCAGGCTCCACTGCAGGGCAAAGAAGACACAATGGCCTAGAGGAAAACGGAGGCGAGGAAGAGGCGCTGACCAATAGCAAGCAAGGAAACGAAAGTGATGTGAGAGCCATGTGGGAGCCAGCCAATCATAGGTAGAGTTAAATAATGGGTGTGTTTTTAGTCCCTTTAAAAAAAAAAAATTATATAAGAGATTTCACAAAACTGGTGTAAGCTCTTTGCGGACAAAACCTTAGGAAATATAGTAAATTTTAATAAACAAAAAACATCAAAATGATTTTTAAAAATCCTAAAGGGAAACCAGAAATATGATTTTTTCAATGTTTCAGTAGAAATAGTGCCAAAAACCAAACAGCGCCCATGATAGTCAATGGTTGTTGTAGACCGGAACCCAGGCGTAATTTAATGCCAACCGTGATGGAGTACCACCTTTCACCTCTGAACCCAAGAGCATTATCTGTGGTGTCCCTCAAGCTCATCTCTCAGTCCCACTCTTTTCAACACCTTTTCAACATGACCCCTTTGGCCAACAGCATCAGGACGCATGGACTACCCATCATATCCTATGCCAACAACACCCTGCTCATCCTTTCACTATCAGAAGCCCCCTCTACCACAATGGCCAACTTCTACACATGCGTGACAAGCATTGCCGACTGGATGAAGGACAACTGCCAGCAGCTCAACACCGACAAAACAGAAGTACTAAACATTAGAAAGAACAACTCCCCTTGGAACAACTCCTGGTGGTCTTATGAACTAGCAGCCTCACCTACCCCGACAGACCATGCCCACAACCCTGACATTATCCTGAACAGAAAGCTCACCGTGAAAAACTAGATCAATGCAGTCTCCTCTGTCTGCTTCCTCACCCTTTGCATGCTCTGTAAGATCTTCAGATGGCTCCCTGTCTACAACAGACAGACCGTCATTCTAGTCCTAGTCACTAGCTGCCTGGAGTATAGCAACACACTGTACATATAAATACCCATGTATCTCCTGAAGAGGCTCCAGACCATTCAGAGCTCAATGGCCAGACTCATCCTCACTCTCCTCAAATGAACACACATAAGTCCCTATTTCAGAAAGCTCCACTGGCTCTGCATCCAGAAAAGATGTCAATTCAAGATGCTGATCCATGCTACAAAGCCTCTTCACAATCAAGGACTAGGATACATCAACCACCGACTGAACTTTCATCAACCCTCCAGACACCTATGCTACACCTCCATCTCCCTTTCACACACCCCCTGCATCTGCCACAGCAACAGTGGAGAATGCTCCTTCTCCTATCTCGCCGCCAAGTCCTAGACTGACCTCCACCTCTGAACCTCCTTCTCCCTGCTGGATTTCAGGAAGGGACTCAAGATCTGGATGCTTCAAATGATCACTCTCAAAGCAGCACAGTTCCCAGTGCCTGGATTTCATCTCTGGTGATTAGTCAGGCTTTGAAACTCCTGATGGTTGGTACATATTCTTTTGGGCATTTTTCCCAAAACCATCTAGGGGGTGTGGCTATTCTGCCCATTAGAACACTGATATACCTATTAGAATCATTCCCACAAAGTGTGTATCATAAAAATATTTCATCATGAAATCTAAAGTTGTGTCCATTGAAGGAAGAAAATGTAACTGAAATTATACTTTCTGCCTCACTTACGAGCATACTCAGGAACTGCTGTAAAGGATAGTCAGACAGTGAATCCAGTACACCTCAACAATAACGGACAAAAGCCTTACATTTTCATCCTTTAGTTCACAAGACACAGCTCCCCAAATACATAGACTTATTTTGTGAATTTACCCTCATTTAAGAAGCTTTTGCAATGTCATCTGAAATTCTTTTTGGTACCAGCGCAAGACAAATTTTGGGGCCTCCTTTTCTGCACACCATTAAGTTTATCACTCATTTTCAACCAATTCAAGTCCTCATGTGTGTTGAATTTGAGAGAGTTGAGATAAAGAAAGGGCGAGGCAGATAGGGAGAAAGGTGGAGATTTACAAATTTTTGAGGGAGACAGAAATGAGATACAATACAGAGGTAGAATGAGGAGAAGTAGAAAAAGGTGAGATAGGAAGAGGGGGAGAGGGGGAAAGAGTGGTAAGAATAAGTTACAGGGAGGTAGAAAGAGACATAGGAGCAGATTTAAGAGCGACTCTTTGCGCCACAATAGCATAATTTTTTTACAGTAATGTGGCCCAACGAGGCCAAAATTGCAGGGCCAAACTTGCAAAGTGCCACAATGCATGGATTGCGCCACTTTGTAACCCTTTGAGCTACATTATGCTTGTGCAAGGCATAATGTATGCAAAGTGGGCGTTCTTTGCATAATTTTTCTCTGCACTTTTAGCACTTGCTCAGAGCAGGCATTAAAAGGAGGCACACCATTATTTACAATGGGAAACAACCTGAACAACTACGTTGAAACAACTACTTGCCTGAACAACGAATCCTGAACAACTACTAGGTCTTAACAACGAAGTTTAGAACAACTACTGCCTTAGCAACTATTTTGCCTCAACAACGAATAGGTGTTAGGTATTAGGTAATAATGTAAATACTTGGGTATTTTAAAAAAAAACATTTAAATCATTCTGTGGATTTAGGGGTGGGATATGTGGGATGGAAGGGTTATGAGTAGGGATGGGTATTATTACTCAGGTATTAAAATATGTCTTTGAGTATTTTCTTTATGGGGTGGTATGCTGTGGGTTAAGGGACGGGATATGTGGGATGTAGGGGTTATGGTTGGGGAAGTATATTAGTAATCGGGTATTAATTTATATACTTGGGTATTCATTTATTTTTTTAAAGCTGGGTGGGGGAGTGTATTAATACTAGGGTATTTTATTATGACTTTGAGTATTTTTTAAAATATTTTTTAAGGATATGCTGTGGTTTAAGGGATGGAACGTATGGATTGTGGACGTTATGGAGTTTTTGTTGTGGATTTAGGGGCGGGATATATGGGATGTAGGGGTTATGGGTGGGGAAGTGTAATAGTAATTGGGTATTAAATTATATATTTGGGTATTTTTTTGTGTTTTGTGAAATCTGGGTGGGGGAGTGTATTAATACTTGGGTATTTTTTTATGAGTTTGAGTATTATTTTTACATTTTTTCTAAGCATATGCTGTGGGTAATTATTAATTGGGTATTAATTTATATATTTGTTTTTTTTATTTTGTGAAATCTGGGTGGGGAGTGTATTACTACTTGGGTATTTTATTAGGACTTTGAGTATTTAAAAAAATATATTTTTATGGATATAAATATAATTTTAATATTATGCTGCCGGACTAAGGCAGGATATATGGGATGTAGGGGCTAAGGGTGGGTAAGCGTATTAATACTCAGGTATTTATTTATACCTTTGGGTATTTTTTATATTGGTGTTATTTTTTTAGGGATGGGATATTGTTTATTGGGGGATAATGATTTGGGAGTGTATTGATACTGATATGTTTTATTTAATAAAGGTGATTTTATTTTATTTTTTACATTATTTTTTTTTTTTACATTTTTGCTGGTAAAGATGTTTATATTTTTTAGTTTCAAAATAATTATGTAATACAATTTATAATTAAATGTTTAAGAATATTGATTGTAAATATGTAAAACTTTTTATTTAAAATTATTTTTATTTTTATTTTTGATGTATTGTAATTTGTTTTTATCATTTTTAAAAATTGATAAAATATAATTTTTAATTTATTTGGAAAATGTTAATTTTTTTTTCTGTTGATATAAAAATAATATTAATTTATTTAAAAAAAAATACTATTTTTGGATGTATAATTTTGAATATATATTCAATAGAATTATTATTATTTTATTTAAATTTATTATTTAATAATAAAAAAAATCAGAAAATACATATATATATATTTTTTTAATTGTTTTAGGTGTTAGAATTGTTTTCATCCATAAAAAAAAAATGTATTTGCAAATTTAATTTTTAAATAATAAAAACACAATTTATTTATTTTTAAATAATTTTTATTTTCAACATAATAGTTTAAAAAATGCAAAATATTTTATTTATTTATTATTTAATATTTACAGATTTTTGAATTTCCTGTTTACGTTGTTTGACGTCTTCTGTTTTCAGTCGGAGGAGCGTCGCGGTCAAGATAGGATGGAAGCTGAGACCTCGTTCGGGTAAGTGGAATTATAATTTTTTTTACAGTATGTTTTAGAGTATTTTTTTTACAGAAATAGTGGTCGGAGGTAGTTCTAAGGTAGGCAGTAGATTTTCAATGTTTGGAATGTTTTTGATGTTGAGTTTTATGGTATTGTATAAAAAAATGTTTAGCAGTGTTTTATATTTACAATAATTGTACTGCTTTTCTAATAAATATGAACAATTGTCTTTTTGATTGTGATTATTTTGTTTTAGGGCTTTATAAGGAAGGCAATTGTTCGGTTTTTGAAAACAATATTTGGTTAATTGTAACAGCCTTCGTAAATAATTATTTGTTTTGCATTAGTAGTGTCCTTTATTTAGTTAATATGATTATGAATATTTTATTTAATGTTGTTACTTTGGTAAGTATCTGATGATTTTTTCTTTTTTTGGGTAAAAATTGTTTTTAGGGTGTTTTTAATATTTGTTATTTTTTTCAATTTGTTGTTTGGTAAGATGTTATATTTTCTTTTTAAAAACTTTTTATTGTATAAATGAGTTGTTTTTTATCATCTATCTTGTATCACCAATTAATTTGTTTTTTGGATGATTAATGTTTTTTTAAAAAAATTCTGCAGTATAAAATGCTTCTTCTATATTAATGAAGAAGATTTCTTCAGCAACACATATTTGGATAAAGACATGAAAACTTCAAAGGTAGGAATAGTTTTGTTTGGATTAATTTAGTGTAAAAATAATTTCAAAAATGCCAATTTAATTAATGGTATTTTTTTAAAATAAAACTGGCAAGTAATTTTTGAGTAGGTTAGTGGTTGTTAGTAATGTAGAATGTATGCTAGACTGTCGAGGTAGTCTGTTGCCGTTATTGTATCAAATTCTTGTATTTTTGCTAAAATTCTTTCTGTCATTTCTTTGCTTTTTTGACTTGTGCGTGGGTTCAGGCTACCTGAGAGTGACTGAGCAAGTCTCATTTCTTGGAAACTTTGCTCCTTCTTCAAAATTTCCATGAAATGATACAGGTTTGGGTGGGGTTTTCCTATTGCTTTATTGAAGGAGTTGTGCCATCCCTCTATGGCATTATTAGTCTTTGCACCACCTTCTAAGCAGGTCTGGTAGTAGTTCCACCATTGTATTGGAAATCTTGGTTTTCTTTGGTTTTAGTGTTGGTGGATTTAAAGTGTTTACTATTACTGGGTTTCAAAGTCAGTCCTCATTGTTTGCTTCATGATGGAGAACTCTGCCCTGTAGCATTTGTGAAGTACTTGTGTTTTACTGTTTGTACTTTTGGGACATATATTTTTTTTTACTGCGCCACTCTACAGACTGTATGTTTTATAGCTTTGTTCTATATGTTTGGTTGTTTACTATCATTCTCTCTGACTTTTGTTCTGTACCCTTGTTTATTTAGCTTTCACCTCTTTTTTAACTGCATCTTGGCAGTATACATACTGTGTTTTCTAAGTATTTTTAATTTGCCTGAGTTTATGTGGGTTTGGAATGAGTGTTAGGGGTCTTTGCAGAGGACTGTTTGTTTAGTGTTATCACATTAGAATAACTGCTTGCATGCTATATACATAATGTTATACTTACTTTAATTTTTTTTTTTTTTGCTATGCTTCTTTTTTTTCAAGTTGATTTTTTTTTTTTTTTACGTCTCCTGGTGTTTTTTTTTGTTCCTTGGAGTCTAAAAGACATAATAAAGAGTGTATTATTTTGTTTTTTATTTTGTATTATTAATGATTACTTGGCTTAATTTCGAAAGTACTATTGTTCTCTAGCTTTGAGTTTTGAGGTGAGTAATGTCTTGCCTTTTGATTAAATTTAATAGGTGAAGTCATTTTTTTTTACTAATTCGCACTTGAATGATTTTATAGATATATTTTATTTGTATCTTTTTTTTTTTAGTAGTCTTATCATACTTATTTGTTAACAGTTTTTTTTATATAATTGGTAATGCTTTAATTAAATGGTTGTTGAAAAATGGAAATCATTTACCTTTGATAACACAGGTGTTGGTTTATTTTTTGGTGACTTTCCTGAAATATACGCCTGTAATACAAAAGTAAAAAATTACCTTATTTATTGTATTTTTTTCGCTGTGTTATAGGTTTGTATATTTAGTTATATTTATTTTAAGTATATTTTACCTTGCAATGACAGTAGATGGCGCTGTTGGATGAAATATAGATTATTTTCTCTCCGTAGTGGTTTACACGTCCTCTCTGTAAGCTGTTCGGTATATTAATGAATACAAAATGGAGGTCGTTGATATATATATATATATATATATATGTGTGTTTTTGTCAGTAATGTTATAATTGTAGATGAAATATGTTTTGGACGTGTTTTTTTATTCTGTACTCGTTTGTGACAGAACATATATATAATTTCCAAGTATATTTATAGTGTAGTTTGCATGTTTTTTCTCTGTTAGTCATCGTTTGTTGAGGAGAAGAAATACTTCCTGGGTGGTGTATAAACTGTTGTAGGACTATCGTTTTATGTTTGTTTTAAAACGATTTATTTCAAATTAAAACTGTGTTTATATGTTTTCCATTTGTGTTGATGTTTTCTTTGTTTTATGTAGGAAAAATATTGTTGTTGTCGATTTCGCTGTTTTTTTCACGTAGTAATGTAGTGGTTCTCATATTTGTTATAAAGGTAGTCGTTGTTTAGGTATAATGCAGATTAAGCGTTTTTTCGTTGTTTAGATTTCGTTGTAAAAAAATTAGTTGTTTAGGCGTTTTCGGTGTTGGCCAGTCTTTGTTTAGGTAGTCGTTGTTTAGGCAGTAGTGGTTCAGTGGAATATTCGTAATGGAGTGGTTCCCATATTCGATATATAGGAGGTCGTTGTTTAGGTATAATTAAGTTTATGCGTTTTTTCCGTTGTTTAGACTACGTTATAAAAAAATTCGTTGTTTAGGCATTTTCGGTGTTGGGCAGTCATTGTTTAGCCAGTCGTTGTTTAGGCAGTAATGGTTCAGTGGCATATTCGTTTACAATGGGCCTCAATGGGCTTTGCAGGATTAGCGTCAACATTTTTTATGTTTTCCTGCCAAGCTCCGAACTAGCGTCAATAACTTTGTTGCTAGTTCCCTAACTACCACCATGGTGCGCTGTAGCTTAGATATGGTGCACACGTGGTGGCATAAGCGGGGTGCTAAGGGGTGCAAGAAAAGTAGTGCTGCACTGGGTGCTGCAACACTTTTCTTAAATCTTTCCCGTACAGTGAGGTAAAGGGGGTGCATAATGTAGAGACAGAGAAAGATGATAGATCAAGAGATAAGTGAGTTGCAGAAAGAGAGGTAAGTAGAAATGCTGTGAGTGGTGATTAAGGAACTCATAAAGGGAGAAGGAGGTAGAGATAGACAGAGAGGTGAAACAGAAGAGAGAAAGAGAGAAGTATTTAGAGAGTGATAGAGGGGAGTCATGCCACAGATCAAGATGGCTGCATCTCCCTGATGCTCCATCACCAAAGAAGAAAATATGACCTGAAGTGATGCATATTGTCACAGCTACTTGCTCCAAAAGGCTGGAGAGGGCTCCTCAGGTGAGAGGGACCAACAAGTGATTGTCATTGAGAGATTTTCTCCAAGGCACATGAAGTAACGGTATGTTGACTAAAAGCCAGTTTACTCCCATCTTCTGACATTCCCTGTCACTCAAAGATGACACTGAAGGAAGGCTTAGTAGGCCTTGTTGCCATGGGTGCTGAGACCCAGTCTGGATCCTGACCAAGGACCCATGACTACACCATGGAACGGATCTCTCATTCTGGCTTTGGTACCTGATAATGCCACCTGTCCAGAAACTGAGCCGGGCATGATAAAGAGATAGCAATCCTCAGCTAGAGCACAAACGGGTAGATACTGAGACAGCATCTCAAAGCACACTAGGTGAGTGGATGAAAAGGCCTCTGTCATCACCACAGTACAGGTGGCTCCAAATCATTTTATCAGGCCCTGTAGCTCCACGCATCCCATAGAAAACTATAAGTGCCCACATTTTATTCTACTGTCTAAAAAGCAAATACGATAGTCCCCTTGGAGGACAGGCCACTGTTCAATTCTCTGGGCCAACTCTTGATGGCTCTCAAACCCACCTAGTACCAAAACAGGGATAGCTCAAAGGCTCATCAACCCTGATTCATGCTAAAGTCCATAAGTAAAAATCAGCAATGTAATCATAGTACCCACTGTGACCTACATATACCATGAGCCACCACACAAATCACTGTCGACAATATGTGCAAACCATCTCAGAGCATTTATCATACAATGTATCCTTGCTGACCAGTGGAGGCACTGGTGAAAAATAGAGACAGTGGACGACCTAATAAGGTACCCCCATGAGGGAGGAAAATAGGCTAGATAAGTCTCTGAGATAGACCTGGAAACACAGCTCTCACTATCTCACTATGCTACTTGTAGGTAGTCGAGAGGCCTCCTGACAGCCACTGGACTGTCCCTAATCCTTTGCTTAAGGCCTGATAAGTCCTCCCCCCCATAACCCAGTAAGGGTTGCACTCATGTTTGTCCCACCTCTGTATTCTTTGAGGTAAGATGATCTTTGAATAGGTACCCCTCTCCTCCCCATCATGTGATAAAGACCCACGTTGCTTGGACACATGGAGAAAATTCATCATATGTGGAAGTTACTGTTGATGCCATTCTCATCATCTGAGTAAGACAACAGCTATTTTACAGACATTACTGATGAACCGTCCCACTACAACCACAAAGACTCCTAAAACATGACTGAGAGCAATCAATGGAAATCACTGGAACAGAGGATCATGACTGAACAAAAATACCTCTACCTTCTTTTACTCAACTACAGCTCAACAGACATTGGGCAATGGCATTAGGCAAGAACTCTTGCCAGCTGCTCTTCACAGATGTGGTGGGAGGAGCCAAGGCAGTGGCTACTCCTGAGCAGCAAGAAGAATCGCTGGACCCCATTCTTAAGAAAATCAACTGTTTGGGAGCCAGTTTCGACACAAAAATAGTAGATCTCAAAGAGAGGTTGAAGAAATAATCCAGTAACTAACTGTGATGCAGAACAAGCTGGGGCAAGGGAATTGTTGGACCTCACAGCTTTAGGGCAGTCCCCAACCTTTTGCCTGCCTCCCTCTGTCTAGTTGACACTGGTTTTGCTGGTTTTAGCACTCTGCTCACGTTACCACTGCTAACCAGCGCTAAAGTGCATATGCTCTCACCCTTAAGACATGGTGACATTGTCTCATACCCAATTGGCATATTAAATTTATTTGTAAATCCCTAGTAAAGTGCACTGCATGTTGCCAGGGCCTGTAAATTAAATATTCTAGTGGGCCTACAGCACTGATTGAGCCACCCACATAAGTAGCCTGCTAACCATGTCTCAGGCCTGCCATTGCAAGGCCTGTGTGTGCAGTTTCACTACCACTTCGAATTGGCCTTTAAAAGTAATTGCCAATCCTTAAACTCCCCTTTTTCTACATATAAGTCACCCCTAAGGTAGGCCCTAGGTAACCCAGAGGGCAGGGTGCTGTGTGGGTAAAAGGCAAGACATATATCTGTGTGTTTTACATATCCTGGTAGTGGAAAACTCCTACATTTGGTTTCCACTGCTGTGAGGCCTTCTTTTGTCTAGGCTACCATTAAGGCTACCCTCAGAACCTGTTTGAGTGGTAGATCCTGATTACAAAGGGGTAAACAAGTCATATATACTATGGTCAGAATGGTAATACAAAATCCTGCTGACTAGTGAGGTTGGATTTTATATTACTATTTTGGAAATGCTGCTTTTAGAAAGTGAGCATTTCTCTGTACTTAAATCCTTCTGTGCCCTACATCCTGTCTCCAGTCCAAGTCTGGGCTGGGTGAGTTGAAGGCTCCCTTGTGCATTTCACTCAGACAACCACACACACAGGATGCCCTGTCACACCAGCACACATCTGCATACTGAATGGGTCTTCCTGGTCTGAAAGGGTGGAGGGCCTGGCACTTACATTTCAAAGGACAGTGGATGCCCCTCACACAAAGGACTGCCAAACCCCTATTGGGACCCTGGCTGACAGGGTTGTACTGAAAGGGGACCTTGTGCACTTCAAAACCACTCTTTTAAGTCTCCCCCACCTCAAAGATACTTTTGAGTTTATAAACTTGGTGCCTGACCCTACCAAATTAGACACTTCTTGGGACAGACACTCTGCACCGGAACCTGCAACCTGCCAAGAGAAGCTGCCTGGCTGTCCACAGGACTCACCTGTACTGCTTTGCTGTAAAGGGCTGCTGCCTTGCTGTTGCCCTGCAGCCCTGCTGGCCTCTGGCTTTGCTGAGAAGTGCTCTCCACGGGCTTTGGATTGAGCTTGCCTCAGGGCCAAAACGACTTCATTTCTTCAAAGAAACACCTTGTGCAGCACAAATCGACGCACAGCCTGCTGGAATCGATGCACAGCTTGTCCAACGGTGAAAAAATCACTGCATCACCAAACCGGAATTACGCAACCCGGCTCCCCGAGTGGAGATCGACGCAGCGCCAGCCGTGCAGCAGAAATTCTACCTCATCACCCACCAGATCGACGCAATAGCTGTGACTTTGTCCCGCACGCCCAGAATTTCCACAAATCGTCTCTGGGCATCAAAAAACCGGGCATCGCCAAGAGGATTCAAGCCTGCGCACCAGAATTCAATGCAAAGCCCTTGCCATGTGGAAAAGAATTGATGCCTCTTCTTTGTGCACACGGAAAACCGATGCACACCTGCCTTTTTCCACACATCTCTTCCTCTGCGGGCTTCCTATGTGTAATTATTACGCAAAACAGGTACTTTGTGCTTGCAAGAGAAAATTGTTGCTTTTAAGAAGTAAAGATCCTTCTTATCATTACCAAAGTGATATTTCAACCTGTGATTATCAAATCTTGATTGTTCTGACCTTAATTTAATCAGATAAATACATTTTTCTAAACTTGTGTCTTTTTGTAATGTTCTCACTGTGTTATTGAATGACTTTTGCACACATACTTTACACACTGCCTTCTAAGTTAAGCCTGACTGCTCCGTGCCAAGCTACCAGAGGGTGGGAATAGGATAATTTGGATTGTGTGTGTCTTACCCTGACTAGGATTGTGGTCCCTACTTGGACAATGGTGTATATCTCTGCCAACTAGAGACCCCATTTCTAACAGGAAGGCGCTAGGCTTGGACCTTAGAAACCTCAAACATAAGCTGGTCAATTTAAAGATTCACTCCTGATGCAATAATATCAGATTCTATGCTATGCCCAAAAAATGGAAAACGATGATGTAAAAGACTTTCTACTTGAACTCATCCCATGCAACACTCACCTTTCTTCTGTTTCTTCACTAGACATCTAAAGAGCACACAGAATAAGATCACAACTGCCAACCAACAAAGATTTTTCCAGGCAAGGCTAATTATAGCCTGCTTCCTCCATCACACATACACACTACAGATTTTCTCGGTGTGTAAGCATGGGCCTTATCAAATTGATGGGTGTAAAATCCAGACCACTATGACTTTTTCGTCAGACACTAACTCAAAGTTTATGGCCTTATATCCACAACTGAAAAAATGGGACAGCTTGATATGGCCACTAAGTTGGTAACAATGGGCGGTAAGTCCAAAGACAACAGTGATCCGGTAGATCTAACCCATGTTTAGAATGCCCAGACATGGATACAGCACCGCCACTGTCCCCAAAAGTGTACAAACCGAGTTAACGTCCACAAGACCTGAAAACAGAGAGATCACCCCTCTTAGAAACAAACTGAAAGAGAGAAGGCATATATAATTACAGTATATTACATTAGGTTTATTGCATGCTCAAAAATGGCTGAATTATTTTCAGCCAGTGGGCTGTATTGTGAATCTGTGCATGCATAGGAGTATGCCAATGATGTAAAGCCCTTCTATTTGGAAATATTAGCCCACTAGCAGTTAAGGGTTGCTTTTGTGAGGCGTCTCTTATTTTTTTACAGTAATCACATGCTGTGTGATCTAATAAGAGTGACACCCCCTATGACCCTAGATTTACACATATTTTTCCCCTATGTTAAAATAATTGAAGAGGTAAATTAACAGTGAATGTAGTTCGGTGCAGGAGTAAAGGGTTTATTGTTTCTGTTGGTTTCATGAGGGTAGATCACCCATTATCTCTTTTATTTCCCTCAGATCCTTTTTGTGGAAATGTGAGTAAAATAATGTATGCATATTTGAATGAAAAAGCAAATGAATAATAGAGTGAGCCTATGAAAAGTATTTGAGGCATGTTTACTCAGGACGAAGATGACCAAATGGATGGGAAGGTGAGAATAATTGATCTTTTCTTAATGGATGGGGGGCACTTGAGCAT
Source organism: Pleurodeles waltl (assembly GCF_031143425.1). NCBI lineage: Eukaryota > Metazoa > Chordata > Amphibia > Caudata > Salamandridae > Pleurodeles > Pleurodeles waltl. Next base: position 921,034,768 of record NC_090445.1, read on the forward strand.
CAAAAAGCTATATTGTTTGAATTGTAGAGTAAAACAGCCTAAAAAGGGTAACTTCCAAAACGATTTTGGATCTTGAGGGAATTGGAAATGCATCAACGTACTGGACTTAGAACAATGGGGAGATATGCCTGCTTTCCAAACATGTCACTTTCCAGCCATCTAGTTGTATGTCTGGAAAATGGAGTGGTGTATTTAAGGCAAGACTTACGGTGATGTGGTCTTATCACGTAGCTGTGACAGGCCCGAAAAATTGACTTTTTTTCTTTTTAGAAAGGAAGAAGGAAAATATTATTTTTTCTGATTTGCAGTGCTGTACATCCTAAAATGAGCACAACAGTGCTAAAAACAGAGTTAAAAACACCTCCTAGTGCCTGCAGCTAGTAACAGGGCTAGGACAAGATCGATGATGACTAAGCTATCCAAATGCCTGACTACTAGCCAAATGTAGGACAGGTTCCTAAAGATGCAGATCAGACTCTGGCATCCCACAACAGGGAGCTGTTTGAGTGAAAATAATTTTGGATGTGAACGGCTATACCTCGTGAAAGTTAGTAGACAAGCAAACACATACTGCACTTAGAACGAATGGTATATTTGCCCAATTCCCATTACTACCAATCATGCCACTTTATGGCCATCTAAGGGTGCATTTAAAACAGGGAGTGGTGTTTTTCTCTCCCCCTTCATAGTAGGAAATACCATTGTTTTTTGTTAGTTGCGTTCTGAATTTGATTATATAGAGAATTGTCACATCATTGGTTTGCAGATCGTCAAGCGTAATGCACAAAGACACTTCATTGTCACACACAGAGGAAACCAATTAGATGGAACATTAACGTTGCCATGATGACGATAAGGATGTAAATATTTCACATTTTACATGCACACAACACCGAACCAACCATATACACATTTGCAAACACACTAAAATACACACACCCATGCACGTAAACAGACACACAAACATGCACAAAAACATCCTGATGTGTCATCAAAATGTTATTGCAGGAAAGCACATAGGGGGTCATTCTGACCCTGGCGGTCAGTGATAAAGCGGCGGCCAACCCGCCAACAGGCTGGCGGCAAAAAAAAATGAATTCTGACCCTGGCGGAAACCGCCAACACAGACCGCCACCTTAACACTCCGACCGCCACGGCGGGACAAACAAACAGCGCGGCGGTCACCGCCAACAGGCAGGCGGCAGACAACGTAACGCCCACCCTATCACAACTCACCAATCCGCCACCTTTTCCGGGGCGGGAGCCCCGCCGATAAAAACACGGCGGAAACAGACTACGAACGGGAAAACGCTCACCTCTATACACTCCACGAGGACGGAGGACAGCATGGAGCCCGAATTGAACATCCTACCTGCTCTCGTCTACCTGCTCATCTACCACGAGTACGAACTCCGGCGCAGACGACAACGGTGAGTAACGCACCTACGACACAGGGGAGGGGGGAGGAGGAAGGGTTACGGGCACACACATACGCAATACACCCACCCCCCCAACTATCTACACAACAATGCAGAGCACCAAGTCAAACGGACACCACCCAAACCCCCCGGAATAATGAAAAGAATCAATTAAAGTGAGAAACCAAATATATTAATAAAATAGGTTCATTCAAGTCATGCTAAAATCGGAAATTGAATAATATAAACCAAGTTAAAACATTGCGTCAACGATAAATAGAGGCAATAAGTCCTGCACAGTCACTGAAATAGCAAGTGTCCGTGGGCCAAAGTGTACCATCACACGGGCAAAGCCCACACAGGAGACCTGAGTCCATTGGAGAGAACACTGCTGGGGCATCAGATGACAAAACTACAGTCACCTCAGGGGGAAGGGAAAGGGGGTCACCTCAGCCACATGAGTCCACGACGCCAGATCCACTAAGGGTCCACCATGCCCACTGTGCCATCCTGGGGAGTGCAAAGCCACAGTCTCTCAAGTCTCTACAGTGGGTGGGCTGCCCACTGTGCCATCCTGGGGAGTGCAAAGCCACAGTCTCTCAAGTCTCTACAGTGGGTGGGCTGCCCACTGTGCCTTCCTGGGGAGTGCAAAGCCACAGTCTCTCAAGTCTCTACAGTGGGTGGGCTGCCCACTGTGCCATCCTGGGGAGTGCAAAGCCACAGTCTCTCAAGTGGATATCAGTCTCCACAGGCAATGGAGGAGGCAGGGTGGGCCGAGTGCAGCGTGAACAGTAGCTCGACACAGAACCGGCACTGTCAATGGGCCAGCGGTGCTTGAGACGGCGGGGCCCAGCGGAGTGGTGCTTGAGACGGCGGTGCCCGGCGGAGCGGTGCTTGACAGGAAGGGCCCAGCGGAGCGGTGCTTGAGACGGCGGTGCCCGGTGGAGCGGTGCTTGACAGGAAGGGCCCAGCGGAGCGGTGCTTGAGACGGCGGTGCCCGGCGGAGCGGTGCTTGACAGGAAGGGCCCTGCGGAGCGGGGCCTGTCTTGGCGGGGCCCTCTTCAGCGGTGCCTTTCTGGACTGCGGGGCCCTCTTCAGCGGTGCCTTTCTGGACGGCGGGGCCCTCTTCAGCGGTGCCTTCCTGCACGGCGGGGCCCTCTCCAGCGGTGCCTTTCTGGACGTCGGGGCCCTCTTCAGCAGTGCCTTTCTGGACGGCGGGGCCCTCTTCAGCGGTGCCTTTCTGGACGGCGGGGCCCTCTTCAGCGGTGCCTTCCTGCACGGTGGGGCCCTCTTCAGCGGTGCCTTCCTGCACGGCGGGGCCCTCTTCAGCGGTGCCTTTCTGGACGGCGGGGCCCTCTTCAGCGGTGCCTTCCTGCACGGCGGGGCCCTCTTCAGTGGTGCCTTTCTGGACGGCGGGCCCTCTTCAGCGGTGCCTTCCTGTACGGCGGGCCCTCTTCAGCGGTGCTTGTCCTGTAATTCCAGGGAGTCAGACCTGGGCAGGACTCCCTGCTCAGTCGCCCTCCGACCGTGCAGTTGCTGGACCCTTCGGTGACGGTGTCCTGGGCCCTTGGGTGTCCTCCCTCACACCTGGGATGGGGCTTTTGGGGCCCTCCTGGTCCGCGCTCCTGCTGCCTGACTTCTCTGCCCTGCTGCCCTTGCCCTCCTTCTCTGTGGCTCTCTGGGCCTTGCCTCCCCTGGAAGTTGTGGCAGGTGAAGTGGCAGAACTTTGGTCCTTGGGGGCAGCCGTGGCACTCCTCTCGCGGCGGCCCCTCACTTTCCGGGTCCTCTTTCCAGGGGGGGGATGGCTGTCCCCTTGCTGCTGACCGATGTCTCACTGCTGGCAAAGGGGGGACTCCAAAATCCATGGACTACGCTGACACGTGAACCCGGGCTGGTGGTGGCTGAGGTGCTCTTGGGACTCTTAGCAGATGGAGGGGGTGGGTCAGGTGAGGGAAAGAGGTCAAGATTGGAGAGGTAAAAAAATTTAGGATCAAGGTAAACGGTAGGTGCAGTGGTTATGGGAGTGGAGGAAGAGGAGGTGGTTGTAGGAGAGTCAGGTGTGCTGTCCTTGGGTGAAGGTGCATGGGCTGCAGGCTGTCGTGAGGTGGTTGGCTGTTGGGTGGGTGGCTGCCTGCGTTTGTGTGTCTTGGAAAAGGGGGTGACAGACACAGTGGGAGAGGACACAGGGGACGTGTAAATGGCAGTGGGGGTGGTGACTGCACGTGTGCGGACTGTACTGGAGGGTGTGCTGGTGATGGAAGTACTGGCTGTTGGTGGTGTGCATGCAGGTGTGAGTGGAGACGTCACAGGGAGGGAGGAGGGAGACGAGGAGGTGGGGGACACAGAGGTGGTAGTGGCTGTTGGCATGTCTGCATCTGGGTGTTGCTTGGGTGAATGTTTGTGTGATCTGTGGTGCTTATGTCTGGATGAGCTGCCCTTGGGTGTTGAGGTGTGTGCAGGCTGGTCTGATGGTGTGGATGGGATAGGCAGAGGAACAGGAGACAGAGACAGGGTGGAGGCAGTTATAAGAGGGAGGCTGGAAACAGGGACAATGGCTGCCGTCAGTGCTGAGGCCAGAGAATTGAACGATCGTTGATGGGCAGACTGACCCGAATGAATGCCCTCCAGGTATGCATTGCTACGATGCACCTCCCTCTCTACCCCCTGGATGGCATTCAAAAGGGTAGTCTGCCCAACAATGATGGTCCTCAGGAGGTCAATGACCTCCTCACTGAGGGCAGCAGGGGTAACAGGGGCAGGGGCTGAGGTGCCTGGGGCGAAGGAGATGCCCGCCTTCTTGGGCGAGCGGGCACGGAGCGTAGGCTGAGGGGCTGCTGGGAGGGCGGAGCTGGTGCGCTGGGTGGCGGCTGTACCTGTAGAGGCGGGGGGCACGGATGTTGCCGCCACCGCTAGGGAGCTCCCATGCGAGGACGTGTCGGTGTCGCTGGTTTCACCACCGGTCCCCGTTGTGAAGCTCCCCTCGCCCTCTGTATCACTGGTGGCCTCGGTGTCTGTGCCATGGCCCACCGGGTCCTTGTGAGTCGCAGCTCCCTCGTGCTCCGGTGCCAATTCTCCTCCGCCTGATGATGCTGATGCACACATGCACAAGAAGATAAAGAAAAAGGGTGGGGGGAGACATAAAAAAAGGTTGAGTACATGCATTGTCAACACCGTTGGCGGAGAGGACAGACACAGGAGCCTCATGCACTAAGCCGCGCAATCGGGGTACACTACTGAGTACTTGTGACTGGGCCAACAGGTCTAGGGACAACAAACGCGCAAATGGGTGATGCAGGACCATGGATAGCTGTACCTGTCACCCTACAGAGGTGGGGGGCGGGGGCACAGGGACATGGCTAAAGGAGAGGAATACAATACAGAAAGCGCCCTGGCCTAATGTCACCCACAGCCCTCCTCCCCCACCCAGGCACCTCCACTGCGCGTAAAGATAGCTGAATGTGCTGGTACTCACCCCCTTGTGTCTGCTGTGATGTCGTCACGCGCCCATCCAAATCGGGGTAGGCCACCGCCAGGATCTGGGACATCAGGGGGGTCAGGGTACGACTGGCACCCCTCCTAGGTTGGGAGGCCATCCCCAGCAGTGACTCGGCGGTCTTCCTGGTCCCGCGGCGGATGTCCTCCCACCTCTTGCGGCAGTGGGTGCCCGTCTGTTGTGGACCCCCAGGGTCCGGACTTCCTTGGCGATGGCACGCCAAATGTCGATCTTCTGATGGGCGCTGACCTATTTGACATGTACAGGGAGGAATTGGAAATATCATAATTTTTCCGCATGTGAGATGTGATTGGCCCCCCCTCCCCAACTTTGCCATGTGGCGCATGCTCTCATCTGTCGTGCCTTGCACTCCTCATTCTCTCCCCACCCCACCATCTTATATCCACCCCACTCAACACAGGCATAGCCCATTCAACGTGCACCCAGTGTACTTACCTGTTGGTCTGGAGGACCGTAGAGTAGCGCATACTGGGGCAGGACCCCATCCACAAGTTTCTCCAACTCTTCGGAACTGAAGGCAGGGGCCCTTTCCCCAGTTTCAGCAGCCATTGTCTCTTCCAGACTGAGTTCACAGCAACACTTGCAGTATAGGTCCTCTGCTGTGGATGATCAGGTCTCGAGTGATTAAGCAGATAGAAAATGGCGGTCACGGCCGCAGCGGTGCAACTCGTCATTGGCTCCTGAGACCCATAGGGTTCAATGTTAACCAATGCTGCTTTGCGCCGCGGTCTTCGACCGCCTACCGCCACGGTGTGCCACGCCAGCGCATTGACCTCACATCCCACTGTCACACTTCTCAGGTCAGGCAGCCGCCATTTCAAGGGCCCACATGGCTTAATTTCTACTGCGTCACACAGGCCTAGGCCTTGCATTGCCACTCATGCAAGCCATTCAATGCATAGCGATTCGTGTACTGTGCAAGCTGTGGTTACGTACCTGTGGGTTGCTTGACTCTGTACTCCATGTTCTCCTTCCTAGGCACCGTCCGCTGGGACTTGCGAGGAGAAGGAGGAATCCTCCCGTGTACCGACCGCTGGTGGACCTGTCGACAATGGAGGAACGTCATATAATACTTCGATACCGACTTGACCGAGCCACTATACATGAACTGTGTGCCCAGCTTGAGCCGGCACTGATGTCCCCCATCCGCCAACCCAAAGGAATTCCCCCTCTGGTGCAGGTTCTGTCAGTCCTCCATTTCTTGGCAAGTGGGTCTTTTCAGACAACAGTGGCCATGTCATCAGGTATGTCTCAGCCTATGTTTTCTAAGATTTTGTCCAGAGTGTTGTCTGCCCTGACGAAATACATGCGGAGCTACATTGTTTTCCCTGAGGAGGGTGATTTGGCCACTGTGAAGGGTGACTTCTATGCCCTAGGACATATCCCCAACATCATTGGTGCCATTGATGGGACCCATGTGGCCTCAGTACCCCCAAAAGACGATGAGCAGGTGTACAGAAACAGGAAAAGTTATCATTCTATGAATGTGCAGGTGGTCTGTTTGGCTGACCAGTACATCTCCCATGTAAATGCCAAGTTCCCTGGGTCAGTGCATGACGCGTACGTTATGCGAAATAGCAGCATCCCCTATGTGATGGAACAGCTACAGAGACAGCGTGTGTGGCTAATAGGTGACTCTGGTTACCCCAACCTGCCTTGGCTATTGACCCCAGTGAGGAATCCCCGGACCAGGGCAGAGGAACGGTACAATGAGGCCCATGGGAGATCTAGGACGATCATAGAAAGGACCTTCGTGGTCCTGAAGGCCAGGTTTCGGTGCCTCCATATGACAGGGGGATCCCTAATTTACTCACCAAAGAAGGTGTGCCAGATCATCGTGGCCTGCTGCATGCTTCACAACCTGGCTTTGCGACGCCAGGTGCCTTTCCTGCAGGAGGATGGTCCAGATGGTGGTGTTGTAGCAGCTGTGGAGCCTGGGGAGAGTGAAGAGGAGGAAGAGGACGGGGACGACACGGACAACAGGGACACAGTTATACAGCAGTATTTTCAGTAGCACACAGGTAAGAATCGCCCACGCCATTTTACATTTAGTTCAGGCCTCCTGCATCTCTACTTTCTGTGTTTCCCCCCAGTTCCTTTCAACTGAATTGTGACTTTCCCTTCCCTTTTCAGAGCTGTATGACCCACTGCGTGACTTCTGCTTTGTTTGCCCATGGAGTAAAGCACATTGACATTGGTATGTTGACATCACAATGTAACTGAACATTTTTGAACCGTTATGTGTAATACATTTGTTAAGAATACAAGCAGACTCCTGAGTGTTTTAAGTGCAACTAGTGATTTATTTAAAGTGCTACAAATAGGGACATGATGGTAAAACGGTGATGGGTGGGGGTGGAGTAATGTCCATGGCAGAGTCCAGTTCTCAGTCGCACAGGTGCATTGTCCATATGCCTGTGGAAGGATGGAGCAGGGGCAGTTCAAGGTTGGACAGGGTGACAATGTGGGACAGTGGAATGACATCAGGGGGGATGTTGTGCTGGCGGGGGTCTTGGCATCCTACTCTGTCTTCCTTTGTGAGCTCAGGTTCCTCTTGCGGGGTGGTTGATCTTCAGCAGGAGGTGGGGTTCTGGTGGCCTGTCGTTGTGTGGGGGCCTCCTGAGGTGGTAGGCTGTTCCTGGTGCAGGCTGGTGACAGGGGCCCTTTGGGGTGCCACATGGTCCCGCAATGTGGTGACTATTTGGTTGAGGGCCAGGACGATGTTCCTGAGCTCCTCTCTGTAGCCCATGTACCGTTCCTCCTGCTGTGCCTGGATCTCCTGGAACCTGGCCAGTACCGTCGCCATCGTCTCCTGGGAGTGGTGGTATGCTCCCATGATGGTGGTGAGGGCCTCTTGGAGAGTCGGTTCCCTGGGCCTGTCCCCCCCCCCCCCCTGTCGCACTGCAGCCCTCCCAGTTGCGCTGTTTCCCCGGGCCTCTGTCCCCTGGACGGTGTGCCCACTACCACTGCCCCCAGGTCCCTGTTGTTGTTGGGGTGTTGGGTCAGCCTGGGTGCCCTGTAGTGGCGGACACACCACTGATTGACCTGTCCTGGAGACAGAGGCATGGGCCCGCTGGGTGGGACCTGTGCTGAGATTCCCAGAGGGGGTTAGGTCTGCTGTGGCCTGTGTGTGGGGAACCGACTGTCCAGAGGTCCCCGATGGTCCGGGCTGGTCATCAGGTTCTAGGTCGACAGAGCTGCTGTCCTCACTGGGGGCCTGTTCTGGGGGTGGGATGGACAATTCTGGACCCTCCTGGCCGGTGTGTTGGTGTTCGGGCCCTGCAGGGGTAAAAGAGTATTGTTATTGCTTCTGTGTGTTCCATGGCGTGCGATTTGTGGGTGCCCTTGTCCCCCAGTGCTGGCATTCCCTTGTGGGAGGAGTTGTGAGGGTGGTTTGTGGTGGGGGATGGGTATGTGCAGTGGTCATGCATAGGTGATGGGTGTCCATGGTTTGTGTTGGCATTTAGGGTTTGGTTTTGGGTTGGGTGGGTTGTGCTGGTGAGACATTGGCAGGGAGGATGTGTGCTGGGGGGGTGGGGGTGAGGGTGTGGGTTGGCATGCTGGTGGTTGGGGGGGGGAGTGGTTGAGATGAGACTTACCAGAGTCCATTCCTCCGCCTACTCCAGCGAGGCCCGCAGGATGCAGGATGTTCAAGACCTCTTGCTCCCATGCTGTGAATTCGGGTGGAGTGGGTGGGGGTCCACCGCCAGTCTTCTGCACAGCGATGTTGTGTCTAGAGACCATCGATCGTACCTTCCCCCGTAGGTCGTTCCAGCGCTTTCGGATGTCTTCCCGGTTTCTGGGATGCTGTCCCACAACGTTGACCCTGTCGACGATCCTTTGCCATAGCTCCGCCTTCCTGGCTATTGTGGTGTGTTGCACCTGTGTGCCGAAGACCTGGGGCTCTACCCTTATTATTTCCTCCACCATGACCCTGAGTTCTTGGTCCGTGAACCTGGGGTGTCTTTGGGGTGCCATGGGGTGGTGTGGATGAGGTGTGGGGTGGTGTTTGTGGTGATGTGAGTGGTGGTGTGTGGTGATGTGTGCGTAGATGTGGTGTGGTTGATGATGTTGGGTTCCTGTGTGTGTTGGCCTATTCGGAAGCTGTGCTCTCTCTCTCTCTCTCTCTCTCTCGCCTTCTCTCCGATTTTCGAGTTGTGGGGGTTTGTGGGTGATGTGGGTGTGTGTTTTATAGTTGCTTGGATGTGTGGGAGTGGTGTTTGTATGTGTATCAGGTGTGTGTATTTCAAATTGTCCAATGTGGCTGTGTTTTGTATATGTGTGTGTATTTTGACTGCGGCGGTGTGTACCGCCAATGGGATACCGCGGTTGAAAGACCACCGCGTGGATTCGTGGGTCGTAATGGCATGGGCGTGTTTGTGTTGGCGTGGCGGTGGAGGTTTGGTCATCTCCAGTTTATCGCTGCCCGCTGATGAGGCGGCCTTCCGTGGATGTCGGGTTTTCGGCGGTTTGGCAGTATGGGGTCAGAATGACCGTGGCGGTTTGCTGCAGCGGTATGATGGCGGTCTTCTGACCGGCGGTAAGGGCCTTTTACCGCCGAGGTCAGAATGACCCCCATAGTCATAAAGGAAGTAACGCTATGTGCAGAAATGCATAGGGCCATTGAATGAGCATGGCACAGTCCAGGCCGCTCAAGGCCACAACCTGTCAGCCGATGTGGGCTGAGGGCCACTGGGGTTGTGTGCCAACGGTCTGCATGTTGCACACGGAATAATGGCAGCAGACAAACTGTGCAACACAGTGTGTTCTGGGTCGTAATCCAGGCTGAAACTGCTAAGTTGGGCTGCAGGCAAGGCAGCGGTAGAGGTGGAGAAAGCAGCAGCAGTGGTAAATTGAAATGCCTACTGATCCTGCTGGATGGAGCTTATAGTGCAGTGATGCGGTGGAACCCTTGGTGAGTGTTGTGTTCGTCATGGGCCCACCCATGATGCACACTGATTGATGGAGATGATGTTAATTTCCCCTGTAATGATTTGCAAGGGGGTATGCCTGGTGACGTGGAACAGGCCAAGGGAGGATTCCCTTGTGGCCACTAACCAGTTACATGTGTCTGCGTATTACTTCACCAGTTCCCCATAAAGCATTTTGTGTTGCAAAGTGCAGTGACATTCCAAAACAACAAACTGGTGACGAGCGGGAGACCGTTCCCGGTGTCCTTCGAGCCTGTATCTGTCCTGGTCGTGGGTGATCGGCACGGTGTCTGTGAGGCAGCGGTCGTGCCGCGCTCGCACCGAGGGTGTTGTCTGCTGCAAGGGACTGCCTGCCGTGGCCTTCTGTCAGGTAGAGGTACCGGAGGCGGTGTCTGCCGTGCTCTGCCACACGTGAGTCCCGAAGCTCCTTCTGCTGTTGCCCGTCAGGGAGAGGTGCTTGAGACGGTGTTTTTCGTGCTCTGCCGCACGTGTGCCCGATGCTCCCTCGGCTGTTGCTGGGGAAACGAAGATGCCTCGTTAAATCGGAGTCAGAAGAAGACTCCCTATGTGGTAAGCGGCAGCGCTTGGCGCATGGAGGCCTATTTCATTACATGCATGTGGTGACAGTATACCGGACTGTCGCAAAGACATGAACTTTGTGCTGCAGAAATAATAAAAAGTAGAAAAAAAGATAAAGAACAACCAAGGAAGAAATACGTGAGGAAACACACATCTATCACAATAAATCCTTTATACTACCAAGATCATGAGGTGGCAGTGAGACTTCCCACACGTGCATATCTACACTAGGCTATCTGTACTTTGAAGTGGGTGTTCTAGAATATTCCTAACTAGGGAGACATCATCTGGCAGTTCAAGTACCACGCACAACACAGGTGTGAGCGCACTTTAAGTCATTGGCCAACAATTTGCAACACTGCAGCCATGTCGTCAGTTCCTACGCTAGAACCTTTTATTGTGGAGGGTCCTCCTTCTGCCCAAGCAGCTCGTTGGAAGGAATGGGTGGATAGTTTGGAAACCTATTTTTTGGCAATGGCATTGGACAATGAGAGACACCGCCCCATGCTCCTACACTTAGGAGGTGCAGCTATTCATAAACTTGGAAGGTCTGTGGTAGAAGAGGGTCCACCCTTCAATTACCCGTCATTAAAACAGGCTCTGACGGCTCATTTCGAACCTCTAGTGAATCCGGACTATGAGCGTTTCTTATTAAGGCAAGACATACAACTCCCATATGAATCGGTTGATACATTCTACGCCAGGTTGAAAGAACTAGCACGCACATGTACATTGCTGAATGCTGAAGATGAAAGGCGTGCACAGTTCATAGAGGGCTGTGCATCTGTAAAGCTGTGAGAGAATATACTGCAGGTACCTTGTATGTCTATGGCAAATATTCTCATGATGGCCCGATCCAAAGAACTATCAAAAGTACGTGCAGCCTATATGGAAGCAGCGTTGCACACTCAGATTAAGGTTGCACCTGTAAATGCCATCACCACAGTCATCCCAACTGCTGCTACTGGTGGGGGTTTTCACCACCGATTTATCCCATGAGGAGAGTTCAGTGCACACCAGTGTGTTTGTGACAAAGACTGGATCTGATATGCTACTAAGCTGCAGAACAGCTGAGCAACTCATCCTTATCTCTTTTGCCTTCAGTGTGCACCTCAGAACTGTGGAGAGTCTGTTAACTGAGTTTGGGTAGATTTTTGAAGGGATTGGTTGCCTGAAAGACTACATGCTGTGGGTGCACATTGAAAAGTCCATACAGCCAGTGGCATTAAAACATCGCCGGGTGGTATTCCATCTGCGACCAAAGGTGGAAGAAGAGCTCAGGAAGCTTGAGCAGGCCGTCATAATTGAGAAGGTTGAAGGTCCCACACGATGGGTGTCACCGATCGTGATTGCACGGAATCCTAAACAGCCGGGAGAGGTGAGGATCTGTGTCAACATCCACCTGCCAAACATCACTATTAAGCGAGAACGTCATTTGACACCTGCAGTGGATGATATCGTTGAGGAGGTTGCAGGACCACAATGGTTCTCAAAAATGGATCTGCGTGCTGGATACCATCAGCTCATGTTAGATCCTCACTCTAGAGGCATAACAACTTTCTCCACTCATGTGGGTCTCAGAACGTATAAGCGTTTGAGTTTTGGGATTTCCCGTGCCACAGAGGTTTTTCAGGACACTATTCATGAGGTGCATGCTGCAGTCATTGATGTAAGTGATGACATCCTTATGCATGCTCCCACCATAGAGTCACATCTTCAACTTCTTCGAGAGACATTCCACTGACTTCAAGAAAATGGTCTTACACTTCACAGGGACAAATGTGCATTTTTGCAGACCAAGGTGGCATTTTGTGGATACCGTTTCTCTGAGGAAGGAGTCATGCCTGATCCTGCCAAAGTAAAAGACATTCAGTCAGCATCAGCCCCTACCAATGTATCTGGTGTTTGCAGTTATTTATGCATGATAAACTACTGCAGGTGTTTTATCAAAAACTTAACAGCCCTTAGAGACCTAATAAAGGCCAATGCGGTGTGGGAGTGGGGACCTGAACAAGATGCTTCATTCCAAGCCACCAAGTAAGCGTTCTCAGAGCACACCACACTGGTGTATTTCGATCCCCATAAAGAGTCGGAGCTATCTGTTGATGTCAGCCCCACTGGTTTGGGGGCAGTGATGACACAGAAACAATTGGATGGGGAGTGGGCTCCGGTGGCCTATGCCAGCCGTGCTTTGACAGAGACTGAGCAATGCTATTCTCAAATTGAGAAAGGGGCCATTGCAGTGCATTGGGGCTGCAGGCATTTCCACCTTTACTTGTATGGTCAGCCGTTCATAGTACACGCAGATCACAAGCCCCTAATACCTCTATTTAATGGATCCTCCTCCAAACCCCCACCACTAATAGAAAAGTGGATTCTGCAGTTGCAAGATTACCGCTTTCAAGTGGTATACAGACCTGACTCTCTCAACCCTGCAGACTACCTGTCAAGACATGCCCGGCCCGCTACTCCTCGAGAGGTTGGTGATGCGAAAGAAGTAGACGAGTATGTGAGGTTGGTGGTAGAAAGATCTTGACCTTTGCCTATTTCCATTGATAAAATAAAGGAGCCACAGACAGTGATGAGTGTCTGCAGCTGGTACTGTCGGCAGTGGGTTTTGGTAAGTGGCACAGTGTTCTTTAAAATGTGACTCTCAGGATGGAAGAGGCCAGGATGATGTAGTCATTGCATAAGGTCAGGCATGAGTTGGCAGGGTCTCCTGAAGGATGTATACTGAGAGGTCCAAGGTTGGTGATTCCTGTGTTCTTGCAGAATCCGGTAGTGGAACTGGCACACAACTCGCACCAAGGAATGGTCAAGACGAAGTCAAGGTTGAGGAGTACGGTGTGGTTCCCGGGACTTGATGACCACGTTGAAAGAGTAGTGTGTCAATGTGTGATGTGTCAAGCGGTTGGTCCAGCCGAGACTCCCCAACCGGTTATCACTGAAACCATCCATCCTGTTCCGTGGTTTAGGGCCAGCGCAGATTTTTGGAGTTTGCCAGACGGTCTGCACATGTTAGTAGTGATAGACGATTTCTCTAAATATCCAGAAGTTGAAATTGTGGAGTCCCTCACTGCTTCTCAGATCATCCCTCCTTTTGATAAGATCATGGCCACCCATGGATTAGTACAAGAGCTACGCACGGACAATGGACCACCACTTTCTAGCCAAGAGTTTGCTGAGTACATGCGGTCTTGAGGGATCATTCATAAAAAGATCACTCCTCGCTAGCCTCAGGCTAATGGAGAAGTAGAACGCTTCATGAGAACCCTCAACAAAGTGTTACGAATTGCAGTAGCCGGGGGTCACAATGTGGACTGTGCTGTATGTGCCTTTTTGTGGGAACACCTAGTTCATTGTGCATTAATTGAAGAGTACGAGACTCTATTCCTCTTGTGCAAGAACCCTCTGAACTCCATGATCGAGTAGGGGAGGAGCTGTGAAAGAGAAAGAACAGAAATGATAAGATGTTAAGAAAGCGGAGAGCGAAGAAGCGACACATCCATATAGTGGACCATGTTCTTGTATGAAACAGGAGAGGTGGAAGCAAATTTATGCTGCCTTTTGAGAAGGACCCGTGGGTGGTGTGTGCCATAAAGGGCACTATGGTAACTCTCAAAAGGAAACAGGAGACCATCACAAGGAACATTTCATTTTTCAAAGTATTTTGCATGGCAGATGGTGAGGTAGCGATGGAACAGAACTCCCCACCAGCCAGTTCGTGTGAGGATGATGATGGAGGAAGGGTGGATCATCGTGACAGTCGTTCTATGTTCCAGAATCCAGATGTAACCTCCAAAAATCACTTTCAGCCATGATGGATTTTTGAGGAATGTTGCCTCCTGGGATTGATTTTTGCCACACTTCCCAGAAAGTGGTCATCACAGGGGGAATGGCCATGCACCTGATTGGAGAATCAGGACCCCCCTGTTTTTCACCCAGGAGCAAGGATAAAACTGGCAGACCTGCACCCACACCTCAGTTCCCTACCACATCCCTACCAGGAAGAACTACAGAAGAAGAAGGACTGCCCTGCTGGACCCCTGCCTGCACCTGGACCCTGCACTCTGAAGGACTGCACCAGCTGCACACTTGGGTTTCACCACAAGAAGGACTTTGCCTGGCTTCAGCAGGTTCAAGGTGGGACTCCCTGTTTGCTACAGGTGAAAAATTGCTAACCAGTGTCCCCTGAAGAAATCAACCAGCTGACCACTGCCCAGTGGCCAAAAAGGAGTTTGCGCCAGGTGCATTCTGGGAGTTGTAGTCCACACCCCAAGGAGCATCTCAGAGCTTCTGGAACCTTGGGGTGAGCTGTGGACCCCAAAAGAACCTTAAAGGAACATCTGGAAGATGATCCAGAAGTGTGGAGAACTTTGGAGAACTTTTGGAAAAAAGCTCCATAGAGGGAGCGACCCGCTGCGGCAACTCTAGCCGGCTTGCCTCAACCGCAACCCGGCCTGACTTGCAGGTTCATCCCGGTGAAGAAAATCTCTAAAAAAGAGACTAAGTCCGAACGTAGGAAGTTGACCGGGACCTCCCAGCCAGCGTATCCCAGGAGGGCTCCAAGGACGTTGGATCAAGATCCAGGTTTGCCCCGGTCGAAGGATTTTCACCTCGAAAAAACAACTAAGTCCGAAGGTTAAGCGTATACAAAGAAGAGTTCCCGGAGGTCGGATTGGACTGGCAGGTTCGTCCCGCTGAAGAAAATCTTCAGAAAAACGACTAAGTCTGAAGGTAAACTTTTGACCGAGACCTCCCGCAGGCTGTAGCCGAGCCGGGCTCCATCGCGGTCGGCCTTATACTTTGACTTTGCCCCAGTCGAGGTGCGACCAGATGATCAGATTGGCGCTTTTTATTTGTAGGTGCTAGAAAATAATAATTCTTTAAAAATTCTTATCTCCGTTTCCCCTTATCCGATGTTATTTGTTTTTGTGTCATTTTAAAGATAAAAATATAATCTAGTTTTATAAATTGGTTTTGGATTTTAAACCATTTCCTGTGTTTTATTTAATTACTGTTTTGTGATATCTGAATGCTTTACACTCTGTCTCCTAAGTTAAGCCTTGTCGCTCGTTGCCAAGCTACCAAGGGTTGAGCTAGGTTTAATTTACTGAGACCTAACTGGACCTAAGTGGAGGTTAGTGGCCTATTGCTAAGTGTAGCTACTTACCTGCCCTTACCAATAACCCATTTTCCAACACTTACTAAGTCGTCTTATAAACCTTTGTGCTTTACTCTCCTCTCTATAAACAAAGAAATAAATAGATTGGCTAGAATTCAATTTATCTGTTTCTTAAAAGAAAGAGAAAGACCAATAACCCGTTACTGCAGAGAAAAAGTTGGTTTAAAAAACAGAATTTAGAACTTAAATGGATTGAATTAAGAGGCACTGCATTCTGGAAGAATATGAGAACATTGTGAGAAATCATTGCAGACTTTTGTGGGTCAAGAGTGAGGTATCGCCCCTCCACCATCAGTGAGGATATATGGGCCAGTTTTGTCATGGAATTGTATGCAGCCAATCCATGAGTTGAATTCTACACTGCAGACCCCCCTGCAGGTTCTGAGCTGGTAACAGCTAGTTATGGTCAGCCCTCTGTGTGTGAGATCAAGACTTTGATGTGTGCGATGCAGTCGTCTGGTGCAATGGGCCCAAACAAGGTCAGGATCTTGGTCATATAAAGGGAAGTCAAACTTTAGGCAATTAAACTATTCTCAGTCTTTGAATACTGTTAAAGTAACTCTACAGTGCTTCTACCCTGGTCCAGAAGTGTCATTGTCCCGTTATTTAAAAAGGGTGACCACATCTGCCTGTTTACTACTGACAAATTGCACTGTTAAATGCTGTGCGCAAGGGTTTTTACTAGGTACTTACCGGAGCAACTTAACACCTGGGTTGAGGATAACATGATTATTCCCTTAAGAACAATCAGGCTTCAGGGAAAAGCACAGTACTTTAGATAATAGTGCAGCTTTGTACTCATTACTGAAAAATACGTTTCTATCAGAGGCTCCTCAATATATGCAGGTTTCATTGATTTTTCCACAGCTTTTGATAAAGTTGATCGTCCAACTATGTGGATTTTTTTTTTTAACTTAGCATGCCTGGAGCCCCATTGTGTCTAATCATTGCCCTACACTCCACTACCTGGTGTTAGGTCTGTTAGGAGGGGATGGTGAATTATGAGCATTTATTCCAACAAAAAATGTTCTGACGCAGGGGTGTCTGCTTGCACAGCTGTTATTTTCTCTTTATATATTTGATCTACCTAGTTTTCTATGTAAAGGGTGGGCTTACCCCCCAACTATCGTGGGTCGCCTGGTGACCTGCCTGTTATATGCAGACAAAGTCATAATAATTGAAGTAACCTCTCAAAGCTTAATGTGATATAGCAGTATGCTGGTTCACACTATTTGACAACTAATTCACCAAAAAGTAAAAGTTTATGCTTTTAGGGTAAAAGATTGAGGAACATTCTAGCTATTCTTGGCCCCTTGGCATTCAGAAACTGGAAATAGTTAAATTGTGTATATTCTAGGGAAACATATGTGCAGTAGATTTAATGAACCAGATCACATATTTAAGAGCATCAGTAAGGCACAACCACAGGCCAAGTGACTAGGCACACTTTACAATGTTGTGGGACTGAGGCGCCTTCTTCATCTTCTCTCTGTGTATCAGGCTAAAATCCTGCCCACTCTATTATATGAGTTTAAGCTCATTAATGTGGCAAAATGTTTTTTTTTTAGATAAAACCAAAGGGTAAATACAAAGGAGGTTTAGCACTCAGTACTTTTGAGGCTCCTGCAGCATTAGGAGTAGAATTTAGGTTAAAAAGCTAATTTGCCAAAGGTTTGGTGGGAGTAGGTCGATGGGGCCATTGCCTTTTTAGAAACAATTGTTACTCTCTGAGCGTTTTATGTTCAAGGATATTTTTTTAATGAAAAACTAAATTTCTTATATGCACTAGAAAAATTTAGGGCAACTGGTTTTATTGTATTTATATTATGCAGCCTACTTTTGTTTCTCTTGTACCTCTTAGAAGTTCTAAATTACTAAATAAAAACATGACTAGTCATCAAAAAGTTATCACTCCCTCTGCAAACTCTAATGTATATGTAACTGTAAAATGAAAGAACCCGTCCAGCAGTTTCAAACTCTGAACAAGCAGTTACGTTTCCTGTATTTGTATAGAATTCGTTCACTGCTCAAGGCTGGAGCTGGACTGAAGCATTTGCAATCTGAAGCTTGTTTGTAAGGTATTTAATTATGAAGAAAATACCTTGTATTATTGCTGCATCTGTTTACGAAGCCACCTTATAATATGTACTTCACATGCAATACATTTATTGAACTTTGATGGCCTTATTAACAGCCTTCAATCAGGAAAATACATTTAGGGTGTTAGATCTTTCAGCCTTAGGGTGGTCTTCCACCAAACCTTTTGCCTGCTTGCCTCCAATTTTGCTGAATTCATTTTTGTTGGACTTAGGAGTTTGTGCACTTTACCACTGCTAACCAGTGCTAAAGTGCTTGTGTTCTCCACCATCAAATATGGTTTGATTGGCATATACCCAATTGGCATATTTAATTTACTTATAATTCCCTAGAAAAGTGAATTGTCTGTGCCCAAGGCCTGCAATGAAATGCTATTACTGGCCCCACAGCACTGATTGTGCCACCAACTTAAGTAGCATGTTAAATATTTCTAAGCCCTGCCACTGCAGACCCTGTGTGTGCCTTTTTAAACTGCCATTTTGACCTGGCAAGGTTCCAAACCTTCCTTTTTTTATCATGTATAAGTCACACCTAAGGAAGGCCTTAGCCTCAAGTGCAGGGTGCAGTGTATTTAAAAAAGTTGGACATGTATTTTTAGGTTTTACATGTGAACAACTTTTAAATGTGTTTTTCACTACTGCAAGGCCTGTCTCTTCCATTACTTAACATTGGGATTACTTTTTCACTTTAGCCATTTGGTGCCTGCTGCTGTCTCTGATCACTTGTCTAAGGTGGGCGACAGCTGGGTTTTGAGTATTCCCGCTAGACTGCCACACACAATGGGAGCTTAGGTGTGACTGGATGGGCCCTGATGGGCCATTCTGACAGGATGGGACGGAGGAGCTGGCTACAGTTTCACACATACAACTGAATAGACTGTGTCCTGTCCCAACAAAGGAAGGGAGGACCTTTGTACACTTCAGAGACTACTTTGAAGTCTCCCCCACTTCAAAGTCACCACTGGGTATGACAACTATACTTCAGACCCTACCATTTCCGTACACTTCCGGAACTGTGGATATCCTGCCAGGAAGAAGGACTGCTGTGCTGAAATAAGGACTGTTGCTCTGCTGGACTGCTACTCTGGGAGAACTACTGCCTGGCTGTGCTGACCTTCTGTCTGCTGCCCTCCTTACCTGGGGGAAAAGGACTGGACCTGCATCTCTCCAACGCAGAACCCAGAGTGACACCAGCAGCCAGCTGACTGGTCTCCTGATCTGACGTCTCAGGGACATAAAGAGTTCTAACTAAACTAACTCAGCAGTGCAACTGGACTCTGCCAGCTATGAGCCTGACCTGCCAAGTAGTGCAACCCCAGTCCTGGGCCCTTGGAAGTAGATGTGCTACTGCAGCATAACCACCTCATCTCCATCGTGGCATTACTGGAACCGGCGCATATCTGCTCTTGCCTGGATAAAACTGGCTCATTGGTTTCAGTACCAGCACTACAGTGCTTTCTTCGGTGCAAGGACCCTGCATCCACATCGATGACAGCCTTGATGATATCTTTGAACTCCTCATTGCAGCACTGCACTCATTGCAATCAGCACATTGCCTCGAGGGCGTGGTTGGGAACCAGTGCAATGCTCATGGACTAGTATTTTAACATACTATAGTTCAGCAGACCCAACAGGGTCCCTGTAGCTAGTCCGCTCTCCATTGTGGTTGGCCTGAACTTTTGACTTTGTCCTGTATTATTTAAAAATTCATTTATCAAGTGTTGGATTTTTGTAATTTTAGTTTTGCTTTATTTACTTTCTATTTTCCTAACCAGGTGTTGTATTTTTTGTGTGGTGTTTTCACTGTTTTACTGTTTGAAGGGTTGCACAAATACTTTACACATTACCTCTTGGGTTAAGCCTGACTGCTCGGTGCTAAGATACCAGTGGATGAGCATAGGTTAATTCAGGGTGGGTTTGTGACTCACCCTGACTAGGACTGTGATTCCTGCTTTCTCTGGGTGAATACCCCTGCCAAACAGAAACTCAGTTTCTAACAGAGGGACAACTAATTTCTACATCATCTGTCAGGGGCGTTCTAGTAACCTTTCTTCAGACTAAGGAGCGTCTTGAAGATGGAAAGGGTCTGCTCTTGATCAAATGCTATCTATTAGGATGCTCCGAATTACAGACAAATATCAATTACTTTGAAAGATTTTGCTATAGGCAATGGACATTTGCTCTAAATAATAGACAGCTCTGTAAATTGTGAACAGGTAG
This sequence comes from Pleurodeles waltl, assembly GCF_031143425.1. Taxonomy (NCBI): domain Eukaryota; kingdom Metazoa; phylum Chordata; class Amphibia; order Caudata; family Salamandridae; genus Pleurodeles; species Pleurodeles waltl. The sequence continues at coordinate 921,054,711 of NC_090445.1, forward strand.
TTGTCCTACTGATAATACAAAATGTTCTGCACATTGATATTCCCTTACTGTAACAAGTACCAAAGAGAATCAGGAAAAAATAGGTTATGTTCTAGGGCACATATTACACTTGCGTGGAATAGGGTGGGGTATTTACCACATCCACCAAATATCACTGACCCAGGAGGAATTTACTGGAAGTGATAAATATCTCCTATACTGGGCTCTCAGCTGAGAAATGAGGTGTAATGTGCAGAAGCAGTATTCAGCCCATCAAATTGCATAAGTTTTTCCTTTTATCCATGCATTTCTCTCTTTCAGTAGATTTGACCTTTTGAAACCTTTTGGGGAAATCTGTGAGGGATCGTAATTTATCTCAACAAGCAGGTGGAATGGCAACATTCTAGTCCAGTCAGGGCTCAGTGATTTAATCCTAAAATCCACCTTTGCTAGCTGTAGCACAGAGCAGACAGGTAATGTTAAATGGCTAAATAGACACCAAAATGACAATAATCGAACGAGGATATTCAGAATTATATTTTATTAAGTTTTAACTGTCTCTAGAGCCAAAAAAGTGCAAAGGGCCAATTTCAGGAATCTGGTCACAGTAGACAGGGTCAAATTAAAAAGTTAAGGCTGACTGTGATGGGGCACAGGTCGGGTACAGAGAGCAGGTTCAGTTTGGTCAAAATTTTAACCTTCTGACTTAAAAAATTTTTGGGGACATCAAAGGTACTCAGTGGGGCAAGGCAGCAGGCTCTGTGTGAAATGTGTTCCACATGGCGGGTAAGCCACTTGATGAAGTCCCTGGGAAGCCACTGACTTTTAGTAGAAAGACTTAGAGCAGGCGAATTTTAAAATTCACACCCAGGGAATGTCCCCCGTCAGCAGTATAGTTTCAGGGTCTTCTCCCAATGAAGATTTTCACCTTCAAGCTTAAAAACCTTTTTAGAGGCAAAACATAAATTGCCAGGGCAAATCAGCATATCAAATCCAACCGGCAATGTGAAGTTTTATGGATGTGGCTTGTTGGCAGTCCAGTGTGAGCTTTTGGTACATTTCATAAAACTCCTTGAAAACTGTTCTGGAGGAGTACACTCTGCCACTTATCCAATAGCCCCAAGACCTTAAGGACACCACTTGGGGATCAGGATTCACCCTAGGGGAAGCCACCAGCAGAGTTCAGGGAAAGTCCAGTTAGAACTGGTCAGCTGGGGCATTCCATAAGCTGGGCTTCTTGTAGCTTTTGTGTCCCTCTAGCTTAACAGGAGGATTAGCCAGCTAGCCCTTGGAGTCGATGCTTCTATTCTAGGTTCAAGTAGGAGAAGGTCAATCCCTTGGGATTTCTCTCCACAGGTTACAGTAGATGCAGTCCTCTTTCTGAAGTCATGTTTCAGCAGATGCAGTCCTCCTTCTTTCTTCCTCAGGTCCAGCATTGTTCTGGCACAGCTATCCAAGGATGTCACTTTTCTGCCTGGCACTAGCTTGAGGGGGGATGACTCCCTAACCAAAGGGAGCTAGTTTACATGGTCAACTCTACCCGCTTTGTCATAATTGTCTTTGGGGTTTGCCCTAAACAATCCCCCAGTGCCCTGTTCTGCCAAAGTAAAACATGGCAGAAATGGTATTCCCTTGGTCAGAGCTCTAGGCACACCCCTTAGATATGTCTAGGGAAATCCTGCAAAACCAGTTCCGAGATGCCCCCCAACTTTACTTGGATTGATGCCACTCTGGCTACTTGGTGAATGACAAGGGTAGACTTATGTGTGAGTTACATGTGCCTGAAAGAAGCAGTCCATCTGAAGCTTAACAGTTGGTTGCCACATCTGCTTGACCAACATATCAGAGAGAAGTCACAACTCCTCCCAGCAAAGCCCTTTAGCTCCCTTCCCTGAAGGCATTTCATGCCTCCAGCTGGTTACTATTTGACAATTGTGGATTGTTTTAGAAAGAGCTACTAGAGGCTATAGGCAGGACAATGGCAACTTTCTAAAGATTGAATTTTCAAAATAGTAATCAATAATCCGATTTTACCATCAAATTGGATTGTGATTTCATATTAGTTTGTGTCCTAAAATACCAGTTCTTAGCTATTCCCAAACTGAAATATGCATTGCAAGGTGTGATAATGTAACCCAGTGATTTTCTATAGGAGAGCCAGCTGTACCACAGTGAAAAACAACTTTGGAGATTGTTCACTGCCAGGATATGTAACACTTAAGTACACATATCTTAATTTTTAAATACCATGCACCCTGCCCTATGGGCATCTAGATCCCACCATAGGGGGACTTATACATATTAAAAAGGAAGGTTTAGGCCTGGCAAAAGGTTTATTCTGTCAGGTTGAATTTGCAGTTTTAAACTGCACCCTCAGGCTGCAGTGAGCAGGCCTGAATATACTTTGTACTTCCACTTTAGTGGTGGTGTAATAGATGAAACAGTCTACTCATGACATTTAACTTACAGGCCCTGGGTACACTGGTTACCATAGACTAGAAACTGATAGGTAAGTTAAAGATCATGATCAGGGATTAGCCAATTTTACATGTTTTAGGGGTCAGGCACATACACCGGGCACTAGATGTCAGCATCCCAGTGTTTAAATAATCAACACACCAGCCCCATCAATCCAAACTTTGGGGAGTGTACATGCAAAAAGTAACCTTTTCTTAAATAAATAATAAATACACCATGTAGGAGTTGTAAGGCAAAGAGATGGTTTTATTGGAATGAGATTCCCTATAGATGTAAATCCTCAATGTGTATTTTTCTTTCATCTGCTTCCAGCATCCTGATTAACTGCATACCCAACTGTGTGTCAGATGTTTGCCATCTGGTTGGCTGAATAATGTAACACTGATGTGTTTGCTTGTTTGTGGCAATCAGAGCAATTGTCATTGTTAGAAATGGGGTCTCTGGTTGGCAGTCAATACACACTGTGTCCAAGCAGGGACCCTCACTCTAGTCAGTGTAAGGGAGTTACACTCCCACGACAACCCCTGCTCACCCCCTTGGTATCTTGGCACCAGCAGTCAGACTTATCTCAAAGGCAATGTGTGAAGTATTTGTACCAACACACACAGTAATATAGTGAAAACAGTGCAAAAGGACTGAAACCAGGTTACAGAAATAGACAATATTTATCTGAGTATAACAAGACCAAAACAACAAACATCCAACATACACAAGCAAAGTTATGATTTTTTTTTTTTAAATTAAGCTTCAATATAGCACTTGGAAACAAAAATGCTTTGAATTGGTGATATCATGGCATCTTGACTGAGTCGTTACCAACAGTCAGATGCTAATGACATTGGTCACAGAGTCACATGAAATCCCAGGTTCAGTACCTTGTGGAAATGAGGAAACAAGCCGGTGCACGGAGTCGGGGATCTGGGCATTGCTGGATCCGGTGCGGCATCTGTTCCGGTTCTGCAGAGCATTGGAGTGGAGACGTCAGTGTGAGGTGTTGGGTCCTTCCTGCGGAGCTGTGGAGATATGGTGGTGCTGGTGCGAAGCATTGGGTCAGCGCACTTCCGGCTGGGTCAATATCCAGTGTTCATAGAGTGGTACGGCGAAGTCCTGTGTCACGGACTTCGGTGACGCAGCTCTTCAGGACTTCACGGAGTCGTGGACTTCAGTGAGGCTGCGGTGGCGTCAGGCATGAGGGGTTGACGCACTCCAGGCAGCATCCTGGGATCCAGCAGGGGCGTCAGTCCGGAGTTGTCCGAAGTCAGTGCACTTGGTTTGTTTTGGTTTTTCACCAGCTTCTCCTTTCAAGGGCTCAGGGACTGAATTAGGCACCACTTGGCAGGGTAGGAGTCTCAGTAGAGATTCCAGATGTTGGTAGAGGAAGTCTTTGATGGCCCTGAGACTTCTGAACAGGGAGCAAGCTCAGTCCAAGCCCTTATAGACACCTCTCAAGCAGGAATATACCACAAAGTCCAGTCTTGGTCCCCTTTCTCAGGCAGAAGCAGCAACTACAGGATAGCCCAACAAAGCACAGGAAGGGGCTGCTCTTCCGCTCTTCTTCTGGCAGAGGTTTCTCTTGAACCCTTGAAGTAATCTACAAATCTGGGGTTTTGGGTCCACAACATATATACCCCTTTCTGCCTTTGAGGCAGACAAACTTCAAGTGAAAGGCTCTGATGTTCACAAGATCCTGCCTTGCCCAGGCCTGGCTCCAGACTCACACCAGGGGGTTGGAGACTGCATTGTGTGAGGGCAGGCACAGCCCATTCAGGTGTAAGTGTCTGCTCTACCCTCCACTCTAGCCCAGATGACCCATCAGGATATGCAGGCTACACACCCCCCTTTGTGTCACTGTCTAGTAGAGATTCAAAAACAGCCCAACTGTCAGTCTGCCCAAGACAGGGAATACACAAGCAGGCAGCATCACAGAATGGTTGCTCAGAGACCCCAAACTCCAGATCTCTATCTGCTCCCAAAGGGAAACTACACTTAAAATATATTTAAATGCAGTCCCCATGTTAACCTATGAGAGAGATAGGCCTTGCAACAGTGAAAAACGAATGTGGCAGTATTTCACTGTAAGGACACATAAAACACACTGGTACGTGTCCCACCTTTAACATACACTGCACTCTGCCCAGGGGGCTACCTAGGGCCTACATTAGGGGTGCCTTACATGTATAAAAAGAGTAGGTTTGGGCCTGGCAAGTGGGGACACTTGCCAGGTCGAATTGACAGTTTAAAACTGCACACACATACACTGCCGTGGCAGGTGTGAGCCAAGTTTACAGGGCTACTCATGTAGGTGGCACAATCAATACAGCAAGCCCATTAGTAGCATTTGATTCATAGACTCTGGGCCCTCTAGTGGACATTACTAGGGACTTACTAGTAAATCAAATATGCCAATCAGGGGTAAACCAATCACCAATACAATTTACACATAGAGTATATGCACTTCAGCACTGGTTAGCTGTGGCAAAGTGCCCAGAGTCCTAAAGGCAACAAAAACTGGTGAGTAAAAACAGAAGGAAGGGGAAAGGAGGCAAAACGTAGGGGATGACCCTGCAAAAAGGGCCAGATCCTACAGTCATCCATTTATTGGTAATGCTGGCACTGTGTATGTCAATATGGCAGAAGGGAACTTTGGTCCTGTGGTTAGAGGATTTGTTGAATGAGATGGTTGGGGGCATATGTTAAGTATATTCTGATCCTGGAGTCTTGACAGCGCTCACACTGTATTTCTTATATGGATAATGTGCACCCCTTATTTTCTCAGTCAATTTGCACACCTTTGTTGTTATTTAGACCATGGTGAGAGGCCTACTGACCCATCGAGAAAGTGGAGCTTTTGGCCTCCATTCCCGTGGCAGAGGCCGGCTTCTATAGTAGAACTTGAGGATTTTTGGTCTGCAGAATTCCACTGAGTGGCAAAAAACAATATGAGATTTAGTGAAACTTCAGAAGTGGCTAAAGTGCTCCTAAACTGCTCCTCTGCCCATTTGTGATGCTTTTTTACATGGAGTAGCAAAATCTGCACTGAAGAATCAATGGTGTAACTACCACGTGGTCCGCATGAGTGTGACCATTTTGTTTTACCTGCTTTCATGTCTTCTGTCTGTGCATGGTGCTGGGCCTTTCTATCCAACCAAAACCTTTCCAATCCTCCCCCATCACACTCACCCACCCTTCATTTACCTTTTTTGTCTTACTATGGGGGTCATTACAACCTCGGCGGTCAGCATGGCAGACCGCCGAGGTTGCAGGCGCCAGAATACCGCCATTGCTGGCGGTATGGCTGGCTCCCTATTTTGACATTTCCGCTGGCCCAGCGGAAATGTCACATCAACATTGCGCCGGCTCGTAATTGAGCCGGCGGCAATGCTGATGTGCAGCGGGTGCAGTAGCACCCGTCACGCATTTCACTGCCTGAAATTCGGGCAATGAAATGCGCGACGGGGCTCTGTCTGGGGGCCCATGCACTGCCCATGGCAAGTGCATGGGCAGTGCAGGGGCCCCCAGGGGCCCCCTGCGTCCCCTTACCGCCAGCCTCTTCCTGGCGGTGCAAACCGCCAGAAACAGGCTGGCGGTAGGGGAGTCATAATCCCCAGGGCAGCGCTGCTTGCAGCGCTGCCCTGATGGATTAGCACCGCCGGGGCTAAAATGGCGGTATACCGCCGGCCCTGGCGGTGCGACCGCGGCTCTACCGCTGCGGTCCAAATACGCAGGGAAGCACCACCAGCCTGTTGGCGGTGCTCCTGTCGTTTTGGCCCTGGCGGTCATCATACCGCCAGGGTCATAATGACCCCCTATATGTCTTTTCGTTTGTGTATATTACATTTTTTTTCCATGACTTTTTTGGCTTTCCTTTTACTACCTTAGCCCTTCCTTTCTTTTCCTTTTAATTCCTTCCTTTCCCTGTTTCTTCTTTTTTCACCCAGCTAGCACCATGGCAAAAAAGTGCAAGATGTAGAGTGGCTACACCAGTGGGGCTGCAAGCTGCCCACCTTGCGGTTGCTGGCCCTATCATTGGGTGCAACCTTGCACAAGTTTTGGGAAGCAGAGGTAGCCACACTTGTTTTTTTACATGCAGTACCACATCTCCTCCATTGTGGCAGCAGGCCTGCTTGACCTTCTTGGCGTTGAGGTTGCAGGGCTCAGTGATTAATTATTTATTTGTTGTGTTCTACAATGCTAATATATTTTTCAAATAACATGCTGCTCACAATCAGAGGTAGGTTAAGTTTATGTTATGAATACTATGTGATCCAGTTTGAGCTAGCCAGGTGGTCAGCGCTACCTAATCTTACTCGTTGGCACTCACTTGGGATGATTATTTACGAAGCCATACAGACTCCTCTGTCCTGCCACTAAGATAGTGGTAGTAGTAATATCAATGAGTTAGTGTTTTCTGTGCCTTTCTTTAAGTAGCTTGTACAGTCCCAAGCAATCTCCCTGTGATTTCTAGTATACATTTGTGCATTGAAAAATGAGACTGGGTTAGCCCATCAAAGGGGGTTGAGAATGAGAGGAGAAGCAAAGATCAATCATTGCTATACATTAGTAGTTCCAAATGTAGCATAGGAAATTAGGAATTTCTTATACTTACAATTCTTACATCAGCCCCCAAGGGCAAGAACAGGGGTTCGGAGCCAGATCGGGGAGCCTGAGATGCCACCATCAATGCCTCAGCAGGTAGAAGTACCACGACCATTACCAGCTCCAAGACTGATGGCTCTGCTAGTCCCATTATTATTGTTACTATTATTATTATTATTATTTCGCTAACTTTTACCTTTTCCCATTTAGAATATTGTTAACTGTGCCTGCCCCCATTTTTTCCAAGTCCTCTTTGTTCTATCCAATGTTTTTTAAATCCTTGTTATCCCTGTTTATTTCTATGTTTAATGTTTCTGTAGTTGGCTTCCTCCCATATGTACTAGTCTGTAGCTTTCTTTCACTTTGTTACTGAGCTTTCCCTCTCCCCTTATATATCTACATTTGGTACATTAAGAATAAGACAACAGACTTTAGGACAGGTACTCTACTGTCAAGATGGCATGCCCAAGTAAGCAATTCTATGCATGTTTGTTGAGAATCCTTTCTTTTTCATGCTCAAGCTTGAACAGTAAAATGTGAGTGTGGCCATGGTCATGGTGGACCCCTCCCAATGTTGTGTTGTATGTACTGTCATTCATTTATACAATAGCATACCAGCAGTTTTGATGACTGTGAAGCACAGCTGGAAAGTGATATGAGGATGGTCCCATTGCATTTGCTAACCAAGACCATACTTTCTTCACTGACCAATTATTTCACCCCTTCATTGTGCTTCAATGATTCATCCTAGATAGTCATCCTAGCTCTGTCCCTACAATACGAAATGTTTTTGGTTGGCTTGATTACCTGGCTTTTGTAACACTGTCACCCAACAAGTTACTCAATGTTGATATTATTGATAGCAGATACCGCTAACAGAATTGTAGTGATGTATTGTGGTTGTATTTAAAAAAATTATAAGGGCATCTAAAATATGCATTGTTTTTTCTAATAGCACAGGCCACCAGTTCCAGCTGGGTCAGCGGCAGTAGAAGTGCAGCAGACACTCTGGCAGTAGGAGGGGGAGTCCCAGTGGAGGCAGTGATGGGCGGTGGTAAATCACATTGCTTGCTTACTGACAACTACTAGTATACTCACTGCATGGGTAATGTAAACTCCCAGTTTTAGCAGCTACAGAGTTCTTAATGGCCTCTTCTATTTGGACCCCAGCAGACAAAAGCTCATATTGAACTCTAAAAATGATGGGTTGAAGAAAAAAAAGTATGGAAGGTTAAAAGAAAGGATGGGTGAAATGGTATATGAGTGAAAGGATGAATGGGTGCATGAAAGGATGCATGTGTGGGTGATCGGCTGAATGGGTGGGTGAAAGGATGGATGAAAAGGTATGTGGGGAAAGGGTGCCTGGGTTGGTGAAAGAGTAGATGGGTGCAAGGATGCTCAAATGCGTTAAAGGATGGATGAAAGGGTGGATTGGTGAAAGGATGAATTGGTGGATAAATGGATGGGTGGGGGAAAGCAAAGAGTGGTTGAAAGGGTAGATAGGTGAATGGATGGATGGATGAATAGATTGGTAGAGGGATAGATTGGTGTATGGATGGATGGATTGATTGGAAAACTGAACAACTGGAAGAGAGAATATGAAGCTTAAATGGTGAGTATCAAGGAGTGTAAATAACAGTGAAATGATGAATGGATAATTGCTTGGATAAAGAAACAAAGGAGTTCTTCTGGAGAGGGGCATGCTCACCTACTCCACTTGTTTGGTTTTAGAAAGCTTTGGTTCAAAGAGGGGGGTATTTTAGTTTTCTGTTTACTCCCTAGACTCACTGTATTTGTGAAGCAAGGCAGATATGTATCCCATACATCATCACTCATCACCTCCCTGCTCATGGCATTTCACCACCCATGACCTAACTACAACATGGTTCAATTCGACATTGCAGTGTTGACTGTGCAATGTGCATATGCTTCACTTAATGCAGCATTTAAAAAGTTTTCAATACACTGCCATTTGCAAATGGAAAACAAGGTGTGTTTCTCTTCCATCCCAGTGCTCAGTCACCCCACTTGGCAGTACTTCAATCCTTTAATCTTTCCTAAGTTCTGTCCCAACCTACCCAAAAAAATATAAAATCCAATTCTTGGCATGTGCATAAGTGATTCATATATTTCATGGTTTTCATGATGGATTTATACCTGTTTATATTTTTCCCCTTCAACATTCGTCAAATAGTGCCTGACTAAGACATAGATTAAGCACATGATCATGATCAGTCAGACCTCGCTATTCTATAGCAAAACCTCTTCCTGCCCAAACTAATCTCTCTAACTTCCAATGCAGTAGAGTAAGTTAAGTTTCCTTTCCTTTCCTTACTGCCAAGCAAATGTATTTGTTGGAAATAATTTGTGGGGGAGGGCGAGGCCAGGGAGTAAAGTAGGACTAAATGCCTGAGTTTTGCAGCTAGGATACATTGTGACAAACGTGCCAAATACAATCTATATATCCCATTCCTTTCCCTGCATTGCCGTTCATCACTTTTCCCACCATCTACGTACGGCAGACAGGGTATCTGCACTTCATACATGACATATGTGACATAGTATCATTCTTATTCATCTGCCTTTTTGGAGTCAGGGTAGAACTGAAAGGCATTTGGATAAGAGCAGAGCCATTGAAGTTAAAGTAAGAAAATTGTCTATTACAGCTGTCCCTGCTGCAGACTGGAGAGAGCAGTAAAGTACCCGATGTACCAGCTAGCATGCTTCTATTAATTTAGTACAATGAGAATACTTTTACTCCATAGGGCATAAAACCTTACTCATTAATTAGAGGAAATGTAATTTCCTTTATCTACACAAAGCGGCTCATTACTACTTTGGTGGGCGACAGAAGCCGCCCGGTAAAGTCCTGCGTCAGGATGACCACCTATGCAGCCGTCCCTCAGCGAGCCCTTTTATGAGTTCCCGCTGGGCTGGCGGACGAAAACAGCATTTCTGCCTGGTGGCCCAGAAGGACACTCACTACAACATTGACTCCGGCTCATAATCGAGCCTGGAGCAATGTTGCGGTGCTTCCGGTGTGACATCACCCGTAGCATTTTCACTACCCATAGTTCGGCCAGAGAAAAGCACGACAAAGCTGGCCATGGGAGCCCCTGCACAGTCCATGCCAAGTGCAAGGGTAGTGGTCATTACCGGACATGCGCGTTGAGGTTGCGTTTGCTATGGGAAGCTACTTATGAGTTGCCCTTCCTGGAGGATGTGGCTTGTGACTCATCATTGGGCATGCCACGGAATGCCGGCTTGGCTGAGGCTAAGGCTATGGAACACGAATGCTCCTTAATCCTTCTTGGTGATGCCTTTACGACTTTAACATCAGCCGAACTGGATGATTTCCTGTCCTCTATGGTCCCAAAAATCGATTGGAACTTTTCAAAAATAACTTTGCCTTTTGAAATTCGGTCTTTTATGCAACATGTACACATTTGAAATTGTCCTTCTACATGCTCACGTGTCCCTTTGACTTGTCATAATCGACATTGATTTTTTACACATATATCTTAGGTTTTTAGTTGCAATTTTATATGTCTTTAAGCTTTGAACCACCTTCAACCGACAAGGGGAGGGCGATGTGTAGCCATTTTGTCTATAGTTCCATGCATGTTACTTTAACACACATGTCCGGTAAGGACCTTGCACTTGGCGATTGTGCACTCTAACCTAGATATATTTTATTCAGCTTTTATTTTATTATTATTACTATAGACACTTTTGCCTAGGCCAGCAGTCTGTTCTCAAACAATACATTCTTGCACACTCTGTGCTTCTTCCAAGGCTACAGCACGGAACATTGCCGGTGAACGTGGTAGAAGTTTAGGGGCATATTTATACTCCGTTTGCGCCGAATTTGCGTCGCTTTTTTCGACGCAAATTCGACGCAAAACTAACTCCATATTTATACTTTGGCGTTAGACGCGTCTAGTGCCAAAGTTCATGGAGTTAGCGTCATTTTTTTGCGTGAACACCTTCCTTGCGTTAATGATATGCAAGGTAGGCGTTCCCGTCTTAAAAAATGACTCCGATGCATATGCGTCGTATTTATACTCCCGGGCAAAAATGACGCCCGGGAGTGGGCGGGTCTAAAAAACCCACATTAGCGCCGGATTTTAGCGCCTAGGTCAGGGCAGGCGTTAAGGGACCGGTGGGCTCAGAATGAGCCCAGAGGTGCCCTCCCCTGCCCCCAGGGACACCCCCTGCCACCCTTGCCCACCCCAGGAGGACACCCAAGGATGGAGGGACCCACCCCAGGGACATTAAGGTAAGTTCAGGTAAGTATTTTTTTAGTATTTTTTTTGTGGCATAGGGGGGCCTGATTTGTGCCCCCCTACATGCCACTATGCCCAATGACCATGCCCAGGGGACAGAAGTCCCCTGGGCATGGCCATTGGGCAAGGGGGCATGACTCCTGTCTTTGCTAAGACAGGAGTAATTTCAATGGGGGTTGGGAGTCGTAAAAAAATGGCGCAAATCGGGTTGAGGCGATTTTTTTGCCTCAGCCTGACTTGCACCATTTGTGGACGCCCATACTCCATATTCCCCCTACGCCGGCGCTGCCTGGTGTACGTCGTTTTTTTTTTAACGCACACCAGACAGCGCCGGCGGCTAACGCCGGCTAACGTCATTCAATAAATACGGCGCCCGCATGGCGCTTCAGAATGGCGTTAGCCGGCGCTAATTTTTTTGGCGCAAAACTGCGTTGCCGCAGTTTTGCGTCAAGAAGTATAAATATGGCCCTTAGTCTCCAACATTTGTAGAAAATACACATCCTTACGTAGGGACATTTTCTCAGAACATCAGCTGTGTTGTGATAAAAACACTTCCTTGTCCCTTACACGTTAGAGGCAGATTCCAGCCAGGGAACCACGACTGTATGCTGATTTTCAAATGCTTCACTACAGATACTAATGCAGACTGCAGGCCTTTGCTCAGGTATGGGGGATGATATCTTCCCAGGGGAACCTGAAGGACAGAATTAGAGCTCAACATGATGTGCTCTATTATAGCCTAGGTAGGAATTAGTCTATTGACCATAGAGACAATATGATAGCGTTATTTCTATGCTTCACTCTCCTCATCACAATTTTAATACTGTCATGCTGTGTCGTCCTGGTTATTGCAGCTCACGCTTTGCTATCCAAGATGCAGTTGTTTTATTAAAATCATTATTGAAACATATACTGCCTCTGTTTGTCATTTATATTTGAGACTAAGATAACTGAGAGAAACAGATGAGACTTGAGTGACCACGGCTTCCCTGAGAAACCAATTATGCGCTGGGATGCTGCCGAGTCATCCCTGCCCTCGGGTAGAGATGAGGCACTACTAGTTAGCTGGAGCAAAACCCGGATTGGAACGACAGGTATCACCCGCAGTGGGTCAGACTTAGTCTCTAACGCTGCGGGTGATTCTGCTGCTCAAAATCCAGTAGTCTCATTAGATTAATGAGTCCGACTGCCACGCAAAGGCTGGTGGGAAGGGGGACTCATAATCCAGAGGGCAGCGCTGCTTGCAGTGCTGCCCTTGTGGATTACGACGGCCGAGATCGCCAGGCTGTTGACTGAAGGCTACCTGGGAGTGTCGACAGTCGGACCGTGCAGCTCCACCATGGTGGTGATGTGGCAGTCTCAAGACTGCCACACTTCTAATGAGGGCCAAAGTGTCTGTTTATTTTTTTATGAAGAAATCATTTGAAAGAAAGAAAATGGCAGTTTTTTTTTTTATCTGGTTTGCTGTTAGTCTGCCTTAATTCCTTTCAGCCAGTGAGTGCTTTTATGTGAGGCATTTATGGGTGAAAGATTTCTCTGTGACTCGTAATCGTATCAAATTCCAATGACCCTAAGTGGCCTGCAATGTACTGCTACTGTGCCACTATATAATTTTAAACAAGAGTTTGTATAGAGCATTGAGTACAATTTGTCTTTTTCTTTTCTTAATACTGCTACTCCTGCTGGTCCACCACCTACACAGCAGGAGATAGCAGCCCAGCTGTGGTGGCAGAGGTTGATGGCCATCCATGCGGAGTACCAATGACTGGTGGTTCTGGAGGAGGAGACGGCTGAGGCAGTTGACGCTGTCCTGAGCCTCAGTTCGTCCAACTAGCTTCCAGCACCTTCAACTTACTGGCAGCAACATTGCCAGTGCCAGTGGCAGCTGGCAGCCACCCATAAACCCTCCCTTCTGCCCCTCCACTCAGACTGCCAATTTCAGTGCAGCGTCCTGCACCAGCTGGTGCAGTTGAGCCATCAGATGGCATGCAAGGAGGAAATCCAGGAGGAGCTCCGAACCCACATAGACAACACCCTCATCTAAGCCCTTTTATTATTTTTTCTCTAGGTCAGAGGAACTTTTGTCGCGGTGTGCAGAGGTTGGGAATTGGAAAGGGACAGGAATTTTGGACTTTGCTGAACTTGTTTTCTTTGGACATATTTTTTGGACATTGGTTGGGAATAGGTTGATTTGTTTGGGGAGAGGTTTGGCCCTGTTGTGGGTGGTGAGGGTGGTGAGGGTGGGTTTAAAATTTTTTATTTACATTGTTGGAAAATGTATTTTTCTGATATGTATGCCTGAAGTATTTTGTTTGTGTTTTCCTTTGCACTGCTGCCTTTTCTCGCAGCCTGTTTTTTAAATCTGTTTATCGAAGTGCATTTATATTTAGTTCTAGTTAGTTATACCAATGTCTTACTTTCTCTAACTATATTATTGACCATTAGGGGGGGTATGGCATTCATCTGTAGCCTATATTGCCTACAACAACTTAGATAAACATGGTAAAGCAAAGTACATGTCTGCAATAGAAGTTAGTTATTTACTAACTAAATTAGTTCACTTAGTTCTCTTACCTGAATTGATGAAATGATGGCTGCTACCTCTCTCAGTCTTACAAACCTCACTACATGGTTTCCCAAGGTACCTTCTTAATGTTGTTGGCAGAAGTAACAGGCTAGTACGCTAACAGGAAACAAGAGCGATCCCCCTCCCACTTAGGTGAGCTCCAACTGTAGGATTAATGAAAATGATTAACCATCACAGCAACTAAATTGAAAGAAAAACAGTTAGTGGGTAATATATTTATATTGTAGCTTTACAGAAACTGAGACCAGACTACTACCACCATTACACAAAGAAAAGAATACCAGATATCATGACAAAACTAGCAATAGTAACTTCTTCTGAACAATGTGGAGCTAGTATTTAATTAGCACTAAAGTTAGGAAATCCTTGAGTCAGGAGAAGTGGACACAGAGTCAGGAAAGGAGAGCACAGGGTAAACTGTTTACACAACAGAAGGACTGAATGATGATGTTCTATATCTACAATATAGATCCCTTTTATGCATGTTTGGGTAAGTGGGGCTGGTGTGGGCTATTTCTCAGGTACTAGAAGATAGGTTGCTTTTACCACATCCGCCCCATCACATGTGTGATCAATTGATGGTGTAAATTAAGCCACACCTCAATAAATCACACAGCCAGGGGAAGAGGGCTAAGGGTTTGATGTATAGATGGGAAAGGGGATTTTGGAAAAGATGTGGCAAAGGCAAACACTACTCAATACAACAACAATATTCATCAGGGTGATGAACAGTACATCATTGTCAGTCTGTTTTGGAAGGAAATCAAGGAATGAGTATGACATAGTTCAGTTAAATGCTTTGCAAACAGTCCTTCAGCCCCAGAGACCCAAGTTATTATTAGATATCTTAATGTTTTGTATTCTAGGTTGAAAAATACAAATTATGGAGGAGTGACGTGAACCCACCTAGACCCATATTAATACTTTTTTAGCGCCGCATTTGCACCTCTTTTTGACGCAAAAATGGCGTAAACTTACAAAATACAATTGTATTTTTTATGTTTGCACCGCTTTTGTGTCAAAAAGTGGCGCAAATGCAGGATTAAAAAAGTATAAATATGGGCCCTAGTTCTATAAATTATGATCTTTCAAAAAAAAAGTATATTATATTGCCAAACTGGGTGATTTATCTGCATTCTTCTCGTAATGTCCGTCACTCTGGGGTACCTGGCTGAACCGGTCCGGTAAGGTAAGCAAGAGTGTTGTGGAGCATTCGCCTTTCATGCTAGAGAAAAAAAGGCTTGCGGATTGTAAATAGAAATAGTGCTCCTCCCTCTGGATTGTGGACACCAGACACCAGTGCGGACTCCTCCCACCAAATTGTAAAGAAGTCTCAAACTGGGGAGGAGACTTTTTTAGGGGGGCACTAGTACCACTGCCAATGGCTGAAGAAATGGAGGTAGGTGGATGTGCTAACAATTTCCATTCTGCAGTACATATTTCGACTGAGTCAGTGGTGGATGCAGCTCTCAGCGGGAGCCTTACAAATATGGAATCTGGTGGTGGTGGTACTGGTGCCACATCCCTCAGGCAAGGTTGAATAGCAGGGGTAATCATAATGTCGGTGCCCTCCAAGCCAGCTTCCATGACATTGACTGGCTCATCCTCCTCCTACTCTTGCCTCTCCTTCCATAACTCTAAGGCTTTCAGACACTTTCCTTCTCCCTTGTGTCTCGTGGTGGGTCTTGGACTCAGCCGGCGTCCAATCTATGCCTAGATCATCAGACGAGGGCTTGGAGAAGATGGAGGAGTACCCTTCCTGAAGATCAGGAAGTCACTAGTTAAGGCACATCCTGCTCAGCAGGAAGCTCAACCTCCTGTTCTGCTCCTACTTCAGGAAGCAGAAGATCAGGAAGATCTACAATTGCTGACAGCAGCTCCTCCTGTTGTCCACTTTGCTCAGTCTCCTACGATGAGTTGGTACTAGTTTGCAGCTGAGACAACTACAATTCAGACTTACTACTCATCACTATGATGTAGTGGCTTCCTCGCTGAGAGACATGGCTTTGGGCTTAGGTTGCGGTCGTGCTGTTGATGCAAGAGCACTGCTCCCAGCTTGCTGTCTTGAGGATGGTGTGGTAGGCACCCATTTCCTGAGAAAGGTTTTGGTCTCCATGCCAGTGGTGGAAATCTGCTTCTTTTCCTCCTCACTAGCCTCTTTCTTGCAGCACCTTTCTTTGGGGAGATCTTCGACCCTGTCAGTTGGCAGGTATAACTTAGCTGTACAAGCAGAAAAGATTGGAGGATGCCATGTTGTGGTCACGTCACTTTGTGCTGGCCTTCTGTTTTGCAGTACTCTGTGGGTCTTGTGCACCTAAAAGCAACCAAGCAAGAAAATCAGGTAGGGGGTGGATGGAGGGTAAATATTTATAAAAGTAAAATAATAATAATAATAATAATAATACTAATAATAATAATAATACATAAAATAATAAAAAGCAAATAATAAAAACATAAATAAAAAGAAAATCATTAAAAAAATAGGAGCTAAATACAAAATATAAAAAAATGAATACATAAAAATTAAACAGAAATACAAATAATTGTTGTACTTGGGGACTGTGAGGAACCCATTGGGATTGGGAGGCACGGAGATGCAGATAAAATTGAAAAAAACATGCATTATTAAACATTGCTCATACCTATACCACAATGCTCCTCATGCATAATAATTAAACCGGTATAAAAGAGCAAATGCAGGCCTATGGCAAATGCACACAGACTGACTACTCAAAAATGACCGCTGGCCACATGGTCAAGCAACAAGCAAGGAGGCATGGACAGCAAAGAAGAACACGTGCCGGCCTATGGCAAAAGCACACTAGCTGACTGAATAAAATGGCTGCCGGCCACATGGTCAAACAATAGCAACAACAGCATGAAAGAAGGCATTGGAGAACAAAGAACACATGAGGCCTTTAGCAAAAGCAATGCACACTGGCTGGCTGCACAAAATAGCCGCTGGCCCCATGGCCAAACAACATCAACAAAAGTAAGGAAGAAGGCGTTGGAGAACAAGGAACACATGTACGCCTGTGGCAAAAGCACGCTGACAGCTACACAAAATGGCCACCAACCACATGGTCAAACAACAAGAAAGGAGGTATGAACAACAGAAAACATTCAGGCCTATGGAAAAAGCACACTGATTGCCTACACAAGATGGCCACCAGCCACATGGTCAAACAACAACAAGCAAGGAGGCATGGACAGCAAAGAATACATGCAGGCCTATGGAAAAAGCTATCTAGACGGCTGCACAAAATAGCCACCAGCCACATAGTCAAACAATAACAACAACAGCAAGCAAGGAGTTATCTTGAAACAAAGAACACATGCAGGCCTACAGCAAAAGTACGCTGACTGCCTACACAAAATTGCCTCCAACCACATAATCTAATTAGAAGCAAGGAGGCATGGACAACAGAACACATACAGGCCTTTGGAAAAAGCACACTAATTGCCTACACAAATGGCCACCAACTGCATAGTAAAAGAATAACAAGCAAGGAGACATGGACAACAAAAACACATGCAGGCCCAAGGTGAAAGCACACTGGCTAACTGCACAAATTACTGCTCGCCACACACAAATTACTGCTCGCCACATGGTCGTACAACAAGCAGGTAGGCATGGCCAAGAATGAACACATGCAGGCCCATGGAAAAAACACGCTAGGTGGCTGCCGGCCACATGGTCAAACAACAAAAAAAAACAGCAACAAGGAGTCACTGGCAAACAAAAAACACATGCAGACCTATGGCAAAAGCACACTGACTGCCTACACAAAGTGGCCACCGACCACATGGTTAAACAACAAGGAAGGAGGGATGGATAACAAAGAATACATACAAGCCTATAGACACTGACTACACAAAACGGCCCCCAGCCACAAGACATGGAGGCAAACAAATGGTGGCCTACTGCAAACACACACACACTGGCCAGACACAAAGGAGGCATGTTAACAACAATGAAGAAAACACTGTCAATAATTCAGCAATGCCAAAAACAAAACTTAAGTGAGCTTTAAAACTTTTTCGACAACACACATTATCCCAAGGCATCAAATATTACCTCACCAACTTACACCTCTAGCAGAAAAAACGTGAAATACAAAAGAGAGCCCCACATTCTTTAATTCAATCCAATGCTATCTGTGGCCTAAATTATGTCTTTAAACAAGATATACTGAAGTAAAAGTTGTTTCAGGTACCCATGACTAGTACGGGCCCGTTGGCACATAGTAAAATAAATGAATAGTGCAAATTTAAGAAACATGGAAAAAATGTATTGAACTCTGCACCTTTTTTCCTTAAAAAGATTAAAAATGCAAAATAATAACTGGGCCCCTACTGAAACTCCAGGCCACCCACCACAACCACAATCAAATTTCCAAATTGAATAAAAGTACAAATAAATACTGGTGCATGCCCTCTTTCAAACAAACAACATGCTCATAAAAAAGTTTTTCAACTTGTGATATCACAAAAGCAAAGTCCTTAAAATACATTGGTATATAGGCAGCAGGAATTGCAGAAAAAAAAGATCCTTTCAGCTCGAAATCCAAGTTAAAAGTGACCAGGAGATGGACAAAGCACTGAGAGGAGCCTCCTGAACATGAGCAGGAAGTTGGAATCTCTGGGGCATTACCTGTTGAAAATGAATAAATAAGTAAATAAATAAATAAATAAATAACTGAATAAATAAATAAATAAAAAATCGTCTTGGACTAAAAAACAACTTGAACTGTCCATTGGAGTAGTATAGTCACTCAAAAAGCATTTTTGAGTAGATTTAGCTGCTTCTTGAGTAGAAAATCACTCGAGAAGCAGCTACAGCCGATTGCACTCACCAGCGTCATGAGAATGGTGCTGGAATGCTCTGTTGTGACCAGAAGTCATGCAAAAGGACAGCAAATTTCATGTGTGGTCACTAGCAGTCTGTAAATCATGTTGCACTTGCCAGTGCATGCCTAAACAACTCTTGTGAGTGCAAAAAGAAAAGAATTCTGCCACATGCCGGATTGCACAATTTAGCAGGAACTTCGGGTTATATACTGGTAATGCGGAGTCCAGAATTCCACAAGCTCCTCTATTGGAGTGCAATTTATTCCCCACACATTCTCCATAGTTAGAGATCTCAGACAGTCAGACAGGGATCTCTTTGCCTTCAGTAGAGGCTCTGCACTTCTCATGGAACTTTGTCCCTGCATGTGGGTACTATTGGGCATTTCCTTTACCTGAAACCACCATGCACTGTATGCTTTGTGTCAGGGTTCTATGTAGGGAAGTGAGTGAGGGTCTCTCCTTCCTAAAAAGGGTGGTATGGCTTAACAGCCCTTTGACAGACAAACTAATGTGTCCATGCCCACATGCTGTGCATCAGTAGCTCTAGTGTAGTTTGGCCTTAAGATCATGTGCCACCATCTCCATTTCTAATCCTCCCTGAAAATGACAGTACCAGTGGAAACATCAATGAGTTGAATGATTGCCTTTGCAACAGGTGGCCAGAAGTCTGAATCTTGGCAAAGTCGACTCAGCTTTCCATCTTTCCGAGATTAGTACATTTTTAAGTTGGGAAATATTAAATATTAAAATAATAACACGTTATTTACTGCACTTAGAAATGGTGAATGTGCAGTACAAAGGACTATATAAAGGTAATGTATTATTATATAACAGCACGTGACACATAATAGCCTTTGCAACTCTTGAAAAACAGTGTGCTTCATACTTTTCTGTTAATGAAGAGATTCGGAACTGCTCAAATCTTTCCCTGCTAGGACATCATTGAATAAATGGCCACAGTATTTAAACTCTAGAAACTTACTGGAGAAGCCTGATAATTTTATTTGGGATTATAGCTTGCCCGTCTGAATATTTTAGGCCTTTCTGGTTTCTTGTGGTGTTTCTTACTTTAACTGCCTTACTTTGTTTAGAGTATATAACAGATGTATTCTTTTAAAAGTATTGCTCTGACTAGGCATGTGAAGAGTTGTGAGTTTCTTTGCAACCTAAGTGACTGCCTATGAAAACCATTCCCATGAGGCTAAGTTAGAAAAATGTCTTGCTTTAACATTTCTTCATGAAATCATGACGTTTATGTCAATCCTTGTTGCATACATCCCTAACGCCTACAAAATTGTTCTGCATAATAGATATTTCACTAAAAATAGTTAGTGCTCTATTTCCCAAAGAACAACTCAACAAAATGCAAAATCCTCCATACATTTTTCAGCTTTAATGGGATCATTTGGCGTGAAACATCTTAGTACAAACAGCGAAAAACATCTTGCCATACAGAAAAAATTTATGGGCAAAGACAAGGTAAATTGAGAAACATTGCCTAGGATAAAAATCAGGAACTTTGTTACATATCCCTAATAAAAAAAGAACCATTCGCACTGTTGGCTGTCACTAAGCATTGCCAGTCTTCGCTACCCTTGGAAATACCCCAATCCTCAAATTGATAATACCCCTTTGAATACCTGTGATAAATGATACAATGAATATTGCTCATTAAGCACCGCCAGTCAGACGTCACATTGAAAAAGCCTAATGTTAGAAATTAGGTCTAAAGTTTGCAGAGGTATGCACCCTGTCCAAGTAGGGACCACATTCCTGGTCAGGGTAAGTCAGATACACACCCTAAATTAACCTGTATTCACCTCCCTGATAGCTAGGCATAGAGCAGTCAGGCTAAACATAAGAGGCAATGTGTAAAGTATTTGTGCAACACTTAAATTGCAGTAACGCAATCAAAACACCACAAAAGGAGTCCACACTAGTTTGGAAAATAGAGAATATTTATTAGAGTAACACAAGTCCAAAACTACAAAAATCCATTAAACAGAACACAAGATATGACTTTTTAAGGATTAAACTGCAGTACAGTGCTTAGAAGCATAAAGCACCAGTTGGGGCTATCCGGTCACGTTAGACTGGTCGAAATCCAAACGCTCAGGCTGACCTTGATGGAGCACAGGTTAGATACAGTTCCAGGTAAGTCCTGCTGAAGTTTTACCTTCTCAGTTTTGTGCGAAGAGTCTGTTAATGGGTGCGAAAAGACGATGGGTGTCACGACTGGCTGGTTGGAGCCTCGCAGTTGTGAGGGGCTCATACTCATGTGTGAAGAGACAAAAGTGTGCCCGCTTACCCTGATTCTTCGGATGAGCAATGCAGTTGTAGTGCGTACAGGCCTGGGCCCATTCAAGGTCGTGAAGACCCAATGCTTCTTTTTAGAAGCCCAAAAATCTTTCTCAAGAGCCCAGGACTGGAGGCAAGTCTCTTGGGGGTCAGGAGCTGGTTGAAGATGGGTTCAAGAGCTGTAGTGGAGTTCAGGAGAAGTTTTGATGGCCTGAGACTTCCAGAATATGAGGCAAGCCAGTAAGCCCTTGGAGAACTTGGGTTCAAGGGTGTAGAGAACAGGTCCAGTTTGTCTCACTCCAGGCAGGAAGCAGCAGGCAGCAGGCCAACACAGCATAGAAAGTAGCAAAGTGGCAGCCCCTCCTACAGCACACAGCAAGATGTAGGCAAACACAACAATGCGGTTAGCATAGTGGCAGTCCATCCTGGCAGCACATGAGTCCTTCCTGGCAGAATGTTCTTGTTTCCAGTAGAGTTCTGATTTGGCTGGGTTTGGGGTCCTGTAGTTATACCCAGTTGAGCCACTGAAGTGGGGGGAACTTCAAAGAGGCCTTTCAAGTGCACAAGTTCTGTGCCCTTCCTTCCCTGTCTCCAAACCCAGCCCTATTCAGGTGTGTCAGCTCCTCCCTCCCATGCAGCCCTGGAAGACTCACCAGCATGGTGACAAGCCTTCAGCATGCAAATGTCACACCAAGCTCCTTTTCTGTGTGACTCTTTAGAGGGAATGCACAAAGCCCAGCTGTCACCCACCCCAGAAGTATATTCAGAGACAGGCAGAGGCAAAGAATGATTAATGTAAGAAAATGCCAACTTTCTAAAGGTGATATTTTGAGACTTACCATTTAAAATCTGACTTCACCATAAGTTGTGATTTTAAATTGTAGTCCATAGACATCAATTGTCAAATTTCTATCTTTTCTCAATGGGAAATTACACTTAAAGGTTGCTTCAAGGTAACAACAATATTAACCTATGGGGGAGATAGACCTTGCTTTAGATAAAAACAAATGTAGCTATTTTTCGCTACCAGGACTCACAAGTACATGTCCAACTTTTTAAATATACTGCACTCTGCCCTTGGGGCTAACGAAGGCCTACCTTAGGGGTGACATATGTAATAAAAAGAAAGGTTTGGGCCTGGCAAGTGGGTGCATTTGCCAGGTCGAGATTGCAGTTTAAAAATGGCCACACAATTTCTGCAGTGGCAGGGCTGAGACATGTTTAAAGGGCAACTGTAGTGGGTGGCACAATCAGTGCTGCAGATCCACTAGTAACATTTAATTTACAGTCCTCTAGGCATATTTGGTGCACTCTACTAGGGACTTACAAGTACATTAAATATGGTAATTCTGGATAAGCCAATATAATCATTTTTAGAGTACAGAGCACCTGCACTTTAGCTCTGGCCAGAAGTGGTGAAGTGTGCAGAATCCTAAAGCCAGCAAAAATTATGTCAGAAAAACAGGAAGACAGAGGGCAAACCTTAGGGGAAATCCTGCCAAGGATGCCAGGTGTAAAACCTAATGTTAGACCTGGCATCCTTGGTGTGGTCTCCCTTGTATTTTTTGTCTCTGCTTCCTATGTTTTGACTGTGTACTGGACTCTGTTTCTGCTGTTTTTGGTACTCTGGGCAATTTACCACTGCTGACTAGTGCTAAAGTGCAAGTGCTCCTGTGTAAATTGTATGTGTAATTGACTTGTTTCTGATTGCCATATTTGATTTACTAGTAAGTCCCAAGTAAAGTGCACTAGAGGTGCCCAGGACCTGAAAAATATAATTCTACTGGTGGGAGTGCAGCACTGGTTGTGCCATCCACATGAGTAGTGAGATTTCACATTCAAAAGAGACTTTACTTTGAAGTAGGCCTATTTCAAAGGAGAAATTGGGTATAAGAAGGGCACCCAAAACCACAGACCTTGGGAAAATCCTTCTGGAAACAAGAGGAACCTCTGCCTGGAGAAGAGCTGAAGAGCTGAGGAAGAAGAGCTGCCCTGCCTGTGACTGTGCTTTGTGGAGCTATCCTGCAGTTGCTGCTTCTGCCAGAGTAAGAGGGCAAAGACTGGACTTTGTGTGCCTTCCATCTTGAGAAGAAATCTCCAAGGGCTTGATTTAGAGCTTGCCTCCTGTTACTTGAAGTCTCAGGGACAGCAAAGACTTCTCATTGCCAGCACCTGGAGTCTCTGGAAAGACTTCTACTCTGCCCTGTGGTGCCCATCCAGTTCCTGGGACCCTGAAAGGAGAAGCTGGCAGCCTAAAGACAAGGAAATCCATGCACAGAGTGCCTTACGTGGAAAAGATCGACGCGACTCCGATCTGCGGCTGAAGAAACGACGCGCCACCGGCTCCGCAGCTGAGAAACAACGATCGCAGGAAACGCGACTGAAGAATCGACGCACGGAGCAGGAGAAACAACACGCAGCATCGCTGACGGAGGCTGGGAGATCACAACCCGCTCTGCGGGGTTTTCGGATCATCGTGCGGCTGGATTTCCGACTCAGGTACCCCTGTGCATGGAAAAACAACACAAGGCCTGCCCGGACCCGAGAGTACTGACCTGGCGAAAGGAGAAACGATGCACGGTCCCGCTCTCGAGTGGAATCAATGCATCGCTAGCCCTTTTTGATGTGTACTCGCCCATGCAGGGTTATTTTTGATGCACCCAAGGTACTTTTTCACGCTCACTGCGTTAGTGTGTGTTTAAAACTACTTAAAGACTCTTTTTGCATTTTTGTTGATAACTTGACTTGTGTATTGTGGATTTTTTTCGTTTTGGTCTTGTTTTGTTTAGATAAATATTTCCTATTTTCCTAAACTGGTGTTGTGTCATTTTGTAGTGTTTTCATTCAGTTACTGTGTGTGTTGGTACAAAACTTTACACCTAGCACTCTGAAGTTAAGCCTACTGCTCTGCCAAGCTACCAAGGGGGTATGCAGGGGTTAGCTGAGGGGGATTCTCTTTTACCCTGACTAGAGTGAGGGTCCTTGCTTGAACAGGGGGTAACCTGACTGTCAACCAAAGATCCCATTTCTGACAATATTGTTTCACAAAACACTGCTTAATTTATAAAAGAATAAGTATTGAGACCCAAAGTTTTGTTGTGAAGCTCGCAGTCGGCGCTATTTGAGGTCGATGTGCCAAATACTGGGGCCGCATGGTTTTGAGTCCACCTGATGCCACTTTAATTCACCACTAAACGCTGCCTGAAACTTTAACTCACTCATATAGGTTCCTTTCCATACTTGCTTTCTACCTTTGTTACTGTTTTTTCATCTTTCTCTCTTTTTGCTTTTCCCCTTTTTCTGTTTTCCTCTCTCTTGCTCTATAACAAAGTCTGATGAGGAAAAACAAAGTACTAGATCCCAAAACATAAGTGCCAGTGGGCCTCATCTGCAACAACCAGGTCAAAACAAGCACTACACAGAAACAATGTCTGAATTCATACAGATATTTTCCTGACCTGTGACAGTGCAGAGCAGGAAACAACAAATCATAAGCATGTGCTAATTCACAGTTTACATTTTCTCATGTGTAAAATGTGATGCATGCATGTAAACTCCATTAGCAGCTACGCATTTTCTCCTGTGCAAGATGAGCACTTGGAATTGGGATGTCGGTTGTGCCTGCTGCCTTATTTCTTATAAACAGATTAATTCAGTGGGCTCACATGCAAACATCCCATTACCTTGTGGTAGTCCATACTAGATGGAGGGTAGGTGCAGGAAATCCATAATGCTGAAAGGGTTCAAAAGCCCCCTGTTAACACTGCTTACCCCTGTCCCCACTGACCTTATAAGGCATGAACAGTTTGGTAATAAAAAAACATTTCTCCCACTGACTTTGGGTAGAAATAATATGTAATTCAATGACATGTATTAGGCTAAGGTTCTACCTGCCAATGTCGATTCTGGTACGTAAATGTGGGAGAGTAATGACGTAAGCAGGCAGGCGCATTCTCAGGGTTGCTTATGAGAAGATTTTTATCATGTAAACAAGGAAAGCAAGGAAACCCGCAACCCACATGATGTGTAACCAGCATGAGCAAAGGGGGAGCAATGGTTCCCTCGCAATTTCCCTTACTGAAGGGATGCCTTGAGTAAATATTTCAGAGAAGACCTTTCATTTACAACACCTACCCCCGCTCACCTTCCACCAACCCTTTATTCAAACAGCACAAGAGAGGCGGTTAGTCTCCATTTAGTTTTCCACACTGCATACGGGAAAACACCGACATGCATAATGCTACACTAAACCATTTGACTTTCAGGCAGCATGCTAGGCTATGTCTGTGAATAAGGTACTGCAATTAACATTTTGGGATTCATGGAGCATATGTGACTGTCAAGCAGTAACCATGCCCTTTGGTCCTGCAGAAGCGATGTGGCAGATGATAGCCCACATTAGCCAACTGAATGCTAAATAGCCATTAGGTGTACACTGTAACAATGAGCATTCAAGCAAGGAAGGCAATGGGGCTAAGATAGAAAAAAAACGTTGGATTTTATGTTGTCGGTACCTTATGATCTGTCCACCTGTCTCTGCCATCTGGTAGCTCTGAACTACCAACGCCTAAGAAACAAGTCAAAGATATAACAATTGATTCTAAAATAAACTCTGCATTTTCTGTCCTTGTAGACTTTTTTTCTGAGTCGCAAATGAGCTGCTCCTTCAGTGGTAACTAGTCTTTTTTTAATCTATTCCAATTGTTTCATCACAATCAACACTCTACAAATTGGTTTTATTCCAGCTGGTGAACTCCAGGTTCAAAGCCACCTTTCACTTATCCTGAAATCTTAACCTAATGTATACTGAGATGCATGTTGGCACTAGGCCTGGCTGAAATTTCAATGATATCATATAATTCACTTACTGTTGGGATTTTTGTTATGCTTACACAAAATTCCGCCATTGCGGCACTTGACATACTCATGCACCATTCACAGTAAAAACTTTACAACAAACACTCTATCCAGAGAAAACATTTACCATGAATGCATGGGAATAACAGAAGGGAGTGTCAGTTGTTTGCTGTTCTTTTTAATTTTTGCACTTTTTGCATGGAATTTGTTCTCACGTCACAAATTGATGCAAGGATGCATTTTAGGCTAAAAGATAGAAAAAAATGATAAATTTGCTTTAGCATAATGGTACATAATTTTGCTGACATTGATTTATACAAAAGCAAATTACTTAAATGTTTCAAGTGTCTAGTTGGAACAGTGTCAATACAATGGGTGTTGGCACAATGTCTCTCTTAATCACACTCATTGTGCAAGCACAATGCCTGTGCCACTCAGACACACAGTACTAGTACATTGTCAGTTTGTGTCATTAATATCCTCCTTGCACAATGTCTATCTGTGTCACATGCACTGTTGTTGCTCAATGTTTTCCTTATCACTATTCTCCTATTCTCGTATGTAGGTTTTGGGATATTGGCTGAGGGGGTGAAACCATACTAAAGCAGCAACCACAATTCCTTTCAGAGTGAAGTCACAAGCAATCCCCATATTAACCTGTGCTGAAACGTCTGGTAGCTTGGCACGAGCAGTCAGGCTTAACCTAGAGGCCATATGTAAAGTATTTATGCAGCACCTCAAACAGTAATAAAGTGAAATTACAATGCAAGGAAAATTCCACAACACTTTAGAAGAAAAGAGTGAAATGTAATAAACTATTTGAGACCAAAACAACAAAAATCCAATCAGTAGCACTGGAGCTTTGCAGTTTTAAAGACTTTGGTGAAAATAGTCCCTAAAGCACCAGGGGCCAGATGTAGCAAAATGCAAAATTGCGACTTGCAATTTGCGAGTCCATCCGCCTCGCAAATTGCAAGTCGCAATTTGCTATGCAGTACGGTGTCTCAGACACCGACTGCGACTCGCAATGGGGTCGCAATGACCCACCTCATCAATATTCATGAGGTGGGTCGCAAATTGCGGCCCCATTGCGAGTATAGGCACTCGCAAACATGAAGGCCTGCTGTAGTCAGCAGACCTCCGTGTTCGTGACTGCTTTAAATAAAGCAGTTTTTTTTTTTTTAAGTGTAGCCCGTTTTCCTTAAAGGAAAACGAGCTACACTTAAAAAAAAACGAAACCTTTAGTTTCGGTATTTTTTCAGGGCAGGGAGTGGTCCCTTGGACCACTCCCTGCCCTGAAAAAATATTTTTGGGTCCATTCACAAAGTGGAAGGGGTCCCATGGGGACCCCTTCCAATTTGCGAGTGGGTTACCATCCACTTGAGGTGGATGGTAACTGTGAGTCCATTTGCGACCGCGTACGCGGTCGCAAATGGAATTGCATCCCACTGCGAGTCGCAAATAGGAAGGGAACACCCCTTCCTATTTGCGAGTCGGAAATGCCTTTTGCGAGTCGGAGCCGACTCGCAAAATGCATTTCTGAATAGCAAAGTGGCAAACACTTTGCTACATCTGGCCCCAAGAGTCAACTGTGATTATCTTGTTGCACTGAAACGAAACAAAGTAAAAACGTCAGGCCAGCAGCGATGGAGCACGGGCCAGATCCAGGGACCAGGTTAGCCCTGCTGAACAAAGAACCTTAAATCTAGGTTGCATGGTATTGCGAGATCCCACATCAAAGCTGTGTTGCACAGCAGCAGTTCGATAGAGCTGCAAACTATGATGCAGAGTCCTGCATCAAAGATACGTCATGCAGCAGCGGTTCTGATGTGATTTTGCAATGCGTAGCTCTGATTTGGTTCTGCCTACAGGACCACAGTTGGGCTGGCAGAACAACTTCAGGCCCTCTTCCAAGGATCCATGACTGGGGTGGCACTACTTGGGGTAACAAGACTCGCAACAGACAGAGTCGAGGTGATGGGTTCACGATGGTTGGAGACTTTTCTGTCCATTAGGCGCTGATAAGGAGGTAGTACAACTAGCCCTTAGAGTCACTATGGTGGTCCTGGATTGAAGATGCAGGTCTCGCCTTTTTCACCCAAACAGCAGGCAGCAAGGCAGCAGAGTAACAGGGCGGCAGAGTAGCAGTCCTTCTTTTAGCAGAGCAACACAGCAGTCTTTCTGACACTTCCATGGGTCCAGAGGTGTACTGAAGATTTGGGTCTGAGGGTCCAATTTGTATACTTGCTATCTTCTTTAAAAATAAGATTTTGGAGGTTTCCACCCACTGAAGTGTCTGGAGCTTCCTCCCTCCCTGCCCCGTCCCAAGCTTGTCTTGGGGCACCATAGTTAGTGACAAACCCCTTGTGTTTGTGCTCAGGCAGAGCCTTTGTGATGTGCAAATGTGGTAGGTGAGAACTCCAAATCTCATCAATTCAAAGATGCCTCATCCTGCCAACACCGATTCCCCCTTTGTCTCATTTCTGGGAACAATAACCAGAACCACTGCCAGCTAACCCTTGGCATGTGATCCAGGATACAGGATACAGGCTGCAGGGACAAAATGGTCGGGAGAAGAAAATACCAACTTTCAAAAAGTGTCATTTTCAGAAATATGACTTCAAATCCAACATTACCATTAAATGACTGTTAGCCCTGATATGCCTTGGGGTGGTCACCCCTAACTTTTTGCCTGCCTCCCTCCACTTTTTTAACTCTGTCTTTGCTGGCTTTTAGACTTTGCGCACTTTACCACTGCTAACCAGTGCTAAAGTGCATATGCTCTCTCCCTTTAAACATGGTAACTTTGAATCATACCTGATTGGACTATTTAATTTACTTATAAGTCCGTAGTAATGTGCACTGTATGTGCCTTTGGCCTGTAGATTAAATGCTACTAGTGGGCCTGCAGCACTGGTTGTGCCACCCACTTAAGTAGCCCCTTACCTTGTCTCAGGCCTGCCATTGCAAGGCCTGTGTGTGCAGTTTCACTGTCACCTCGACTTGGCATTTAAAAGTACTTGCCAAGCCTAAAACTCCCCTATTTCTACATATCAGTCACCTCTAATGTGTGCCCTAGGTAACCCCTAGAGCAGGGTGCTGTGTGGGTAAAAGACAGGACATGTACCTGTGTAGTTTACATGTCCTGGTAGTGTAAAACTCCTAAATTCGTTTTTACACTACTGTGAGGCCTGCTCCCTTCATAGGCTAACATTGGGGCTGCCCTCATACATAATTGGAGTGGTAGCTGCTGATCTGAAAGGAGTAGGAAGGTCATATTTAGTATGGCCAGAATGGTAATACAAAATCCTGCTGACTGGTGAAGTTGGATTTAATATTACTATTCTAGAAATGCCACTTTTAGAAAGTGAGCATTTCTTTGCACTTAAATCTTTCTGTGCCTTACAATCCACGTCTGGCTGGGTTTAGTTGACAGCTCCTTGTGCATTCACTCAGACACATCCCAAACACAGGGTACTCAGCCTCACTTGCATACATCGGCATTTTGAATGGGTCTTCCTGGGCTGGGAGGGTGGAGGGCCTGCTCTCACACAAAGGACTGCCACACCCCCTACTGGGACCCTGGCAGACAGGATTGAACTGAAAGGGGACCTGGTGCACTTCTTAGCCATTCTTTGAAGTCTCCCCCACTTCAAAGGCACATTTGGGTATAAAACAGGGCCTCTGCCCTACCACCTCAGACACTTGCTGGAGAAGAAACCTGAACCAGAACCTACATCCTGCCAAGAAGAACTGCCTGGCTGCTCAAAGGACTCACCTGTCTGCTTTCTACAAAGGACTGCTGCCTTGCTGTTGGCCTGCTGCCTTGCTAAACTCTTGTCCGGATCTAAAAGTGCTCTCCAAGGGCTTGGATAGAGCTGCCTCCTGTTCCCTGAAGTCTCAGGACCAAAAATACTTCTTTCTTTCAACTGGACGCCGTGTGCACCGAAAAATTCGACTCACAGCTTATTCTGCGGTGAGAAATTCACCGCACGCCGATCCGGAAAGACGCTGCTCAACGCGACGCCTACCGTGCGACCAGAACTTCGATGCACGGCCTCGCCTGGACAACGCCACCCGATTTCAAAGAGGAAATCGACGCGACTCCTGCCGTGAGGAAGAAAATTCCACGCACAGCTTCCCGGAATGACGCGCAGCCAGTTAACAAGTCTAGGAATCCACGCACAGACCCTGGGACATCTGGTAATCCTGCAAACCATAGAAGGAGTCGGCCCGCGTGCCGGAAAATGACACACATCTTCCCAGAGTGAAAAATAATGACGCAAGTCCGTGTGTGAAGGGGCGAAACCGACGCACACTCCATTTTTCTTCCCGCAGAACGACGCCCGTCTCCCCACGTGAAAAATAATGACACAAGTCCGTGTGTGAAGGGGCGAAACCGACGCACACACCATTTTTCCACGCATCTCCTCCTCTGCAGCCCTCTTCGGAGATTTTCCACTCCAAACCAGGTACTTTGTGCTTGAAAGAGACTTTGTTTGCTTTTTAAAGACTTAAGACACTTTATATCACCTTTCAGTGATATTTCTACAAATTCTTATTGCATCTTTTTTTGTGTTGATCTACAAATATCCAGATAAATATTCTATATATTTTTCTAAACACTGTGTGGTGTATTTTTGTGGTGCTCTATTGTGTTATTGTATAATTTATTGCACAAATACTTTACACATTGCCTTCTAAGTTAAGCCTGACTGCTTGTGCCAAGCTACCAGAGGGTGGGCACAGGATAATTTGGATTGTGTGTGACTTACCCTGACTAGAGGGTGGGTTCTTGCATGGACAGAGGGTAACCTGACTGCCAACCAAAAACCCCATTTCTAACAATGACAATGGCATTTTTTTAGGCACTGACCTCGGCATTCCTACCTGCCCCGAATTGAAAGTTATCACCTAATAAATGTGATAAAATAACCCAATGTTAACCTATGGAAGAGGTAGGCCTTACAGTAGTAAAAATTAATTTGAGTTTTATCACTACCAGGACATGTAAACGATAAAAGTACAGATCCATCTTTTTTGTTTTTTAGGGCCTACCCTAGGGGTGACTTATATGTACTAAAAAGGAAGGTTCAGCTCAGGCAGAAGGTTTATGTTGCAATGTCAAAATAGCAGTTCAAAACTGCACACAGAGGCTGCAATGGCAGGCCCGAGACATTTTCAAAAGTCTACTTAAGAGGGTGACACAAGCAGCGCTGCCAGCCCTGGGTACATGTTTTACCACTTTACTAGGGACTTACCAGTAAATGAAATGTGTTAATTGGGTTGTAAGCCACTTCTACCATGTTTAAAGGAGCAAGCACTTTAGCAGTCGTTAGCAGTGGTTAAGTGTGCAGAGCCCTAAATGTCAACAAAAACTAGTTTAGAAAACAGAAGGGTGAAGGCAGAAAGTGTTAGGATGACTCTGCAGAGAGAGCTAAGTCCAACATCTTAGATCTTTAGATTTAAAATTTGTTCAGTAATCATGTTCCTGCCTTGTCTAGTTTTCTTCTAGTAATTTTAATCTAGCTGACCTGTTGGTGTGTTTTTACAGCTGGAACTGAAAATGTCACTTGACGTTGTCCCCTGCTGAAGTGATCTTCTCCCAGAACTCCCAAGCTGCTTCTGTAATGCTCCCGCACTGAACCTTGATTGCCAAGCACCGGCCTTAGGATTTGGTCTGCTGTTTTGAGGAATTCTCATAAGACCTTCTGAGCCTCAGCTACTAAGGACTGCCAAAGAACTGTGGCCCCATCTGCACAGGACAGCAAGATCTCTGCAGCCTCAACCACACCAGCATGTGGGATCTCCTCAGGTCCAGCCCTGTCACTAGACTCACGCTCTTAGCCCAGTGCAAAGCCAGACCAGTGGACGGGTAGTTAGTATCTGTAGACTCTGCAGAGGGCTCCTCCAGGCCCACAATATTAGCCGCCAAGAGGAGGGGATCATTTCTGCCTCCACCGCATGCCTATCTGTAACGTCCGGTGCAACCTACCTAAGGGAGCCAGTGCCACAACAGCACCACTGAAATTGCGTGGCTCTCCTGGACTTATACACAAAACACTGAGCTAATATGAGTATGTTGCACTACAAACTGATCACATTAGAATGCACTGATCATGTGAGTTGAGGACATTGTCTTTTACATGCATGAGAAAAAAGCCAAAGTCTTGAAGTGAAAAGTAACTGAGCACCTTAAATGTCCAAACAGGTAAATCATGAAAGGTAGCTGGTTTTATTTAGCGGATCTTCCCCAAATGTGTTAACACACCTTGAACTACAGGGCTATACCCAAACATAATGGTTAACCCCTACGGTGCCTTGGACGAGGTGATCTCGTCCAAGGCACCGGTTCCCGGGTGCCTTGGACGAGATCACCTCGTCCTGCACCCGGGAATATTGTTATTAGGCCGATCTGCCCCCATGGGGGGCATAAACCCCTAGGCGCCAGGGCTAACATTTTTTTGCTGTTTTTTGTTTGTTTGTTTGTTTTTTAGAGATGGGGAGCGACCCATTAGGCATGGGTCGCTCCCCTGGGGGGGAAATTGTATTTAGACCATTTCTGCCCCCCTTGGGGGCAAATTGGCTGATTTTAGGTCAATCTGCCCCCAAGGGGGGCAGAAACAACTAGGCACTGGGGATCTTTTTTTTTGCGCCAATGTTACACAGAGGGAGCGACCCCGTAGGCAAGGGTCGCTCCCCGGAGGGGTTGGGGGGCATATTTATTTTAGTCCATTTCTGCCCCTCCTGGGGTTGGCTGAGCTAGAGGCCAAAATCTACAGGTAGGCACTTTGCAAAAAACACCTCTGTTTTCTGTCAAAAAATGGGATGTGTCCACGTTGTGTTTTGGGGCATTTCCTGTCGTGGGCGCTAGGCCTACCCACACAAGTGAGGTATCATTTTTATCGGGAGACTTGGGGGAAGGGTGAGTGGAAGGAAATTTGTGGCTCCTCTCAGATTCCAGAATATTCTGTCACCAAAATGTGAGGAAAACGTGTTTTTTTAGCCAAATTTTGAGGTTTGCAAAGGATTCTGGGTAACAGAACCTGGTCAGAGCCCCACAAGTCACCCCATCTTGGATTCCCCTAGTTCTCTAGTTTTAAAAAATGCACAGAGTTGGTAGGTTTCCCTAGGTGCCGGATGAGCTAGAGGCCAAAATCTACAGGTAGGCACTTTGCATAAAACACCTCTGTTTTCTGTCACAAAATGTGACGTGTCCACGTTGTGTTTTGGGGCATTTCCTGTCGCGGGCGGTAGGCCTACCCACACAAGTGAGGTATCATTTTTATCGGGAGACTTGGGGGAACGCTGGATGGAAGGAAATTTGTGGCTCCTCTCACATTCCAGAACTTTCTGTCACCGAACTGTGAGGAAAACGTGTTTTTTTAGCCATATTTTGAGGTTTGCAAAGGATTCTGGGTAGCAGAACCTGGTCAGAGCCCCACAAGTCACCCTATCTTGGATTCCCCTAGGTCTCTAGTTTTAAAAAATGCACAGGTTTGGTAGGTTTCCCTAGGTGCCGGCTAAGCTAGAAGCCAAAATCTACAGGTAGGCACTTTGCAAAAAACACCTCTGTTTTCTGTCAAAAAATGGGATGTGTCCACGTTGTGTTTTGGTGCATTTCCTGTCGCGGGCGCTAGGCCTACCCACACAAGTGAGGAGTCATTTTTTTCGGGAGACTTGGGGGAACGCTGGTGGAAGGAAATTTGTGGCTCCTCTAAGATTTCAGAACTTTCTGTCACCGAAATGTGAGGAAAACGTGTTTTTTTAGCCAAATTTTAAGGTTTGCAAAGGATTCTGGGTAACAGAACCTAGTCAGGGCCACACAAGTCATCCAATCTTGGATTCCCCTAGGTCTCTAGTTTTAAAAAATGCACAGGTTTGGTAGGTTTCCTGTTGTGTAATATTTATCTAGTGGTCGGCTCGCGGGTTGTTGAGCCGAATGGGGGTGGGCTCGTGTGTAGAATGTGGGGTATGGAATGTGCCTCGTGGGATGGAATGCGGGAGGTGGGCTGGATGGAGGAGGCGGTTGGAGTGGGACCGGAAACAGATTATGGAGGTGGTTCTTTGCTATGTTGAAATAAACGTGAAAATTGTTCCTACCTTACACGACTTCGTATATTTGATCGCAACATAATATTGGCGACGAGGAGAACCACCTCCGGACCTACGCAAAGTGAATCTTCTTGAGGCGGACGCAGCATTATCAACGGATCTCCGGTGAAGGTGAGATCGATTTCGACGTTGGAAGATATTCGTGGAGAGATTTAGTGGGCGACTCGCTGTTGGAGCTCTGAATTAATTGTATACGCGCATTAAAACATATTGGGCATACAGCGCGTGCATCTTCATAACGAAGTGCTTACTCTCGTTTCCCGGCCTCGAGCGCTTGTGCGAACCATTTCATCTTGCGCACGTTCGTGGTTAGCGCGCACTCTTCTGCAACTGCCGTTTTGGTGTTACAACGCACTCCTTCAACAACATTTTTTTCAGGAAGTTATAAAATATATTTTTACTCCCGCTGTTCTCCTTGTGAAATTCTACTCGTTTTACGCTCTAAAAAAAAAAAGGGGAAAAGAAGGTGAACTTTCTTTAGAAAAAGGACTGGTGGTTCAAACATTGCTAAACGAGGAGGTTGTGGGGCTGTTTTTTCTTCTTCTCTTCTCCTTCTTCTGCAAATTAGTCAAGTTTTGTTCAAAAAAATTTGACTACGTACTAGTAGTGTGAGCAAGTTATGTAAAGAATTACATCAGAAGTTTCTGTGGGTGTCATTTATAGTTTTATTTATGTTGATGGAATAATTTTATTTGAAAAATATGCAATCTGTTTCTGCCCCTCCTCCATTTCTAGAAACACCAGGTGAACCACCGGTGTCTTGGTCTCAATGGTTTGATGCTTTCGAAACTTATTTAGGAGCTATTGGGGCATCACGATATAGACCTGAAAGGAAAAAGTTTCTATTATTACATTCGCTGGGATTTGAAAGCAGAGAGACTTTGAAACATCTTCCTGAAGTTGAAGTGACGGATAATGAAGAATTAGATGAGTATCAGGAAACAGTAAAGAAGCTTATCCTGAGATTTGATAAACAACCTAGTCTTGTTGTATTGCGCCACAATTTTTTCAAGAGAGTCCAGCTACAAAGTGAATCGATTGATGATTTTGTTAGTGTGCTTCGTAAATTGTGTGCAAAATGTCAATTTGGTGCATTCCGTGATCAATTGGTCAGGGACCAACTCATTGGGAATTGTTATGACAGACATATTCAACAAAGACTACTTACAATGGGTGATCCTTCACTTGAGGAGGTTATAAAGCAGGCAAAAAGCATTGAATTAGCCCAAGTGTCTCTTAAAGAACTTTCGTATCAACGCAAGGAGGATGAGAAAGTATGCGTCAATGTCGTTTCCTCACGCAAGGAATTCAAGACTACCAATAATCAGTTTTTCAAACGCAGCAATATTTGTTTCAGATGCGGGAATGTCCCACATTTGAAAGACTCTAAAGGCTGTCCTGCTAAGAATGTTATTTGTCACAAATGCGGCCAGACGGGCCACTTTGCTAGAGTGTGTCAGAGTGTCAAGAGTGACAAGAATGTTAAAATAAGCAGTGTGTCTGATATCTGTGAAGGGTCCAACCAATGTTTGGAAAACGAGTTCCGTGACATGATTGTGGTTGTCACAGATGAACAAATCTCATTGAATGATTTTGAGAAGTGTGTGGACCCGTATGTGGATATTTGTGTGGCTGGTAAAACACTACATTTACTTGTGGATTCCGGGGCACGCATAACTATGATAACTTTAGACCTGTTTAAGAGAACGTGGGGTCATAGGAAATTGTTTCCACCTGACAGAGCTCCTGTTTCCTATGAAGGAAGGAGGATTGAATTAGAAGGTTTTATCGAAGATGTTTTGGAGTTCAAGGGGCGCAAGATCCGTGGTAAGGTGTACGTTGCTGTCAAGGGTCTTAATATCTTAGGGTGGTTCCACCAAGGCCTATTTTGGATGGTATTGAGACCAGGTACCATTGAGCAGGTTATGGTGGTTAGAGACGGTTGTGACATGAATTTGTCTACTCTTCATTCGATGTTCCCTAGGGTATTTGAGAAAAAATTAGGATGTATCCAAGGATTTAAGCATGCTATCAAAGTAAAAAATAATGCTATTCCGATAAAGCACAAGTTAAGAGCGATCCCATTTAGCCTGAGGGAGGACATTAGATCAGAATTGGAAAAGTTACAATCCTCTGGTGTAATTGAACCGGTTGAATCTAGTTTATGGTTCTCTCCCATTGTGGTTGCTCATAAACGCAATGGTGAGATCCGCTTATGTATTGACTTAAGAAGTCTCAACAAAGAGATTTGGGTAGATTCTTTTCCTTTACCTAGAATCTGTGATCTACTTGAGAAGCTCAGTGGTGCGGTATGGTTTTCAAAAATTGATTTGGCCTCAGCTTAGCATCAGGTTGTCCTTGAAGAGGACTCTAGACATTTAACAGCTTTCAACACTCCGTTTGGTACCTTTCAATTTCGTAGAATGCCATTCGGCCTTGCTTCGGCTGCTTCAGTTTTTCAGCGTATCATGTCATTTCTGCTGAAAGATGTCGAGGGTGTATTGGTTTTTCAGGATGATGTTTTGATTTTTGCCAAACAGTTAATAGATCACAACGTTGTGCTCAAGATGGTATTACAGATTTTTGAGGAGAATGGTGTTGTTGTAAAGTAGGAAAAGTGTGAATTTTGGAAAAAAGAGATTGAATTTTTGGGACATGTCGTTTCATCGGAGGGAGTCAAACCGAGACCGGGGTTAGTGGATGCTGTTCGCCATTGTCTTCCCCCTAAGAATAAGGATGAGTTACGCTCTTTTGTAGGATTATGTGAATTTTATTCTAGGTTTATTCCAAACTATGCCTCCAAGATGAAATGTCTGTCAAATATGTTGAAGAAGAGTGTTGAATTCAAATGGGACAAGGACTGTCAGGATACGTTTGTGTTGGTAAAAACCGAAATGACTGATGCCAAAGCATTACGTTCCTATGATCCGGCTTTAACATGTAAAATCATGGTGGATGCCAGCAAATATGGTTTAGGGGCAGTTCTAGTCCAGGACACGGAACATGGTGAAGCTACCATCAGCTATACTTCTAGAGTGTTGAGGGAGGCTGAAGTCAATTATTCTGTTATAGAAAAGGAATTGTTGGCTTGTGTCTGGGCTAGTGAAAAATTTAGGAGTTACATATGGGGCAGAAGATTTGTCATTGTGACAGATCATAAACCTTTGATATACATTCTCGGTGGGGATAAAACCAATTACACTACCCCACGCATTACCCGTCTTACAACTAAGTTGTTGCAGTATAATATGGAGGTTAAGTTTTTGCCGGGGAAGCTCAATGTGAGAGCAGATTTTCTTTCTAGATTATCTATGGATGAGTTGGAGGGTGTTGACGCTGAGGATGATAGAGAGGATTGTTTTATTGCTTCGGTGGATCTGCCAATGTCCAGTGCCTATAACAAGAATGATTGGGAGGTAGCTTTTGCTAAAGATCCCATTTTGACCCAGGTTAAAGAGTTTGTAGTTAATGGGTGGCCAAGAGAAAAGAGTGTTCTCTTACCGTTGCATCCATTTTGTAAGGTTGCGAGTGAGATCTCAATAGAGGATCAGATATTGCTGAGGGGTGAAAGGTGTATTCCCCCGCATGATTTATGTTCGGGTCTGATTAAATTAGCGCATGAAGGACATTTCGGAGCGACTATGACAAAAAGGAGATTAAGGGAGAGTTATTGGTGGCCATCTATGGACAAAGAGGTTGATATGGTCGTCAAGGGGTGTTTTGTTTGCAATTCGGCGGAGAAGGGATTGAAAGTATCTACTCCGCCGTTGCATCCTATTGAAATTCCTGCAAGACCGTGGTCTAAGCTGGGGATTGATATGATTGGCCCATTTAATTTTCTCCGTCACAATTTACGGTATGCATTTGTCCTTATGGATTATCACAGTAGATGACCTGAGGTTCGTTTTTATGCAGTTCCTTCAGCGTCTAATGCTGTGAATTTTCTTAAGGAGGTCTTTTTGCGTGAGGGTTTTCCTGAAATCATTATCTCTGATAATGGTGTACAATTTGTAAATTCTGAAATGGAGAATTTTTTAAAGCAATCTGGAGTTAAGCACTTGAAAAGTTCATTATATCACCCCCAGACAAATGGTTTAGTTGAAAGGATGAACCGGGTGGTTGATGATTGTATAAAGTGGGCTAGGCACAATAATTACGACATACTAGAAGCGGTGGGCACCATGTTGTGGGTTTATCGCTCCACACTCCATTCATTGACTAATGTATCACCTTTTGAGGCGTTAAAAGGACGTAAACCAACCACCGTTCTCTTCCCTTCTTGGTTAGGGAGTGTGCTGAACAGCAAAGGAATGTGTGGAAGTAAAAAGGGATTGGAATGGGAAAAGGTGTGGTCAGGTCAAGAGCGTATGAAGTGGAGATATGATATGATCAAAGCTTCTAAACTATGCATGGTTCGCCCTGGAGATTTGGTGCGGATTAAAAAATGTGGGTCAGTAAAAAAAGGTGAAGACGGATTTGGAAAGCCTGTCAGAGTGAAGAAGGTTTGTGGGAGTGCAATTATGGTTGAAGATGGTCGCTGGTGGAACCTTTCCAGAGTGGTAAAACTATCCGATGGCTTTGATTTGAGTTCTTGTAATGATGTTGACAGGCGTATGAGTGGTAGTCCATTGTTACATGTTCAAAATTTCCATGACTCAGATACACAAAAGTCGGCCTTACATTGTAAAGTAAACTCTCCAAGCAGATCTTCCCGTGAAAGGTTTTTGCCTTGGAAATTGAGAGTTGATCAATAATATATATTTTTAGTGTTAATGTTTTTGCTCCATGGAGTTATTATTATTTCTACTATTCTTGTGGTAGTTATGGTATTGTTTTGTTTAAAAAAAAAAAAAAGGGAGAGATGGTATGTTGTGTAATGTTTATCTAGTGGTCGGCTCGCGGGTTGTTGAGCCGAATGGGGGTGGGCTCGTGTGTAGAATGTGGGGTATGGAATGTGCCTCGTGGGATGGAATGCGGGAGGTGGGCTGGACGGAGGAGGCGGTTGGAGTGGGGCTGGAAACAGATTATGGAGGTGGTTCTTTGTGATGTTGAAATAAACGTGAAAATTGTTCCTACCTTACACGACTTCGTATATTTGATTGCAACATTTCCCTAGGTGCTGGCTGAGCTAGAGGACAAAATCTACAGGTAGGCACTTTGCAAAAAACACCTCTCTTTTCTGTCAAAAAATGTGATGTGTCCATGTTGTGTTTTGGGGCATTTTCTGTCGCCGGTGGTATGCCTACCCACACAAGTGAAGTATCATTTTTATCGGGAGACTTGGGGGAATGCTGGGTGGAAGGAAATTTGTGGCTCCTCTCAGATTCCAGAACTTTCTGTCACCGAAATGTGAAGAAAATTAATTTTTTTAGCCATATTTTGAGGTTTGCAAAGGATTCTGGGTAACAGAACTTGGTCAGAGCCCCACAAGTCACCCCATTTTGAATTCCCCTAGGTCTCTAGTTTTAATAAATGCACAGGTTTGGTAGGTTTCCCTAGGTGCCTGCTGAGCTAGGGGCCACAATCTACAGGTAGGCACTTTGCAAAAAACACCTCTGTTTTCTGTCAAAAAATGGGATGTGTTCATGTTGTGTTTTGGGGCATTTCCTGTCGCGGGCGCTAGGCCTACCCACACAAGTGAGGTATAATTTTTATCGGGAGACTTGGGGGAACATAGAATTTCAAAACAAGTGTTATTGCCCCTTGTCTTTCTCTACTTTTTTTCCTTCCACATATAAGAGAGTTTGTAAAAAAGACGTCTATTTGAGAAATGCCCTGCAATTCACATGCTAGTATGGGCACCCCGGAATTCAGAGATGTGCAAATAACCACTGCTCCTCAACACCTTATCTTGTGCCCATTTTGGAAATACAAAGGTTTTCTTGATAGCTATTTTTCACTCTTTATATTTCAGCAAATTAATTGCTGTATACCCGGTAGAGAATGAAAACCCACTGCAGGGTGCAGCTCATTTATTGGCTCTGGGTACCTAGGGTTCTTGATGAACCTACAAGCCCTATATATCCCCGCAACCAGAAGAGTCCAGCAGATGTAACAGTATATTGCTTTAAAAAATCTGACATTGCAGGAAAAAGTTACAGAGCAAAATGTAGAGAAAAATTGCTGTTTTTTTACCTAAATTTCAATATTTTTTTTTCCAGTTGTTATTTTCTGTAAGAAACCCTTGTAGGAGCTACACAAATTACCCCTTGCTGAATTCAGAATTTTGTCTACTTTTCAGAAATGTTTAGGTTTCTGGGATCCAGCATTGGTTTCATGCCCATTTCTGTCACTGACTGGAAGGAGGCTGAAAGCACAAAAAATCGTAAAAATGGGGTATGTCCCAGTAAAATGCCAAAATTGTGTTGAAAAGTCGGGTTTTCTGATTCAAGTCTGCCTGTTCCAGAAAGCTGGGAAGCTGGTAATTTTAGCACCGCAACCCCTTTGTTGATGCCATTTTCAGGGGAAAAACCACAAGCCTTCTTCTGCAGCCCCTTTTTCCCATTTTTTTTGAAAAAACGAAAATGTCACTGTATTTTGGCTAATTTCTTGGCTTCCTTCAGGGGAACGCACAGAGTCTGGGTACCTCTAGAATCCCTAGGAAGTTGGAAAAAAAGGACGCAAATTTGGCTTGGCTAGCTTATGTGGACAAAAAGTTATGAGGGCCTAAGCGCGAACTTCCCCAAATAGCCAAAAAAAGGCCTGGCACAGGAGGGGGAAAAGGCCTGGCAGCAAAGGGGTTAAGGGACAAGGGACGTGTGCAACAATGTCAATTTAGAGTCGCTTAACAAAATAACTAAAGAACTTACAATGTCCACCCATGGAAATTAAAATATAATCCTTTAGGAAATACTGGGATCAGAAAATAACCTTTTCCTCCAGTATCAGTCGGGAATGAGTATGTTATCAAAAACAGCCACTGGATGTCAGCAGGACACTAAGCATTTTCACCTGAGACTTTCAGAGAGTTCCCCATCTCACAAAAGTGGCGCTTGTGACAGAGTGTCCTTGGTGGTTGCAAACTGCCTTTCAGTGTAAATATGCGCAGACCGATCTTTGAAGTATTCTTGCAGATTAGTTCAGAGCTGGTTCCTAAGAAAGCATCTCAGCTGTACAAAGTTTCCAATGCTGTTCCCTGCTTGTAAGCAGCAAAAGCGTATTTCAGTATACCAGCTGCCACTCCTCCTTCTAACTCCCTTGTGATTACCCATGACCTGTTCTTCTCCGGTCTAAACCCTTTTGAAACAAACTCGGCTGAAACGGTCCTCGTTCTCTTCACACGACTGGCACGGGTGCCCAGTATCCTTGGAACCTTGAGTCAGCTCAGAATCCTTTCACAGGCTAGCGCGTGCTAGTGGGAGTAAAGCCTCCCCAAGCAGCAGCCTTCATGCTTTTCTAGAAGGGCCTTTCTCACCCAGCAGAATAAAGCTGCCCTCATGCATTCAGATTTCAATCTTTTGATCTCGGTCCAGAAATTGAAATCACAAGCCTTCAGGGAAGGTGTTCGAGGAGAAACGCTACAGTGTACGTCTCCACTTCAAACTCTCAAATGAACGTCAGTTTGCCATGAGTGTAGTCTTATCAAGTCATCTCTTGTCTCATTCCTAGCTGCATCAGTAAGCCACGTTCTCTTTTCACTTTTAAAACTGTTCTATACCTTAGGCCAATTTATCTGTTTGTGGTTTATCCATAGACGTCCAGATTGGGTTTCTGGTGTAGTTTTAGTCTCCTGTATCTTTTCGTGAAACAGCACTTGAACTCCTGGCGTTTATGCAAAGCTGCTAAAGGTATATTTTCAGACTATTTAGTATACGTGTCTCTCCAGCCTCACACTGGTCCAATGCAAATTGACAAGGAATCTTCAGTCCTCCCGAAGCCCAGTATTGCACAGCTTGTTATTGTTTTATACCTTTCTATGCCAGTCTGGGACACTGATTTCAGTCAAGCTAGCCAGGCCGGACTGGGGAACCAAAAACAACTGTGCAAAAATGCTCAAACAAGCCCCACTCCCTACTCTCCTCGCACTCTCCCTTTCCATCCTCTCTCACACTCTTGCTCTTTCTCTTCTCTATCTCTGATCTCCTCAGCTTCACTTTCCTCCCTCTCTCTATCTTGAAGTCCCCCTGTGCCTGTTGCAATTAAGTTCGAGGAGCTGGGGACAGTGAAATAGGCTTCAGGAGCGGCCATGGATTTTCAAAGCTGGCCTCCAATGGATCAAGCTCAACGGGGAAATGTCAGATGGAATAAAAGGCCAGTCCGGCCCTGCAAGGAGGGGTTCCTGTCACTGGGGTCCATGTGACTGTCACGGGGCTCCGCAAATGCAAAATAATATCATCTTCTGTAACGTCCAAAGGGACTGAGGTGTGGTTAGCAGGCCTTAGGTCCTAGAAAATGCCAAAAGCCTAGTAGTCAAAACACATCTAGGGCCACAGCCATCACTCCATCGCTGACGAAATAGGGATGCACTTTGCAAATGGCCCTTAACTGGAGCACATTGGTCTATATCTCTACATATAGGACTGCATTTCACTTATGGGACTATACCAGTCTGTATGTAGGTGCTGTTATGCACATGAGTATACTACGTAAGTATAACATTGCTATAACATTGCTTTTCCGCCTACAGAATTATCTGTAGCAGTTTGCAATTTTATTCAGCGATGCTGACAGCATAATTATTTTTGCAAGTTAACCCAAGTTAACCGTTGCATTTCAATTTTGTGTTTTGTTTAGGTGTTTTTATAAAGCATTAGGTAGCATCGTGGCGCCAACAAAGTGGGTCACAAATCAAACTAGGAGACGGTGCTCCAAAAAGGATAAAGCAAAGTTTTGAGTGCTTTCCTAAATGTTAGCAGATTAGGCTTCCGGTGATAATACTTTGGGAGACAGTTTCAATGTGTTTCTCCCTCCACAGAAAATGCCTCCTCATTAATTTTGTATTCTTTTCGTTTTAGACACGTACAGCAGAAACAGTTCTACTTACCTAAGTGAAGGTGAAGGGTATTGACGTTTGAAGCAGACAGATAGTTGCATGTCTGTGGACATGGAAGGTTACTATAAACCTAAACAATATTGGATGGGTACCAAGGGCAGAGAGACAAAGCAGGAATAATGCATGCAGGTCTGAACAGCACCAAGAACAATCTGGCAGCTATATTTTGCACCAATTGTAGTTGGCATACTACATGAACATTTTTGGCCTAAGTGGAGCACTCATGACAAAATGATGGCCATGTCACAATGGAGGTAGTTTTTACACATAGTAGCACCGAAAGCACATTTTGAAAACAAGTACTGGAAAAGCCGCTAGGTCTCGCCTACAAGAGATCTATTGGTTTTGAGAATGTTTTTTAGTTATCTCGCATAATATGTTATGATGTGGTATGGTGTGTCACTGAATAGTATGGTATGCTATGGTGTACCATTGTATTGTATGCTATGGTCTGACATTGTAAGGTGTGGCATGTCATTGGGTAGCAGTGTATCACCTGTTTTTGTAAGATATATTAAGGTATGGGTGTTCATTGAATAGCTTAGTATGGCCTGTCATTCTATAGTATGGTACAGTGTGTTGTTATATAGAATGGAATTATATGGTACATCATTGCACAGCACAGGACGGTTTGGCCTGTCATGACATGGTATGGTGGGGTCATTGTATCATATGTTATGATATGGTATGCCATTTTTTAATATGGCATGATATGGTCTTTTATTGTATAGTATGGTATGGCATGTTCTGTCACTCTATAGTATGGGACGGTTAGGGAAATGAGAACAGCTGCATTTGTCACAATATTATTGGATATGTAATTCCACAGTTTCCATAAATTTGCACTGCACACCAAGGGGTATATTTATACTCTGTTTGCGCCGGATTTGCGTCGTTTTTTTTTACGCAAATCCGATGCAAAGCTAACTCCATATTTATACTTTGGCGTTAGACCCATCTAGCGCCAAAGATCTTGGAGTTTGCGTCATTTTTTAGCATGGACACATACCTTGCGTTAATGATATGCAAGGTAGGCGTTCCCTTCTAAAAAATGACTCTAAGGCAT
The DNA here is from genome assembly GCF_031143425.1 of Pleurodeles waltl. Taxonomy (NCBI): domain Eukaryota; kingdom Metazoa; phylum Chordata; class Amphibia; order Caudata; family Salamandridae; genus Pleurodeles; species Pleurodeles waltl. The sequence goes on from NC_090445.1 coordinate 921,098,816, forward strand.
GTGCGCCTTATTTAAACTCCCGTGCAAAAATGACGCACAGGAGTGGGCGGGCCTTAAAAAATGACGTCCAGCCGCTTTTGCGTCATTTTTTAATGTCTGGTCAGGGCAGGCGTTAAGGGACCTGTGGGCTCAGAAGGAGCCCAGAGGTACCCTCCCATGCCCCCATGGACACCCCCTGCCACCCTTGCCCACCCCAGGAGGACGCCCAAGAATGGAGGGACCCATCCCAGGGTACTTAAGGTAAGTTCAGGTAAGTATTTTTTTCGTTATTTTTTTGTGGCATAGGTGTGCCTGATTTGTGCCCCCCTACATGCCACTATGCCCAATGACCATGCCCAGGGGACAAAAGTCCCCTGGGCATGGCCATTGGGCAAGGGGGCATGACTCCTGTCTGTGCTAAGACAGGAGTCATTTCAATGGGGGTTGGGCGTCAAAAAAAATTGCGCAAATCGGGTTGAGGCCAAAGTTTTGCCTCAGACCTGACTTGCCCATTTTTTGACGCCCAAGCTCCATTTTCCCCTACGCCGGCGCTGCCTGGTGTGAGTCATTTTTTTTGACGCACACCAGTCCGCAGCGCCGGCTAACGTCATTCAATAAATAAGGCGCCCGCATGGCGCTTTGGAATGGCGTTAGCCGGCGTTAAAATTTTTGACGCACAACTGCGTTGCCGCAGTTGTGCGTCAAAAAGTATAAATATGGCCCCAAATTTGCACACATATTTGCACTGACCGACAAAAGCAAAAATGTGTAATTTTGCACTGATAGTCAGGTGCATATGTCTTCCATTGGCTGCTCAGTGCAAATGCAGATGCAAACTTGCTGTGTATGCTTGGAACTTCAAAAGAAAAAAAGACTGGATATAAGGACATTTTCATTCAGCATAGTTTACAATATAAGGAGTCGACACAATACAATATGAGGAGCCATCAAATTTCTGTAACAAATATCAGCGTTCATGCAGGCTTGTGTGGGTTAGTAGAGGTTAAGTGATTTACATCCGGCGATTTTATATTGCTCATTTGTCAGTTGTGAGCTGCCCACTGACACACACCTCTTTAGTATCTCATCGCCTTGCTCTGAAGGCCTTGCAAGTGTCCTTTCCCTATCATAAATCTACGCCCTCAAAGTATGAAGTGTGCCAGCAATGATGAGCCATGAGGAACATCCACAGGTGCATGGACCAACCTGAGGACCCTGTGCCACGGATTTGTGATCTGTCAAAAACTGGTACCCTTATATGCAAGTTAAATTATCCTCGTTACGTGATTTATGATGGAAAAAAATCCTATAACTACAAAAATGCAGCTGAGTTGTTGATTTTGGAATCTGCACACCTTGGTTACCAACTTGTTGAACAAGCAGGGATGGCATCAGCTCAACATCCTGTGATTCTGAGCACATCACTTAATCTCTCTGTGCATAAATAAAATTAATGTAAACTTGTGTCATGTAACTTGTGTTTATTTAAAGCACTCCAATACCTTTGGGTGGGGTTGAATTTGTGCTGTATAAAAATGCCAAAAAAGAAATATTACCTCAGTCATGGCACAAGTAGTGAAGAGGCAGTAATGAAATAAATAAATCTGTGCTTGGTCCATGTGCCACAGAAAAAAGGAAAGAACGCCTTGCATGTGCTGATGAATTAGAAGGCATCAAAGAAGAGTGATAATGATGCCAAGGAAGGGTAAGTAATAGGCGGGCTAAAAAAAACTAGTTTAGAGTAAAAAAATAAAAAACACAGTCGCTCATCAAGTGACAGTGCAGCCTGCTGCCTGTAAGGTCAACATGAAAAGGCCTCAAAAACATTGCACGGCAAATATACACAAGGCTAAAACAGTAGGAAAACCAGGAATATGCAGCAGATACACAGGGTCTTATTGCAAAGAATGGGCACTTTCAAGAAGTATACAGCAGCCTGATCTTGGTTCATTGATCTCCAACTATACCAAATACTTTGCACCTATAATTATCTTGTGCCCCAAAAAGGCAGCTGACACACTAACACTCCAGAGTAATTTTTGACAATTTGGTTGCCTGCCTTTTTGTGATAAGAAGTCAAAATGCTAACACTGTCTATAAAATAATCAGATATTTTTATTCCAGATAAAGATAATATAGTCAGAAGACTGAACCTCTTTGCTTTGTGAAAAGAGAAATAGGACACACTTGTCTCAAGTTATTTGTTAACTATATGGAAGACGTTGGGATATGAATGTGCCAACAAATGTTGCCATGTTACTGTGATTAGCTAATACGATTTTAATGAAGGAAAAAGCAAACTACTTCACATGCATTTTCTATGCAAAACTGATGTACTAGCTCCCATGCCCGACTTCTCATGACCCCTTATTTTTCAGTAGACAATGAAGTTTAGATTGATAGCTGGGACACCGGGTTGGGATGGAAGTGTCAGAGGATACATAGGTGCTACTAACTTGATATATTTAATTATATTGAGAACATGTTATATTACGTTATATTATGTTAAGAAATATTTGTAAAGCACAAGGTGCACCTGAGGGTCTCTTGCTGTAATACTAACAGAGGAGTAACATAACTAAAGGATGGAGACTGGGTATCATTTGTGAAAAGCCTGCTTGAAGAGACACATCTTTCATAAAGGTAGCAATTCAGGAATAGAGCAAATCTCTGTTAGAAGGCCATTTCAAACCTTAGGACCAAGTATGGAATAGCTACGTCCTCCAATTCTGGTTTTTCTAAACCTTGGGATCATCAGCAGGCCAGTAGACGATGATTCCTCCTTTGAAAATATCTCACTAATAGGTCTCTTAGGAAACCTCTGGCCATCCCCTTTCATATCTTAAATATTAGACAGCACATCTTAAATATAATATGCTGTTTAATTGGGAGTCAGTGTGGCTCTTTACATAGGGTGTTATCCACCCTCTCCAAGGAATTATAAAAATCAGCCTAGCAGCAAGATTCTGGAGTAGCTGTAGTCTTTTCAGTTCACATTCAGGAAGACCAAGATATACACTGTTAGCAAAATCCAGTCTGGCCCAATGACCAACACCATGATAATTTTCATGGCTTCCAAAGATAGAAAATGGTTGAATCTTCCCAATAGTTTTCAGTATAAAGACACAGTTAGAGACAACCACATTAATTTGTGTCTTAAGAGATTGTGATTGACCAATGGTAACTCCCAGTGTTTGAGCTATTGGTTTTGGGGACGGCAGTGCTACCATTTAGGGGCAGCCAGAAGGATCTAGTCCACAAGGAAGGTATATGACCTAATACCATAATATCGGTCTTTTCTGCATTCAACTTTAAGTTATTTTGTCTCATCCATTCACTGATTAGACACATTGTGCCCCTAAAGTGATATTGTGTGGATTGTGGAGTGTGAAGCTGGAGTGGGATCTGACAATCATCAGCATATTTCAGGATCAGACAGCCATTCCCAACGAGCTCCTTGATAAGTGGCTGAATATAAATACAAATAAATGAGAGGGCAGAAACCTAACGCTGCACTCAATCTCTAAATCTTGTGCCCTATAGAGAGAAATTTGAAGTACCTGGGTTCTTTCTCCAAAACGCATTTGTGGGTCTTTCCCCTAAAGCCTGCCATCCACAGTTGAACCAATACAATCTTGTGATCAACCTTGTCAAAGGCTACGGAAAAATCAAGTGGTAAAAGTGCTGAGGCATGTTCATAAATCTTCCATAACTGATAAAATCACAGCTTGATGCAGTTCCAGAAAGTTAGAATCTAAAACAAAAGAACTCACCTCATGCTCTATGTGAACTTCCAATAATTTAGAACAGTAAGGCAGCAGTGAAATGGGGTGATAATTTTTAAGAGTTTTAGGGGCATCGCCCAATTTCTTTCACTAGTGGGACGATCATAGCCCTTCTACAGAGGTCAGGGACTTGAGGAATTTAACAGATTAGTGAGGGAGCTTATAATAACAATAATAACAATAATAATAACAATAATGCTCTAATAATCGAAGGAGCTATCCACTGCATCACTTTAGCAGACCAAGATCCGCAAGAAGAGCCAAACTTAACTTTAGCAGCTGGTACACATCCTCAGTTCTCATTTCATGAGAATTATCAGTCAAAAGACTATGGCATTTTTATTAAAATATATTTCTGTCAAATTGTATTTTGACTATGATATTCTTGTACCATGAGGCTGCAGTGTCTGTCCACGATTTCCATCCCTTTTTCATGCAAGTGCTCTCTTCAACTTTATTGACCTGACTTCTCAGCTTGTTCCCCTTCAAGTGCACATAGTGGCTCCAAGACATTTAGGATGCTGTACACAAAGATACATGTGGGCGCAAATGCACTTGTAGGACCCAGGGTACCTTTTTTATTCTGCCAGGAAATCACAAAAGGATTTCAGGCAGGCATAGGCCAATTTAACCTGTGGTAATCCCAGTCACTAAGAATGAGTTCTCTGCACTGATAAATCACAGTCAAGGCTTGGGTAACTCATCATTCAATTCATGGTTAGAGTTGAAGGTTTGTGAATGCCAACAGACATGGTATTTAGTAGACATTCACAAATGATGTTCACTACCCTAGCTACACTGGTAAGAGTTGGATTTTCACTCCAGCCAAACATTTTCAAATAGTGGGAAGGATTATGGCTCATCCCCAGATTTGGTCATGGCACCAGAAAAGAGGTTTATCCATGGAGAAATCATAATAAAAAAATATATTTTTGGACAAGTCATCCTGTTCGCCCTTTGCCAAGTTGTTAACTGCACAGAACTCCATACAGAGGGAATGGGAGACTTTTTAGAAGTGAGTTGGCCTCCCCACTAGTATACCTGGAAACCTGAACCTGACCCAGTTTTCAAGAATTAGTACTGGAGATGTTTGTGATTAGGAAAAAGTAGTACATTCGGACTCCCACATAAAAGTACATTTGTGGGTGCAGATTTGTTGCTTTTTCATGAATAGGCCCAATAGTCAACTATCCCAACAGTACACCCACACCATGTCTAATACATTCTGTTCGAAAGTCATCCTACAGCAACAATACATAGTAGACACCATCCCTGGCACTATCTTGCAAACAATGTTGCTTGAAGCCATTCAATTGCCTTAATGAATTCCACATCAACAATGCATACATAACCTCTCATCTCAGGGTTTTCAAAATCAAAACAACATAACATATCCTCCTGACGTCAAAGGAGATCTGCAAATAGGTCTGCACTGTGGTATAACTAATAGGTCATACTATGCATTTAATTTTATTGTATTGTAATGTATTGTATTGCATTCTAATATTTTGATAACACTTACTACCCAAATGAGGAGCACTACGCGCTTACCTACATGGGTAGCACGCTACACCATGTAGGGTGTATGGTTGGAAGTGTGTTATCCTTGTTTTGAACCATTGTGGGTTGTGTTTTCATTTCATGCTTTTTGACCACCAAGGTGCAGTTCTCATGTTATGGGATGCAGGGCTTTCCAGTGTAATGGATGAAAAAGTGTGAGAAAGAGGCTCATAGTTTATGATTTTCAGTAACCTGTTGTCTTTGGTCAGCTCTGCAGGACTCTGAATGGTATTTATTTTGATGGCAGTCCCCTTATTTGGTTACTGCACTGGGATGTCCGCTTTGAGACATTTTGTTTAAATATTATGATACTGAGCAGGCAGTTTTTAGAGAGATAAACTGAAGAGATCTTCTGGGATGGACTTTTTCTAAATATTATGTCATATCGGATTGTCATTGTGATGGTTTTCGTAAGAAAACGTGGATCAAACTGACAACATTTGATTCATAAATAACAATAAAACAGGAAACCATGAGAGAATCAATTTCTACTTTAACAGACTTCTTACCATTCATTAGTCACCAGCTGTGGAGAAAATGATGGCAAACAATATTCACACATTTTAAAAGATATGAAGTGTTGGATTAGATATATCATATTACCTTTGTGTAGTAACAATTGCCCTGTACGTTTTTCTGTACTTATTACTGTTAATTGTGGTAGTTTGTTTCTCTTCAACTTTTCTGTGGTGCAACATTATAATTGAATAGGCAATAGGCAGATTACGGTTATAGCTTCTGCAGTTCTCACAGCTAGGGGACTGGTAATCTATAACGTTTGCCATCACGCACGGCAGACGGAAACATTTGTACGAGCAAAACACAGACCATCAAAATATATAATAGCTACGGCGAGGAAGGATTTAAAATTAGAACATGGCCGCTTGAGAGTGCAGCGTGAATTAATGCTTACTGCAAATGGCATTATGGACGGGAGCACTGCAAGGCGAAAGCGGATAGATTAGACAGCAATAGAGAAGGAAATTATGGATGCTTGACTAGTTACAGATCAGACAGAAAATAAAAGGTGACAGCAAATTAAGCCTTTCAAACCCGTTCTCCATTATCATAAAATGAAAAATATCATGTGGGAGGAACAACCGGTGATATTTCACGGTATTCATCAGCAGCACAAACACATATTCCTGCAACAGACTGTCTGCAGATGAGTTATGTATTCAGTGGAGTCTTTGGAAATAGGCAAAGGGCGAGGGTCTGTGGAGAAGTTCTGTGAAAAAGCCATTTAATGATCATTCACGTGGCAGCGCCTGCACCCTACAGCCCTGGAAAATACATTTCCTAGTCATATGCTGCAATATATTAATGCAACCCGATATAAGTGGAATTGGAGCCTACCACCACCATGTTGTATTTGTAAAATTATTACTATAAGGGAACGATAAATTTAGCAGACGGATATATTGTGAGTAATACACCCACAAAGGTAATCTCTTGTCTATCAGAGCTGCATTTCTTTGTTACTAATGTACTACTGTAAATATCAAAGAGAAAATTTAAAGGTTCTTAATTTTATCGTAGCGTGACAATATTTTCACATGCCTTTTTACTAGACGTATAGCTGTAGATCAAGAACAGTCTGTCAAGTTGTCATTCTGTATATAATAGCCAACATTAGAAACAAAAACATTTCATAGAAGAAATAAAGTAAAACCGAGAAGACAATAATTAATTGAACACCGGATTGACACGTGGCACCAATTTTCAAAATAAAAAGTAAGATTTATAATAACAGAAATAAAATGATAATGATAATAACAGCACTGATAACATAATATTAATAAAAATAATAATAATACTAATAATAATAATAATAATAATAATAATAATAATAATAATAATAATAATAATAATAATAATAATAATAATATGTATTTTTGTAAGTAGAGCCACTGTAATTAACAACTGTTACTATTATCCAGTTTATTTCAGCAAACTTGGACGGAATGAAGCGGTGAGAGTTTAACTCACTGAATCACTTCATATATTATTTTTTATTTCCGATCAAAAATCCATAAAACTTTGAATAGTCAATTGTTATATTTTAAATGTAAATCTAATAATGTAATAAATAAATAATAAATATCTGCACATAAATCATGATTCTCTAAGACCGTTTCTCCAATCCAGTTATGCAAAAAAAAGAAAATAAACAAGCATTTGCAATGCAACAGGTCTCTCATTTGCGAGAATTACAGCTATTGGCATTGTAAGTGCCTAGTTGGGCTTTTCTTGCCACATAAATCGGTCAACCCTGCCACATAATTCCAGTGACCCTGCATATAACTAAAGCACTTCCATTTACCTCATTCCTCTATCTGCAGCAAAAAATTAATATGTTGCCATTTAGGCTCCTAATTTAAACCTGCCATGCTAATTCCAATATAATACTACTTTCACCACCCCACCATCAGAGTTGCTGGCTGGCTAACACAATTGCCCAAAAAAAGACACAAGACAGCCACAGAGGAGAAATAAACAAAAAGGGTCACCCAAACATATTGAGAGTGTTCAAACAGTCACAGTGTACAGTATGATGTTACGTTGGCCTGAATCATGTTCATAAATGCAATGAGGAGAGATTAATAAAACATATACAATTATCATATACACCTTTATTGGGAATAACGTTTTATCATTTGACTGTAATGCCGAAAACAGCCCCTAGAGGGCACCACAAAAAAAATAGCATTTGGAAGAAATATGTTAATGTAACCATACAGTCATGTGAAATAAATGCATTATGCACATTCTGCTCAATAGCACAATAGATGGAATACAAAAAAAATCTGTTTTGACAGTCAGTTCTCCAGCCAGCACTACACAAGTCATTGTGACCAGACAGTTGAAGTTAACATGAGCCCAGAGGTCCGTTACTGCTTCATTCCTATAGTATGTGGCTCATTCAAGTCCATTTACCCAATCCCCTCATTTTTCCTATCATTGTTCCAGGCTGTCCACGAAAACTGACTGATAAAAGCCCTGATTATTCCAATAAGATGCATCACCACAGCGCCTACACATGATGAGGTGATTTTGATGGCCAGCTACACAGGGAGACATGGGCTTCCTATTGCAGAGCCCGTATTCAGCAACTACCAGTCCAGAGATGGGCAACCACTCCCTCAGGATGCAGTCATGACGGATGCGTCATTTTATTTTACCAACTAGAGGTACTTAAGAAATCAGATTAAAATATACATCTTGCCAAGCTGACTCACGAGTTATGCCTGCCAGAAGCAACATTCTAGCCAGAATGTTGTTGACTGAATAAAAAGACAGCTGCAGCAATGTGGAAACCTACTAGGAGCTAAAAACAGATTTATTTTATAGTCTAAACATGGGGTGAAAGTAGATGCCAGTTCATTAACACATGTTACAGGAGTGACTTCAGGACGTCGCGTGGGAAACTTTCAACTGAGGGCAGTGACTACAGGGCTCTACGAGCTAATACAGAACTGCCACCATGGATGCCTAGACAGATTTCTCCACAGAAAGCACCTTTTAAACCAGACCTTTGTGCAAATGATTGGGGAAAATGTATCAAGTTAACAGCAATATCTATGGTTGAAAAGCTTTAATCTTCCCTGGAAAGCAGACTTTTAACAAATCACTGCTAACCTCACTACACTCCTGAATGCATCACCGAAGGATAAATCTTGCTAAAAGTTACTGTCACTGAATTACTGCGACTTGGTCCGGACTGGCCTTACTGACACCCGAGTCAGCCGCTAGTGGCCGGGGTCGGGTCATGAGTTGGGATCCATACTGCCACAGTAACCTGAACAGCTTTTAGCTTCTGACCCATCATGAAAATAAACAGACCAACTGTAAAGAAGAATCACATGCGCATAAGCTCCTGGCCCCAGGCTTTACATACTGGCCGATGACCAAATCAAGCATGGAAAGGGAAGACAAACTGCTGCCAGCATATGGAAATAAAAAAAGCTGAAAGACAAATGTATCCACTTACTTGAAGGCTGTTTTTTCCCTTCCTTTCACTGTATAGATAAAAATTAGGTGCACTGATGAAAGAGCAGCAGCCGGCATTTTACAGGGAGCGAGGTGGGGGCCTGATTACCTAAAAAGATGCAAGGAGGACACAAGCATGCACAGGATAGTGAGGTCTAGCTCCATGAAGAAAATGTTATGTTATGTGAATTTATATAGTGCGTGGCTACCCGAAGGACTCCCAGCGCTGCAAGTTCGGACACTTGCAGTCGATATGTGGAGAGGAGAAAGGATTATGCCTTGAACAGCCATGTTTTCAAGGCCTTCCTGAAAGTTAGTTTGTGGCGGTTTGTGCGTTAGCTCAATGGTAAGGAGTTCCATAACTTTTCCCCCTGATAAGCCAGGGATCTTCCCCCCCATATGGCCTTCTTCACTCTAGGGGTCACCGCTAGAAATGCTGTGGAAGCCCTAAGCGACCTGCTTGGTAGGTAGAAGGAGGCTAGGGACCTCAGTAATGTCGGACCTCTATTGTGCAAAGCTCTATGAATGTGTCCCAGCGTCTTAAATTCTATCAGTTTGGCCACAGGCAGCCAATGGAGAGAAGAAAGTCCTGCTTTTGCTGATTTGCATCTCAGTATGTTTAGAAGCAGACGGGCTGCGGCATTCTGAATTACTTGCAACATTTTGACCACATATCCAGGCGCTCCAATATACAGAGCATTTCCGTAATCCAGACGTGAACCAATCAAGGCCTGTAAAATGGCTTTTGGCTACTAATGGTAGGATTGTGAAAACCTTCCTTAAAAGCCTAAGAAGGCCAAAAGAGGTGGCGGAGACGTTCTTGGCTTGATACTTCATAGATAGTTGCGGATGGAGCCATGTCCCCAAGACTCTTAATCAGTGCTTTGGGGGGTGGCAGGTTTCCTAGGCTCTCCATAATAGATGGATTAGATATGGGTTGTGAGTGATTTCCAAATATCATCACTTCTGTCTTGTCATTAAGTTTCAACTTGCTTATGGACATCCATGCCTCCACTGTTTGGAGGCATGGCCCCAGTACAGGGCCATTAGCACTAGGGTCATTGTATAGTGATACTACTAGCTGTGTGTCGTCTGCGTATGATACCAATGCTAGCCCGAAAGGCTTAACTATTTCTGCAAGAGGTATCGTAAATATTAAATAGACTCGGGCTAAGAGAAGACCCCTGCGGCACACCACAGCTGTTCTTAACATGCTTTGAAAATATGATCTGTCTAGGACTAAAATGAAAAAGAAAACCAGGCAGAGTTGAAAGCGAGCGCCGTGTAGATAACATGTAGGCACGCAGCTGAAGCATGAAGCGTTGCCGTGAAGCTGGTGCCATGCTGAAAAAATATGTTCGCCACCTCCAAAATCACACACTTTACCATAAGAATTACAGCCCTCTTTAAAGAAAGTATGAGCACTGAAAAGGCAAGAAAAAAAAGATAGCGTGATCGCGCTATGTAAAATGCAGCGCGATCGTGCTGAAATTGAAAATGGAAAACACTAGCGTGATCGCGCTATGTAAACCCCAGGGCGATCGCGCTGCGTGGAAAATAAAAAGATAAAGTAGTCCGGAAACCATGCTGAAAACCTCGAATGGTTGCAGTAGTTTACCGGTGCTGTGTGGGTGGGCTAGACACCGGAAAAGGCATGAAGTATGCATGCCTTTCACAAATGAAAGCAAACAGATTTTAAAAGGCAAGCCCATGAACCAATGAAAGTGACTGAAGTGACATGGACATGGTTAGAAGCCCAAAGAGAGATTACAGCTTTGGGATGGAGCGGTTTGTGCCCGCCCATAAAAACAACATAGATCGAGTGAGAGGGAGAAAAAAGACTGACTGACTGGGTCTGGAAGTTGTGGTTCTGGAGATCCAACATACTCAAAAGAATTTACATAGGTGCAAGAAGTCTCTATTTTAAAGGAAAGCAATTTAGAATATGCAGTGGTTGTCTGACTTCTCTTTTTGCTCTCTTTTTGTAATCCTTTTAGGACCCTTTACTGCTTTTCCTTTATTCCATTTCTTGATATTCTTGATTATTATGAACTTGGTCTTAGATCCCCACTAAACTTCATACTACAGGTGTGGAGGGACCCCTGAGTCTCCCATATCTCACAAATATTCATTGACCTTGGTCTGAATGGGGGCCCATGAAGGATTGCAGGGCCCTGAGCGGCTAGGGCCCCACTGGTCTGTAGGGACTGCAGGGACTTGTGACATACCCCAGCTCTGGTTCTCTTCCTGCTTAGCTGGGTAACTCGTGGCTTTGTGTCTGGAGTGCACATTGCGTGTTCTGGAGTTGGTGATGGAGCTGAATGCAAATAAGCTACTCTTCATGGTGAATTTAAAGCACGCTCAAACTTCAGAGACAGCAGGCATGATATGAAAAGACAGTGAGAGAAGAAATTGAAATCAAATGCAAAAGAAAAAGAAGCAACCTGATGCACATAAGGAAATAATCATTCAATCAAAGGGGTGGATAAAATGGTAAACATGTTTTTTTGTTTCTAAAAAAAAATACAGAAGCAAATGTATCTGAATAAGTATCTGTAAAACTATTACACACGAGAACAGGATAAGAAACCATTGCTGATTGGGAAGATACATGGCAGATGAGGGACCCAATACCAGGCCAGTGTCCGTTATAATTTTTTGAATGGGAAATAGTGATAGTAAGGATACTGATTACCAATTTTATGATATAATAGGATGAGCAAACAATGTAGAGAGGTGTTGAAATCGAATTATAAAGTGATAAGCCATAAGAGAGGTAGAACGCAATATTTAGTGAAGAGCAGATGATGGATCATTTGCTCCTGACACTAAGTACCATTGAGGAACAGTGGGGCAAATTTACAAGCCCCATGTGCCACTGGGGCATCACTTTTTTTCATGCTCAGCTGGCGCAGAGTGCAGACCCATATCTATGAGGCCACTTAAAGCCACATTGTGTGGCTTTTCATGGCATCGTAGATGTGGAGTAAAGCAAGGCAATGCAAGTGGCTGTGTTGCGTTACTCTGAGTCAGGGGGGAGTTCCATAGGCAGAGCAGTGGATTTCCAATGCAACATGCAAATATTTTGATGCATTCTCAGATTTTCACGGCTTTGTTAACCTGGGAAGTCATCAAAACCGCACGCTTCCCCAGGGGAGGCATAACAAGGAGAAATATCTTTATTTCTTCTCATCGTTTCCTTCTTCTATGTGTGCTGCAGCCTGCAGCACACATAGAAAGAGGAACACACCTCCATGGATTGTTTTTGTCAGGGATGTGCTCCTTCCTGCATAAAAACAATCCTGCATCCAATGCAGGCACCTTTGCATCTTGGTGCAAGGGTGCCTGCATTGGAGCTAGGCAGTCAATGGTGCACATGTGTAGGGGAAAGGGACAGAAACGCACTGTATTTCTGCCCTTTCCCTGTGTCGCAGGGCAGCACAGCAAGTTCTTTTGCTTCACTTCAATGCCCTAGTGTTTCTTGAAGACAACTGATAATGGATGCAAAGAATACAGTCGAAGGAAGTTACCTGTTTGGAATGAAACAAGGAAGAGAATACTTGCTTCACTATTCCTAACTCCAGAACTTGAAACCCCCACCATTTAAAGCATACTGAGAAGGTGCTTTGCTCACGGGCTGGATCTGGAGAGGTAAGTAATCCTTTAAGAGACAAGACATCCACTACCTCTATGTTTGGCATGGCGACAGGATCTGAGCCTGGAGTCAAAATTAAATTGTGCCTCGTGAAGAAGGCATTTCAACTTGAGAACAGTGGTGACCGCGGCTAAGGATTAAAATGCAGCAAAATAAGTGTCTTATGGAAAGAAGGGTTGGATAAAAGTTGAATGAGCTGAAATATATGTTTAGGGTGTACAGAAAAGATAGATGAGTAGATGTGTAACATAAAAGTTCAAACTTGTTGAGTGCTGCTTGAATTGTTGGAGTGCCATATGAAGGGGGTGGTTCGAAAATAAAAGGCAAATTTATGAAAATAAAAATCTGGAGTTCTCCAAAGATAACATGCTAAAAATGCAGAATATCAAGACAAATGAGAAAGTAGGAAGAGCATGGTTAAAGAAAAAAGGCAATCTGAGGAAGGTTGGCAGTATGAAGGACAGAGGATGTCTGACACTTTCGCATAGCGTTTTGCAGAATTGTTCACAAGCTCAAATTAGGTAAACTCTCTTGAGCTGAGGAAAAAAGGCCTACTCTTACCTGCAACCCCCACCATATTTACAATGTTTCTGCAGGGTTTACCATTGGGAACATTGTAATAGAGTGTTCCCGCCGGTCAGTCGGGCGAGAATAGTGTTACAGTACACCATAGCACAGAGAGGGCTGACCAGCACCCTCAAAATGCCAGTGTGCTTTCCAATGGTGCTTGGCAGGGGACCCCAACACTGGCTTTCCACCAGCAGGGTCCCTGCCATCAAAAGGCTGGTGGAAAATGGGGTTGTAATCAGCCAGGTGGCGCTGAGTTCAGTGCCGCTATGGCTGGTTACTAGCCCGACAACTGTCACCCCATCAGGATCTATGATCCTGGCGGGGACAGCAGTCTTTAGGCTGGTCTGCCTGTCACAGTTGTAATTGGCCGGTTGGACTGCCTGTAGTGCCTCGGTCTGAATGTCAACAAGAGTGTAGCGGTCCTCAGACAGCCACATTCATAATCAGGCCCTAAAACTCACAACAATCTACAATCTGGAAAGAAACTTTAAGACACCGGAAAGTCAAGCAAGGTGTATGAATATTGAAATATTAGGAGTTTCACTGAGTACAGTGCAAACAGAGGTAAATAGGACTTTTGTGCAGGAATGCAACCGTCATTTTACACATTCTGTGTAAATGTGTCTGAAGGCTGAGACCAACTTGTTAAAGTAGCAAAACTACAGGTGAATATTTTGCCATTAACACTGGGTTGATCCCTACCATCTCTTGCTGACCAATTTTAAAATCTATGTCCTCAACATGAGCTAGAAATTCAAATCTTTGTGGTGTACAAAGATGGCGCAATTATCTTGCACAATGAGGGGCAGATTTATGGAAAGTGGCGCAAAACCAAGTGCAGCGCCACTTTCCCTGCGCCCCTTAGCACCCCCCTACCGCCACGAAGTGTGCACTGTATTTAAAATACCAAGCAGGATAGGTGGCAATAGAGTAATTTTTTTTACTCTATTGATGTACTCTGCAAGAGTAGCACCAAACTGTTGGTGCTGTTCCTGGAGAGTACATAGAGGCTCATTCTAAAGAATGGAAGCCCACTTTTAATGCCTGCTCTTAACCAGGTGTTAAAAGTGCTGTAATAAATGGTGCAAGGAAATCCCATAGATTACCTTGCACATTTTACCAGCTCCTCTGACAGGGGAACGCCCCCTTTGCATACATTATGCCTGGTGCATGATGAAGCGCTAAGGGTTACAGAGTGGCGCAATGCAAATATAATGGGAATTTTGGCCTTGTTGGGCCACATTAACGTCAAAATAAATGATGTTAATGTGGCGCAAGGTGGTGCTAGGGGCCTATAAATATACCCCTAAATCTCTCCCTAACAGGTTATTAGGACTTGAATTGTTGCATACGACAAACTGATGATTTTCTTCAAAAGAGCCTATTTTTAAGGGTACTTCTTTTGAAATCGGATTAGTAATTTGTCTATTTGTACCTTCCAAAATGTGGATCTCTTTTGCTGAGAGGGGAAGGTCTAGTACTTCTGCCGTTCTCACAGTGGAACGGGTAGCTTCTGTATCAATCAGAAATGCCACTTGGTGGCCATTTACATCACATTCTACAAATGGTACACTCTGGTCTACCTCTAAGACTGCATGCAATCTACCTCCCCTCTCAGGCACCATTATTGTGACATGCCCGAATCTAACATTGTGATGGTTTTGGTTGAATCATGCATTATTTATATTTGGCTGTACCATAGGTGCTTGTGGCATTGGTATCATTTGAGTTGGATTTTGCATAACCACTTGTATTTGTCTCATAGAAGCATTTGCCACCTGCATTTGATTTACCCCTTGCATCCGATTATTGACAATTCTATCTAGATTGAACCTTCACTCACGCTTCCAGTGCCCCACTCTACTACACAGTGACAAGGTGTCATCTACTTCAGCATCACACCATCAACACCTGTACTCAGGTCAATCAGAGCACCTCTCCCTCTTCCTTGAAACACCAGCATTCCTCCCTGCACACCTGGCATTACTGTTTGAAAACTACCTGCTTGCATTCCATTAATCTCTTCAACTGCATCATTATTACCTACAAATTGTTGATTCTGAAAAACTTGTTGCGCATACTAAGGGCCTGATTTAGATCCTGGCGGAGGGGGTTACTCTGTCACAAATTTGATGGATATCCTTTACTCCATATTGAGATCCCATTATAGCCTATGGGGATTATCATACGGTGAATGGGGAGTAACCCATCGGCCAGGATCGAAGTCAGGCCCTTAGTCTGTGCCAACATAAACTTTTACCTAAGCTTAGCGGTTCCATCTTCTGCTCATCACTACAATACTGTGCATATTTCAAAATCTCATCCAAAGACTTCATCTGCCAACAAATCACATTCTGCTGTATGTTCTGACAAAATTCAGGTCTCAAACTAAGCACAAACTGTGTAATGAAACATTCTGTATTTGTCAGATTGAGATGTGTCTGTCCTGTATGCTGCTAAAATGCCTTCATCAACCTTTCATAATATTCATGAACTGTTTCTTTAACTTTCTGTTGCATTCAGTGCAATTTTAAATAGTTCAAATCCTCAGGTGGAACTCTGCCTTTTAGAAATGTAATTGCCTCATTATACTTAGTCATCACTACAGGCGAAGGTGCATTTGTAACAGGATCTCTCTCTGGTTCTGTATCTGGCCATTGAACAGCAATCCTACATTCTGCCCACAATTCAGTCAGAACCACAATATCAAAGGACATAATTAAACCTACCCATAACACCTTTGAGATATTAACAAATCTCTCAACTTGTGTATACCATTGCATTGAACTTTCTCTCAACTTTGGAAAATTGTTCGTAAATGATGCTAGGTTATCCCTCCTCCAAAGAACATATACATACCATCCATCTGTTATCTCCCTTAAAGGATATGCTGCATCCTCAACATTCACATCATTTTTGGCAGCTTCTTCAAACCAAGGAGGAAATGACCACCCTTCTAAATTACATTCACTTCTTTAACTCCTTTAATCATTTTCTTTACAGCCTTTTCTGAGTCTTTAGTTGTGGTACTTTCGTCTTTTGTACAGGATTTAATCTAGTAGCTTACACCATACATTTACTCCATACCAGTGCTCATTCACCTCAAACTGCACCTGCATAGTTTCTCATTGCTCTCTTTGTTTCTGAAATTTTTCTCTGTCCTTGATTTGTGCTACTGTTTTTAGTGCCGCATTTGCATAATTTTTTTTACGCAAAAGCAGCGCAAACGTACAAAATTAAATTATATTTTGTACATTTGTGCCACTTTTGCGTCACAAAATGACGCAAATGCAGCACCTAAAAAGAATAAATCAGGACCTAAGTGCTTCAAATTGTGTAAGTCTAGGGGTGGCTTCATTTTATGTAATCCTGCCAATGATACCTAAATTGAATGTTTCCCATCTACTGTAGGAAAACTCAATGATCCTTCTTTTTCAGTGATCTTGCACCCCTGACAAAGCCAAACACATGTATGTAACCCTTTTTCAATCATCAGGTAATATGCAGGCATATCCTCAGGAGGTTCTTCCTCACTCTCCCTAACTGGAACCATTATATCACCTCTTATTAGACTCCTCAAAGTTTTAAAAAACTTCATAATTTCAAATTTAATTCAACAATACAGTAATTGGAATTTCAGTGTTTCAAATATTTTGAAATGTTTCTGTATATGTCAGAACACAGAACACCCTTTATCAAATCACAGTGCAACATAGTAATTTAGTAAACCAATGATTCAGCAACATTTGATGAGAGTCAACCAATCACAGCATGGCATTACACCAACCAACCACTACTAGCGTGGCACAATATTCCACAACTCATTCTATGCAGAAGTTCCCCCTCCTTTACAATTGTCTTGTCCAATGAACGAAAGACAAATCTAATAACTAAGCTACATGAAAATACATTAATCATTGCTTCTTCTAAAGAAAAAAGGAAAGTATAAATCAAAGTGGGACTAAGTTTTACACCTTCCTACTTAAAAATAATTTCTCATTCACAATGATAAATTCTCGACCGGTGGGAAATCACCTAATTAGTGTTGTGTCACCTTGCGCATCAGGTTTCACAAGCACCAATTAGTAAAATCATAACAGCTTTTTACATCTCTATTCCTGCACTAAGTCAACAACATCTCATGATTTACATTTCTCCTAACAGACAAGAATGCCTTATTTTTCTCTATATATCTTTATCGCTATCCCGGGATCTTAGACTAGCACATAAAACATAAACCAAAGCAATTGTGAATCAAAATATCATAAAAACCTATTCGAAACAAATCACAAATCACAATATGCACAATTTCAGTCCATCAACCCTATTGATATTCACACTAGTCAATTTCACCAATTCTTCAACTGAAATCTGCAGCCATTTCAGAAACTGCACCTCATCAGTCTTTGAAACTGAGTTCTGTGCACTCATGCTTTTATCTAAATTTAGGCATGTTTTAATTATTGCTGCTTGTTTCCATAACCATACTAACCATACTTCTGCTACTAACCTTTTGGAAGAGTGGAGAATCCTACATTTTTTAAATACTCTGAGCCTGTTAGATATCAAAGTGGGGATCTAGAGTAATGGTTGGAGGAGACATCCACAATTTTTATACATTTAACATTCTTTCAGGAGTCAATAATGAGAGTTTTATTTGAATGTTTAAGATTTTATTTGATTATAGGTTTTGAATCTTTCTTTATTAGTCAATTATAATTTACAGAGCATCGCATAAAGTATTCAAAATCAGTAAAGAAAAACTTTTTAGTCATAGAATATAATAAAGTCTGGTCAGTAGAACCATTAGAACTCACAAAGAATGTTGTAGCAGACTTTTGATAGAGAACAGTCTAGACAGAAAGCAAGTCTGTCTGTGTCAAGAAATTAGAGAAAGAGAGTTTGGGTCTGAGAGCAAGTGGCCAAGCCAAATCTGCAATCTTCTCTCTGTACCAAACTAATCTGAAAGAAAAGTTAACATCAACTCTGGCTGGACAGAACAGAGTTTGAGATGCTGCAGAAATATGGCAAGACAAATTTCACAAAAGATTAAAACTGATGGGTGAAGGGGATTAAATATTTTATCATTGTAACAACAAGTGCTACAAGCCATACACAATAGAAAAAAGCCTTGAAACAATTGTCAAAACTAGCAAAAACTTGTGAATTACAAGAATCTAAGTCTTCTGAGAAAGCTACAACAACCAAACCCAATGCCACTTAGTAGATCGATGGCTACCCCTTGTCCACCTCCAACAACTGATTAGAGAGCAGCGGATCTTCAATGTGTTATCTGTGGTTTAGCCAGAACAATGGCCAAACGGACTGACAAAAGAACAAAGTGCAGAGTATGTGAGTCTCAAAGGGCAAACATGTTTTTATCTGCAGCAAGTTTCTTCCAAGATGAAGTTTTCAGCCAAATAGCTGATTTAAACAGCAAGGTGAATGTATTTGCAGTGGATTTGTATGCCCACCCGAACTGCATGCATTAAAAAATATGAACGTACAATGAGCTCCCCGCCCCAACGTAACCCCGACCTTCTGTTAAGTTTGCACTCTATGAAAAAGCAAATTAATGGTCAGATTTAAGAGCCCCTAGCACCACCTTAGCATCACCATTACAAAGGGGGGCCCAAAAATGGTGCATGGAAATCTAAGAGATTTCCTTTCACCATTTTTTGGCACTTTTAATGCCTGCTCATAGCAGGTGTTAGAATGTGGCTTCCATTACTTATAATGGGCACCTAGGTACTCCGCAGGAGTAGCACCAACATTTTGGCGCTACTCCTGCAGAGTCCATAAATTGCATGCAAATAAATTACGCTATTGCCTCCTACCCTGCATCTTGGTACGCCATATTTTAAATACTGCGCACACATGGTGGCGGTAGGGGGCCTTAAGAGGCGCAAGGAAAGTGCCACTGCACTAGGTGCAGCTCCACTTTTCTTAAATCTGCACCAGTGCTTCACTCTTGAGTGCTGGCTACGGGTTCACTCTCAGTGAGAACAGAGAAATAATGCCCAACATTGATCAAACTGTATTGATCCATCATAATGAAATTAAGATTTTTCTGGTGAGAATGTACGACAGTTCGTTTTTGTTACTCTAACAACAAGAATAAGCCACTTATGGAGTTCTCAGCTGATTTGACTCCTGAGGGTCTTGTTGCCAAACTAAGATCACAGGATTCAGTAAAATCAGCAGGAACCATTTAAAGAAATGTCCTGAAAGATTTGAATTTTGGACTTAATTACAATTATTTGATGCTCCAGAGCTCTGCAAATCATGGGAGTCAACAAGAATGCCTTGTGTTGTCTTAACCATTTTTACATATTTATTTAACATATTTGTTTAACATAAGCAAAGCAAAACTGTTGCAAACTAAAGTTCTTGAATCAGAATAGAAGCCGACAACATTGATGAAGACTTTGAAGATATAAGAGAAGAATAGGAAGACAATCCCATGAACTGACAGACTTATGCTGTGCAGATGTACTGTCTTTTCCAAATCATATTTTATGAATTACATCACAGCAAAAAGAAAACTCCACTTCACGATGATTGCCCACGCAATCTAGACACGTGCAAACGTAGAGAGCTAATCACTTCAATTAATAGGATTGGTGTACCAACAATTTATAATGACATAGTAGGGAGCAGGAACTTGTTAGCTCCTCATGCTGTAAATCTTGTGAATTCAACAGCATACCAGTTCCAAGTCACTTTACCAGAAAAGGATTTACAATAGCTGTGCTTGACAATTGTGATTTTGAAGACAGTTCTTCTTTGTCCGGAACATCCAGCACACAAGATACTGCCATGGTGCTTTTTCAAGACTGTACGAATGAAGTAGCTGCTGGAAAACAAGCTGTGTCAGCTGTAGGCATGAATAAACAAAGCTGCAAACTTATCACCGAACTGCCTTGCCAATGTGTACAAAAGCAATACAAGACTTCAGCAAGTCTACCAAAAAGTTTCAAAGTGGCTGAGGATATGAGTCTTCTACTACCTGATGCTGCTGACATATCATATTGCTTATTCGAGGTGGACTGAAGGATGAAGAAAAGCTAGTTCCTCTGTGTGCTGGAGTTCATTCTCTGATCTCCCAGAATACAGTCCCACTGTAGAAGTTTGGGTTTTTACCAGTAATACCATCTCCAGAGACAAACTACGCAACAGTATAAACAGATCTAAAATATTTACAAAATGTGCGTGATCAGCTTGAAGACCAGCCTATCCTGCCAATTCTCTGTGATGACATTGTTTTCAGTATTGTAGCTGACATTTTAATGACATTACCGCGCTTTTCCCGCCGTTTTTTGCCGCTCTTTTTTGCCGCTCTTTTTTGCTGCTCTTTTTTGCCGCTTCCAGC
Source organism: Pleurodeles waltl (assembly GCF_031143425.1). Taxonomy (NCBI): domain Eukaryota; kingdom Metazoa; phylum Chordata; class Amphibia; order Caudata; family Salamandridae; genus Pleurodeles; species Pleurodeles waltl. Next base: position 921,119,727 of record NC_090445.1, read on the forward strand.
TCCCCTGCCCGCCCACCTCCCGCCTCCCAGCTGACCCCGCCTCCCCACCTACCCCTTAAATGGCGGCCGCTGCGAGGCAGATTTAGCGACCACTGACCCTCGGGTAGGTCGCTCCCCTGCTCACGCAGCGCATCCAGTCCCTGACTGCCTTCCTCTCCTGTGAGTGTGCTCCCCCCTTCTTGCCCGTGTACCCCGAGTGCTTGAGCTTGTGCTGGTGCTGACTGAAATCCCTTTTCTCTCCTTGTATCCCATGCGTGTGCCCCCGAGTGACTGAAATTCCCCTTTTCTCTCCTTGTATCCCGTGCGTGTGCCCCCGAGTGCCGTGCGCCGTCCTCCCCTCTCAGCCCCTCCTTTTTAGTAGATTTTAGTAGGCTCTTGTTCCCTTTTCGCCGTCTTGCCGCTTTTCCCGCCGCTCCTACCGCGCTTTTCCCGCCGTTTTTTGCCGCTCTTTTTTGCCGCTCTTTTTTGCCGCTCTTTTTTGCCGCTTCCAGCCCCCCTTCCCGCCCACCTCCCGCCTCCCAGCTGACCCCGCCTCCCCACCTACCCCTTAAATGGCGGCCGCTGCGAGGCCGCGTCTGCGCCCGTCCGCGCCTGGACCGCGCCTAGTGCCCGAACCCCTGGCCCCCGCGCCCCCGCTTGACCTATGACTCCGCCACCCTCGCCAACCTCAACCCCGGCCGCGCGCCGGGCTGCTACCGCGCCACCCCCAAACGTACCCACGGACCCTTCACCTGCAGCAACTGCCGCTTCACCTGCCTACGGACCCACACCGCCACCACCAAGAACGACGCCCCCAGAAGCAACCTCGAATGCATCCTGGTCAACACCCGCTCCGTCCACAGGCACGCCATCGAACTGTGGAACCTCATCAACTCAACGAACCCAGACATCGCCTTCCTCACCGAGACCTGGATGAACCCCTCCTCGGCACCCGACATCGCCATAGCCATCCCCGACGGCTACAAAATCATCCGGAGAGACCGCTTCAACCGCACCGGAGGAGGCATCGCCATCGCACACAAAAGCTCCATCAGCATCTCGACCCACACCGACAACTCACTTCCCGACGCCGAACACCTCCACTTCGCGATCCACATCGACCCCAAGACAACCCTAAGAGGCACCCTCATGTACAGACCACCAGGACCCCGCACCAAGTTCAGCGAAGACATCGCAGACTTCGTCAACCCCCACGCACTCTCATCCACCGACTACATCCTCCTAGGAGACCTCAACTTTCACCTGGAGAACCACACCGACAACAACACCACCGCCGTTCTAGACAACCTCGCCAACCTGGGACTGAAACAACTGGTCAACACCCCCACCCACTACGCCGGACACACGCTCGACCCCATCTTCTCCTCAAACAAACACATCACCTTCAGCCACACCACCGAACTCACATGGTCGGACCACAGCTGCGTCCACTTCAGCTTCAAGAAAACCACCGTGCATCACCACACCCGGCAACCACCAAAAAGATACTGGAACCGAATCACCACAGAACAACTCGCAGCAACGCTCTCCCTGAACCAACCCACCAGCACCAGCAACCCCAACGAGGCCGCCAACAACCTCACCAACTGGATCTCCGACTGCGCCAACCTCCTGGCCCCTCTGAAGACCCAAACCAACACCAACAACCACAAGAAAAACTCCTGGTTCACCACCGAACTCAAAAACTCCAAGAAAGAATGCCGCCTCCGCGAGAAGACATGGCGCCTCAACCCAACAGAGGAAAACCTGACAGCTCTCAAGGACACCACCCGCCAACACCACCAACGCCTCCGCACCGCACGAAAAACAGCCTACCAGAACAGACTTGACAACAACGCCTACAACAGCAAGGAACTATTGGCATCGTCAAAGAGCTCTCCAACCCGGACGCAGAAACCAACCCCATCCCTCCCTCACAGGACCTCTGCGACTCCCTCGCGACCTTCTTCCACCGTAAGATTGCCAACATCTACAACAGCTTCACGACCACCAACATGAACCCGCCCCCGGAAGCCGCAAACGACATCTCCACCATCCTCGCCTGGAACCCTACCACCACCGAGGAAACCACCCGCGTCATGAACTCGATCCACTCGGGATCACCCTCCGACCCCTGTCCTCACCACATTTACAACAAGGCCGACAACATCATCGCACCCCACCTCCGAGACGTCATCAACGCCTCCCTCACCACTGCTACCTTCCCTGAAAGCTGGAAACACGCAGAACTCAACGCCCTCTTAAAGAAACCTACAGCAGACCCCACCGAACTCAAAAACTTCCGGCCTATCTCCCTCCTACCGTTCCCCGCCAAAGTGATTGAGAAAATCGTCAACGCTCAACTCACCGCCGCCCTGGAAACCTCCGACTCCCTCGACTCCACTCAGTTCGGATTCAGGGCCAACCACAGCACCGAAACCGCCCTCATCGCAGCCACGGACGACATCCGAGCCCTGACCGACAAGGGTGAAACCGTGGCCCTCATTCTCCTGGATCTCTCTGCAGCCTTCGACACGGTCTGCCACCGCACCCTGATAGACCGCCTCTGCAGCGCCGGCATCAGAGGCAAGGCCCTGGAATGGGTCATCTCCTTCCTCTCCGGAAGGACCCAGAGAGTCCGCCTCCCCCCCTTCAGATCCGCAGCCACGGAGATCATCTGCGGCGTACCCCAAGGATCCTCCCTCAGCCCCACCCTATTCAACGTCTACATGACCCCCCTGGCAAACATCGCACGCAAACACGGACTCGACATCATATCCTACGCCGACGACACCCAGCTCATCTTATCCCTCACCAACAACCCCACATCAGCAAGGACCAGACTGCACGACGGCATGAAGGAAGTAGCGACCTGGATGACAGACAGCCGACTGAAACTGAACACAGATAAAACGGAGGTCCTCATCCTCGGCCCTACCCCCTCCGCATGGGACGACTCCTGGTGGCCCCCCGCCCTAGGCAGCACTCCCCAACCGACCAACCACGCACGCAACCTCGGCTTCATCCTGGACTCCTCCCTCTCGATGACCAGACAGGTCAACTCGGTGACCTCAGCGTGCTTCAACACCCTCCGCATGCTCCGCAAGATCTTCCGCTGGATCCCCATCGACACCAGGAAGACCGTCACCCACGCCCTCGTCACCAGCCGGCTGGACTACGGGAACACTCTGTACGCCGGCATCACCACCAAGCTGCAGAGGAAACTTCAACGGATCCAGAACGCCGCAGCACGACTCATCCTGGACATACCTCGCCACCACCACATCTCCGGACACCTGAGAAAACTCCACTGGCTCCCGGTCAACAAGAGGATCACCTTCAGACTCCTCACCCACACACACAAAGCCCTCTACAACCTCGGACCCAAACTCATCAACTCCCGCGTCTCCTTCTACACCCCTCCGCGCACTCTGCGCTCCACCGGTCAGGCCTTGGCAGCCGTTCCCCGCATCCGCAAAACCACCGCCGGAGGAAAATCCTTCTCCTTTCTGGCAGCGATGACCTGGAACTCCCTGCCCAGTCACCTTCGCGCCATACCCGAACACCTCCCCTTCAGAAGGCAGCTCAAGACCTGGCTCTTCGAGCACTGACCCCCTCCCCCCCAGCGCCTTGAGACCCTTATGGGTGAGTAGCGCGCTTTATAAATGTGATTGATTGATTGATTGAATGAGCAATCTAGTAGAATTCGATTATCTTTATCCAATGATGGGTGTTTTCCACATGACAAAAGTTGCACTGCGGTGTGCAGGAAGTTATCTCAGTGGATGTGGCATAGACATTGCACTTATTGAGGCTGATATCTTTGGAAGCAAATCTGTCCAGTCAGTATGGAGCGTTACTCATTATGTTCATTCCTTACAAAGTATGCACATTATTTCTTAGGCTATAGAAACATTGCATTTGAATGCTTTCTGGAACAAAAATGACAAATTAGGATTAACCTCAGAAGTGATCAAGGCACATGTTTCACTTCATTCAAAAGACATAATGCAAAGCCAGGCAATGTTCAATACAATCAGTACAAAATCAAAAAACCTGAAAACCAAGGGCATGTTTAAGAGCACTGCACCATATTTACAAGGTGGCATTAAGCCACTTTTAGTGGCTTAACGCCACCTTGTAAATACAGCCCCACCACATGCAGCACTTTGGGAGGACGGGGCATACAATGGATGTTGCCGTGGGCATGCCACAGCAACACCCATTGCATTTTTAAGCTGCCGGAGATTTACGAGTTTTCGTAAAACTGAGGCAGCGCCAAAATTCAACGCCACCCCAGGGGTGGCATTGACATGGCACAATGAGGAGAAATGCTTTCATTTCTCCTTGTTTCCTGCTCTTTCCATGTGTGCTGCATTTTGCAGCACACATGGAAAGAGCATATTGTCATTTAAGATTGTTTTGTGCAGGAAGGAGTTCCTTCCTGCACAAAAAAAATCTCCCCCTCAATGCAGGGTGGCTGCTTTGGCGCTCTGCAGCATATTTAGCACCATGTAGGGGGAAACACAGGGGTGCACCATATTATAATAAATATGGTGCATCCCTGCGTTTTGAAAATGACAGTGCGTGACGCTGCAAAATTTGGAGCAGGGACACACACCGCCATTTTCACTTAAATCTGGCTCAAGTTTATAGAGTTTGTCAAAGAATGTGAAAATAAATCAGAACTTTGCAAGTGCTGGGTAAATGTTTTACACATGATAGCTCTAGTGAAAAACTTGGTACATGTTGATTAGGAAGGTGATTATGACCTGCAAGTAAACACTGTGGAGGCACTGATTACTGTGTACTGTGTACCTGAGATATAGGTCCTGGTACTGGGAAAGAATTAAGAAGATGGAGGTGGAAAAATCATACCTCTACAGAAAATTCATCCAAAGACATTTTGTGGTGAAAGACAGAGAGGGAATGTTCAATGCTGTGGCTCCAGATATGAAACTTTTACAAACGATCCATAGATCACAGAAAAACTCCAAGGGAATTGTTGGTCAGTCACGTAAAAGTGAATGTGTTGCTCAATGGCAGCTAGTTTTCCATGAAGGCCTTTCTATTTGCAATGTTTTCAGAGAGACGACGAGTTCAAAATTAATGGACCATCGAAACTGTTCCTCACCACGAACTTGTGGGATAGAGAGGGGAATGTTTTAATAACTATGTTGACAGTCTTCTTCTTTTCATGCAGCAGCGAGGAAACCCCTTTGAAATTACTGACCCTGTGCAACTACACAACTTTGTGACGAAACAATATGTGGATAACGATATAAAGACATGTCCACTAGATGTCCTGGAACATGGATCGAAACTACATGCAGAACTGGAGAAGGAAAGATTTGTACTGAAAGAGTAAAAGGTGTTTGACACAATCACTAAAGCTAAACTTTCACACTTTAATTGTCCTAGTAACAGTTTTCTCCAACCTGCCACTACAAAACAGGTTACAAAAAAACAACTCCTGCAAGCACGGCGGGCAGAGTCCTGTTGGTGTGGCGGTGCTGGCAGTGGAACCACATCTCTTCCTCCTTCATTCAAGCCGACGGGGTCAGATTTCCACCCGTTAACGGGCAGAAATCCAAAGCAACTCCAAATACTTCAACACTGGTGGTCTCTTGGCAGCAGCAGCTTTGTTGGTCTTGCAAAAAGACCACTTGAGTCGTAATGAGAGCATTAGTCCTGCTTCATATTCTGTACAAGAAACTTGACTCAGAGATACCCAGTGTTCTTATCAAGGCACGTATTCTTATCGGTGATGACACTGAGCAAAATTGGAACAAAGCTTGGAGCTTTAACTGCTGAACCTGTGAAGTTTCTAAAAGGATTTTCTGAGACAGAAGAGGAACGTGACTTTAAAGATGTAGAAAAATACCTTGTGCTTTTGTGGAAAACATGTTCTGACTGTTACACATTTGACGATCTTCGGTACAGTGAGTTCAAGAGATCAGTCCTGCTAAGGGGCCTTCCACCAGCATCATATTCTGTGTGTGAAAACATAAATAGAAAATTCTACTTGATCAGAAGATGTGTCAATGTTTTGGATCATGCATATGTACAGAATGATCCATGTGAATTTGGTTGGGAAGATATTGATGGGATGCTAAAAACCTACAAAATTTCTGAAGCCTCTACCAATAGAACTTACATGTACATGTACTTGCAAAACCTATGCTACAAAAAGATGTATCTGTCAATATGCTCCTCTCAAATGTTCAACATTTTGTAAATGTACCACAAGCGATTTCTGAAACAAATAAATAAAGTGAACTATAAAACTGTGTCTAAAACAGAACTGACAAACAATATTTTTTTGATATGCGGATCATAAACATTGTTTGATGTATACATAAAAGGATTAAAAAACATTATTATTTGATTAATTTCTATATAGGTCTCTTCTCCCTCTATTATAGCTGGCATTTTGGAAAATTGCAAAACGGTTGCTCTGAGGAGGTATTTTTTGCCTCTATAAGAGTACATGACCCCCAAAATCTATGTTTTGGAAACAAAATGAAGTATATAGGTCTCGTGGTTCCTGAAATATTACATCTTCAATGCAGCACATCCGCCATTTCTAAATATGTCATCCAGAAAAAATCTGCCTAGATCAGCAATATCTACCCAAGCTAACTTACTTCTCTAATGATCCAAAACACAAATAAAAAATGAAAATCTCTGGACAACAATCTTTTTATGGGGGTATATCAAGGGGCCAGGTTTAGTTAGTTTCTTGAAGTGAACTAATGTTTTTGTTGCAGTGAACACAGGTATCAGAATTCAATCCTTGCAACTACAGTGAACTATTCTAAATGTATATTAATACACACATCAACCAAGGATAGCAATAATAGAGATATGTGTTCTAGTACCTAAACTGTCAACATTGTAATCCGGAGACCTGGGTTCAAGTCTCAGCTTTGACAATTGACTGCAAAAGATGAGATTCTGTGCCTATCACTTAATAACTGCTCTGTACTGACCTATGGGAAGCATAATCGTGCAACTCAAAGGCATAAATATCTGCAAGAATGTACAGCACTTTTTTGCTCCCTAGCTAGATTTGTTCCGTCTGACTGCCTAAATCTATGGCAGATGCGGCTGTTGCAAATCTCAAGGCGAGGGGCAGGGGAGGCAACAGAGGTTTAAAATAATATATATTAAGAAATAAACTTACCTCAGACCACCATCTCCTGCTGCCTCGCTTCTGTTCTCTTGATGTGGTGTCCCAGCTTTCATTGGGACACCTTCACAGTCTCCGCAGAAATCCTGGTACTGCTTTCATTCTAAACCGAGCATGAAAGCAGCATCAGGATTGATCTGAGTGGCTTGGACTACCACTCAGACACAGCCCTGGGGTCTTTGCAGTTTCTTCAGCCCGGCTGTTCAACACAGCCGAGCTAAAAAAGCCTAAGTGCGCATGTGTGTTTGGCCAGCCTGAGATGGCCGGCCAAACACACATGTGCACTTAGGTTTACTCCATTCCCCCTCCCACCTCCCATGGCCCAACCCCACCCCTCCCTGCACTGCTGGGAGAGCCAGAAGCAGAAATATAAAATGATAGTGAAGTATTGTTTTATTCTGCTGCTGCTGGCTCAGTCAGGGGGGCGACCCTCCTTCGTCATGGTGAAGGAGCGGCCCTTGACCTTTGGTGATGAAGCCGAGATTAAAAATATCATTCTCTGTGTTATTCAAGCTAAACTTGGAATATTATTTTCTGCCGCACATTAATACTACAAACGTCAAACATCTTTTTAAAAAATGACTCAAAAATAAATGTCCTGGGCACACAGAATATAGTCCCAAAGTACTGCGGCGAAAAAAACATTTTTTATAGGTTACATTTCCATCAAAGAACACTTTTAACTTGATTCAATAGTGATTGATAGGCTGGTGGCCTTACACAAAATGAATAACATTTCTCTACATCATATTTCAAATTGTCCTGCTTGGAAATATTTTGAACCAGTACTGCATGAGCACCAAAATGACTGCTTCTTTTGTTTAGCTTATGGAAGTCCAGGATGTAATTAAATACCTGTCAGATAAATAAATGGGAAATGAAGAGGAACTGCAATAGTGGTAGCAGTTACTTCCTTCAGCTAGTAACTTGAAAAAATAGGTCAGCATTTTTCTGAGTGTCCCTATTTTTGTTTGCTGGGTTTCCCTTTATAGGATATTATCTTCATATCATATTTTTCTGTGGAGATTATTCCTCTGCATCGTTAAATGAACAAATGCATTCATAATGAATGGGAGACAATTATAACTGTTTAATATCTCATTGTTTGTTTTCTCTTTGGGAGGGTGTTCTAAGGACAGAAATTCATTTTGATGAGAAAAACACATTTGCTTGCTTTTTACAAGTCAGGAGTGACCTCAGTGTGTCACCACCAGTTTGAGGGCCCCCTTCTTCCCACTCTGCACTTTCAACCTTACTAGAAGGGAGTTCTCTGACTTATTCTGGCTTCTGATGCAACAGTTCTCCCTCAGAGGGAAGGTGTTGGCTTGTCATCCCATTGCATCAGTCCTGCTTTCTCCTCCTACTGCTAAACCTACCACTCAGATATCATGCAGAGACAGGATGTTGCCTATTGCCAGCCCACCTACTCCACCTTCAGTCCCTTTCCCCACTCTGATGCCTCTCACAGACCAGGGCATTGTTTGATAGCCAGATGGTAGAAAATCGGAAAAATTCAGTATTGTCAACAAACAGAACACCTGCTTTGCAGGGGAAACGCCCGCCGTGTTCTTCCTGTTTATTGTTACTTGTGGTCCGTGCCGTTGCTGCTGTTCTGTCATCACTGCTACACAACAACATAGAGCCAAATGGAGGGTATCATTAGAGAGGAGGGTGGACATAGACGTCAATTTACCGAAATGCAAAGGGTAGAGGAAAGTGACGTCACATGCCCTTTGACCTTCCCTTCTGCTTACGCACACACATGCTTAACACAAACACACACATTCACACATACACACAATGACTTTCGTATAAACGCACTCTCACCAGCAAGCACGCACACAACATACAATTAAAAGCACGTTTTACTTACCTCAGCTACTAGGAAAGGCTATATTCTACCTAATTGTACTTCATTTTTTAAAACACTAATGTTGAATAAAGCGATATTATTCATGAAATAGTGTAATGAAATAAATCACCGTAAAAGAAGAAGAAAGGAGCACCAGCCGCGCTGCCCGTGTCCTTGCCACTGAATTGGCTACCTCTGAGGCCAGGGGTCGCAAAAGGCAAGGCAGGGGTCGCAGTTGCGACCCCTGGTGACCCCTAAATGACGTTCATGTGGAACTAGTCGTCTTACCCAGAGATTCCTCTGATTTCCGGGTTCTGTATTGCAGTTTCGTATACTGGAAACAAATCAGAATTCAGTAGAGCTAAACAAAGTGCATGAACTATTTCACCCTCGCCTAAGAAAGTAAACTAAACTGGTGGGGAGAGAAAACTGACTTAGTTTATGCAATAATCTATTCTGGCTCTGTAAATTGAAATTTATATAGCTAGTCACTCCAGAGCTTGCTCTCTACTGCTTCTGTATTGTCACAGAACTCCTCGGCGGCTTATATTATCACTACATTAGGAGTCAGGTGTTCTTGTTCCGTATGTATTTAAATAATAGATTAGCTTGGTCTATAACATTTGTACACTTAAAAGTTTGGTTCAGTCATTTATGTGTAACTTGCATGAATTAGAAGCTACTTAAAATCCAAAGTGCGACATAAGTCCGGGAAAAGGTCACTAAGCAGGTAATAACATTATTAAGTAATTTGCAGACATGAAGAAACATTTTCAAATTCAAACCATGGGAGGTAAAGTGAATTACTTACTGGGAAGTCGTTGCATGCGAGCGGAGTGAACATAGATGGAACTGAAAAATTCTGTAATAGTAAAAGTCTTGCTGAAAAGACTAGGCCATTCCAAATAAAGAGAGGGAGTGGGAAGATAGTCATCTATCAAGAGTGAATGCAGTATTGTAATAAAACCTGTTGCTCTCTTGAAACAAAAATTATGTGCTCCAGGAAGAGAATGGGAAAGAGTTAAAAATCTAAGGGACACTCCGAGAAAGACTATACTAGTAAGTGTGCTTTTGTTTGAAGGCTAATATCTCAAGGAGAAAAAAGTACTTTGAACTATGAGGAGAGCCGGTTTCCCCAAATAATGTCGGATTCTGAATCAGATATTTGCACACTCTCAGATATATGGCTTTGTCAATTAGAAATGCGAATTTATAGTGACTGAGTCATTTCCTCCCTGTACCTAGACTAGCTGACACATAGAGGGCCACCAATGGAGTGACTAGATGAATGTTATGTGTGCCTGTCAGAAGGGAGTTACCATGGCTTAATCTGTAGCATACTAGTGACTGTGCAATAGGTTTGAACTCTGATTCAGGGATATATAGTTTGATATCTCACCACAGTTTCAGCTAGAAATGTGCATTTCAGGCTATGTTATGTATGTGTGCGTGGAGATCTATGGATTTATTCTGGGTATGTAGAGAGGTCTGCCAGCTGCTGTAGTTTGCATATCAACTCCAGTTTCTCAGTGGACGATCACTCAGCATACGTAAACATCTCCACTATGTTGGACAGGATAATTTTGACAAAAGTGCTTGTGCTAGTTAAGACAGGACTTCTTTCTGGCCAAACACTAAGTCAAGGTAGCTGATCAGCATTATTTTTCATTTTACAAGATACCTCAGGAGATAGGGGCATTGTTCTGTTTTCCCGTATATGGCCATTGTGTCTCTCAAGACTGTTAAAGAAAGGAAAAAGAGAGTTGGGATGTCCGTTCTAAAAATTCAAGCCCTCTAAAGCTCTGAAGTCTGTGCATTTGTGGTGAATGGGCTACATGTAGTGGGTATTCCTATGGTTGAGCCATCTAAGGCTCTTCCATTTCTTGTTGGTGTAGTTGGTCTCAAGTAGAGAAGTGTTTTGTGGGCAGGAACATCAACCTGCATTATGGATTTCGTGTGTGTCTCTTTTGTATTTTCCTATTACATCTTGGAGAATCAAGAAAGACGTGTTACTCCACTCATTTACCTCTTTGAAGTACAGTAATGTTGGACATGGCCCTCTTTGCAGGGTCACCCCTAAACATTTTCCCTTCACTCTTCCTGTATCGCTGACTTTGTTTCTGTTATCCTTAGGTCTCTGCACACTTTACCACAGCTAATTAGTGCATAAGTGCTTGTGCTCACTCCTTTAAACATGGTAAAATTGGTTTACACCCAACTGGCACATTTAATTAATCTGTTAGTCTCTAGTAAAGTGGTACTACAGGCACCCAGGGCCTGTAAATTAATTGCTATTAGTGGGTCTTTTAAACATGTGCCAGGCCTGCCATTGTTGCCAGTGTGTGCAGTTTCAAGCCACCATTTTGAGCAGGCAAAATAAGCCTTTTTCCGAACATAAATTTTCATTTTTGCTACATACAGATCAACCCTAGGGTAGGCCCTAAACGGCCCATAGGGCAAAGTGGAATGTATTTAAAAAGTTGAACATGTACTTTTAAGTTTTACATGTCCAGGAAGTGAGAGACTCCTACTACTCCTACTCACTACTGCAAGGCCTACCTCTCCCTTAGGATAACATTGGGTTGCCTTATTACATTTATTGAGTTATAACTTTTGCATGAGAGCAGGTAGCTTCAGACCTGTCACTCTTAGGGTGGTGTTCTCCCAAACCTTTTGCCTTCACACTCCTATTCTTGTGAGTTTTGTTTTGCTAGCCTTAAGACTCTGTGCACTTTACTACTGCTAATCAGTGTTAACATGTTTGTGCCCACTCCCTAAAACCTCCTTATAGGCAAAAAGTAGGTGAACCCACCCAGAATTAAATGTAAAGATAAAACATGTTGGTTCTTCAGTGTTGATTTTTAATTTCTCCAAATAATTGTTTTCAAAATGAATAGATCGTATCATGTTGAGTTGGGCTTATATGTCATTCACAGGCTTAATCCTGAACGGTACATCTCATCTGAACACCATTTTTGAAAATGCTGCTTGAAAACCTATTGGAATATATAGAAGGCTTATTTCTAACTGTCATAATTAGAGCCTTGACAAAGCCCCAGGCTATCAGCCGTCTAGGGGGCAAAATATGTGTTGGTTGTTTCTTTAATATGTTTGCATTAAAGAACCTGGATAAAATAAATTGAAACAACCTTAATTGTTGAACAATTATTTGGAGAAATAAAAAATCATTGCTTAAGAACCAACATGTTTCGTCTTTACGTTTAATTCTGGGTGGGTTCACCTATGTTTTGCCTAAAATTCAGCTATTTTGAGGAACAACTGGTCCAAACCTCAACTGGAGACCCACCCTAACACCTAACACAAGTATCATATAACTGAAGGAAAGTGTTGGACCTTCAAGCATATCACTCCCTAAAACATGTTGAGATCGGCTTACACTTGATTGGAAAATTTAATTTACTTAAAATGACCTGGGGAAGCGGTATACCATATACTCAGGGCCTGCAAATTAAATGTTACTAGTAGGTCTGCAGCACTTATTGTGACACCTTCTCAAGTAGCTCTTTATAACATGATCCAGGTCTGCCATTGCAGCCTGGATGCAGTTTTAAACTGCCAATTTGAATTGGCGATGTAACTACCTTCCCAAGCCTCAAACTCACCCCCTTTCTGATAAATATTAATCACCCCTAAGCTATGCCCTAAACAGCCCATGGTAATGGGTGCATTGTAAATACAAATCCCAACATATACTTTAAAGTGTAATCTGTCCTTGTAGGGAAAAACTCAATAGTTAATTTGTCACTGCTGTGTGGCCTACCTTTCCCTTTGGATCACATTGGAATATCTTCTCACATTTAATAAGTGCTAACATTTGATTGGGAACAAATAGGAAAGTCATGTTTGGTATGTGAGGAATTGTAATTTAAAATCTTCTTTAATTGTAAAGTCAGATTTCAAGTCACAATTCTGAAAATGCAACTTTTAGAAAGTTGACATTTTCCTGTCCCAACCACTTGCTGCCTGAAGCTTGTTCCTGGGTCACATGATTAGGTGTGAGTGGCAGTTGCCTTTTATGTATTCCTTCCAGACATTATCACAATGGAAGGACTAAGTGTTGGCAGGATGGGCCCTCCTTGCTTTATGGGGGGCACAGCCATCACCTTCCGCACTTGCACTGAAAAGGCACATGTCCAGCTCATACACATAGAACTTCACACTAGCCTATGGGCCCAGGGCAGGGAGGAAGGAAATTCCAGACACTTCTGTAAAAAGGAAACTCCAGAAGCTTCTTACACTTCAAATGGAGCATCAAGTTTAAAAAAGGGCCCTTAAACCCACTCTTTGGTACAATCCTGGACCTGGAGATATTACAGAAAAGGACTGCCTTGCAGCCAGTGTACTACCCTGCTGCCTGAGGCCTACCTTGCTGTTTGAGTAGGAAAACTGTACCTGCAACCTTCATCAAGACTGGCATGACTCCAAGGGTAAGCTGACCTCCTGTTCTGAGCTACAGGGTCCCAACAACCTCCAGAGGCCTCTCTGCAAAAGCTCAGCTGACCTGCTGCAACTAAACCTGTCTGGACCTGCAACTGTACTTGCCTAAGCCCTGCTGGATTGATTTCCTGATCTCCAAGAGGTGCCTCCCAGGTCCTGGACTCCTGGTGTGGCATAAGTAGATCTCCTTCTTGAAGAAAGGGAGGAATCCTGAGGTTTTAGGCTCTTCATGCCCGTGAACGTGCCTCTCCATGCCACAATCTTGCTGCCTGCACCGGCCACCAAAGCAAAGCTCCAGTGAGGCAAATTCATGCTACAGCAACTGCCAGCGATTACTGGTGAATCGAGATCTACACATCATCAACAGCCCATGGTGACCACCGATGCAAATTTCCAGCCACAACTGTCTGTGATGTCTGACATGTTATTCGCGCTACAATGATGACTGTTCGCAATGCCTAGCCTGTTCTTCGTGCTACAACGACAACCACCTGTGGCACTCTACATGCTCGCAATCTCCTCCAACTCAAATGGAACTCTTTCCATTGGACTTTAGAAAGTAAGTTTTTCAGCAGGACTAACTTGGTCCATGTATCTGACCGACGCTCTATTGTGGTTGGCCTGAACGTCTCGCATCACCAGATAACTGCAAGTGGCACTTTATACTTTTAGTGCTCTACATATCTTAAATCTTTGAAATTGCATAACTCCAATTCCACTGATTGGATTTTTGTGATTTTGGTGTCGAGCAGCAGGTTTGATTAGATTCTGTGAACTATGCTTAGGAGTGGTTGGGGACATCAGTGTGAGATTAGAGAACATGGCTGTCAAAACCTGAGGATCCATTTGATTTAGAAACTAACCAATGTTTAGGGGAGTTCTGACTCTCTTAGTGATGTTTCTTTTTGGTGTTTAATGGCATTTAGATAAAATAGTCTGAGGATAGCATTTCATTTTGCTTTTTAACTGTTAATAAATAGACATTTGTATTGTGAGGGTGTCATGGGCCTATAGAGGTGAGGTAAGGCATGTTAACAAAGAGAACAGATACCCATGTCCAAAACAAAACTTGGGGCATATTTAAGAGACGTTTGCACCGCCTTTGCATCATTTTGTTTTTACGCGAAAGTGGCACTAAACTACCCCCACATTTACATTTTGACACTAGACCTGTTTAGCATCAAACTATTGAGTTTGCGTCATTTTTTTTGGGAGCGCCAATCCACATTGTGCCGATTTGCAACAATGATATGCATGGTAGGTGTTCCCTTCCAAAAAATGACGCTAGCCCTCCAGCGCCATATTTACACCCACATGCTAAAATGATGCACAGAAAGGACTGGTCCCCAAAAATGATCCAAAGCCCAATTTGCGTCAAATTTTAACACCAGGTCAGACCAGGCATTAAAATGAGGTCCACACACCACTACCTATGGAAAACACACAGATGGAGCATTGGAAACCTCCTGGACAACATGGAACTGTTAATGCTGCAGCTTGGCCAATGCCACAGACGTCAGTGATGACAACAGGTCCCTCCAGTACCACCGCAGCAACCCCAAACACCACCACAGCAGCCACAAAGGCAGCGCAGATGGCGGTAGAGGATCTTTCGACAGGGTACAACCATCCTTGGACCCAGGGAACAAATGCAATCAAGAATTACCATCTGAACAGGGAGTAAATTTTACGCCTGCTGCACTACATAGCATCAGACATCACTGCAAGGGTGGAAACTCCAACAAATATACCATCCATGACCAAACTCCTCGCTGTCCTCCATATGCTTGCATCAGTGGGCCCACAAGTGACTGGCATCTCTCAGCCATCCCTATCGGCCCTCCTACCAAAGGTCGTGGATGCAATCTTCCGCCTCACACCCCACCACATCTGCTTCCCCAACACCCAGCAACTGCAGCAGGAGACCAATTAAGCTTTCTATCTAATTGCTAGGTTCCTGCATGTGCTGGGTGCAATGGACTGCACCCATGTCCAACAGGTGCCACCTGCAGCAATAGAACACCTATACAGGAACCACAAGCACACCCATTCGATAAATGTGCAGGTCATTGTGGACCACCATGAGGTCTTCTCAAACATTCTTGCCAAATACCGCGACAGTGTCCATGATGCACACATATTCCGGCATTCCACCATCAACAAGCGGTTCCAGGATGGCAATGGGCTACTCGTAGGTAAGCCACCATACCAATCAGTACACAGACAACGCACCAACCTTGTAGGACAAACAAGACATACACCACACTGAACACACATGGACTGGGCAACACAGATGTACAGACAACAACACAAATGCCACATGCCACACTACACCACAATCACTGCACATCAAACACATACACCCATATGTACATAAAACAGCCACAACCTGACTGGCACACCATTTGAGGCAGGTGGAGCTATGTCCCCTTTGCCTAGAGAAGTTGGACCTAAACCACTACTAGTGTCCACTGGTTGACACCTAAATACAGATCCCACACCCAATGAATAGCTCAGCTATGTGAATGGCATAGGCATTGTCAATGGAAAGAAAGTCACACATACGCACAGCCCCAAATTCATCTTGGTGTTCAAACTTCTAGCAGTACCAATATCAAGTGCCACCCAAGTGTTGCCACTACCAACAACATATCACCTACACATACCTGACATACCTGTTGTGTGCACATTCACCTGTCTGCTGCATTGTGTCGCACACATAGGAATACACAATTACCTGCCATGAAAGACCATGGGGTAGAATAATGAGAAGTGGTGCAACAACTAATCCAGTGCCACCTCACATGCGCCCCCACAGCGCCCCCTAACGCCACCATGTGTGTGCCGTATACAAGAAATGGCCCACCGTGGCGCAGAGTTTGTGCAATACTGTAAATATAATTGGTGCCATAGTAGGCCTCTGTTGAAGTATAGAGGACATACCTGACCTTTCATATACCGTACATAGGGAACCATGTAAAAAAATGGTGTGCCCCTCCCAACGCCTGCACTATGCATGTGTTGAAACTGTCTTTGACAAATCATATTTAGGAACCTAGGAGATTCCACTGCACCAATTTTGCTCATCGCCCAATTGTATGATTCACACCCTAGCACAGTTGATGACTGGCATAGCCATCATCTGCCACAAAGGGTCACTAAGTATCGCACTGCATGAGTAGTGCCACATGGTAACATGGAGGCCAGAGTTTGACTCTGTAGGGCTACCATAGTGTCTCTACATATGACACCACTGTGGTGCAAGGAGGTGGTAGGTTCCACCAACAATAGGACACTGCCTCAAATATGGACAACATAACACACATTTGCAATGGTTGAACCATCAGTTTGGATTTAATTTGACAATCCCAAGGTCTCTGAGCCACAACCCAAAAATGTAATTACAATCAACACAGACCAATGAAACCATTTCACAAGAAAAGGAACAATCACAATACTAGAAGCAAGTCTGAGTCACCACTCCACCTACTACTAACATCTGCCAAGATACATACGAAACCACTGTTAAGCATTACCAACACATGTTCTCTCATTCCTTTGCAGCCGACCAAGGTTACGGCATACAGCCATGGGTGATGACTCCATTTAGCAACCCCACAACAGTGGAAGAGCATGCATGTAATGAAGGCCACAGAAGGACACAAAATTTGGAGGAGAGGATATTTGGGCTTCTGAAGTCAAGGTTCAGGTGCCCAACCTTGACAGGAGGAAGTCGGTTGTATGCACCACCACTGGTATGCAAGTTGATACTGGTATGTGCAATCTTGCATAATATATGTATCTGGACCAATGTTCCCTGGGATGAACAGGTAGATGTCCCCTGTGAGGATGAGGATGATGACAATGGTGCAGCACATCTGGAGGGGAACTACAAAACACTGCTGCAGTAGTTTCCAGGAAACTCCAAATTGTGCAGAACTTCTACATACAGTCACTGTATAAATATTATCACTTTGTAAATATCACAAATAAATAACTTTGCACCAAAATGTCCATAGTCTACTCATTCTCCACTACATATACATTGGAATTTTGCTCATACCTCAAAGAGCAGGAAAGAAACACCACAGTTACAAGTATGGTTGCGACATAGTTTGTGATGTAAGAGGGTCTAGCACCTCCATGCCACACATCAGTGTCACATAACTCGTGGCTATGTGGCTCTTGAAGGCCTAGATCCATGCACCACCAAGTATAACGTGGTGTTCAGTGGGCAATGTGAAAAATCCTAGCCCTTCCCCCACGTCATCCCCACGCCTGGCAGGATGTTTGCAATGGGGGATACATAAGGTATGGTCTGTTATCAAATGGTGCTTTAGTAATGTAGGAACTGAACTGTGTCGCATCTCAGGTGGATCGCTGATATGCCAGCACTGTGCATATGTGACAAGGGGGGAGACCACTGGTAACAGTGGACCTTCATTTACTGTTCAGGGATAGTAACCAATGTTGGAGCGAAAGCCTGTACTATATATCAATAGGCTTATGTCCTGGCGCTGCCATTGGACTCAACCCTGCCACATGGTGTGCTGTACCTCAAATATGGAACACACATGTGTTGAACCACTCCCCATACACATGGCCCATTGTCAAGATTTAAGAATAAAATGGGACAATGCACCACTAAATTAATGTCTGGGTGGAATGTAGGCAGAGTTTGTTCCAATCCCCATGTGCATTCTATTCACACTTGTCATACAAATCTGCAGTCTTGACACTGGTCTACAGCTAATCGGGATATACATGTGAAGACTGACGTACAGGTGAATGACCTAGAAAGGAAAGGGTTTGTAACTATAGGCAATGGTTGACATGTAACAGCAAGGTAACCTAGTATACTCTGTATTATACACATACCTCATATCAATACACACCTCTCATTGACACTCACATGCCTGCTCAAGAGAAAGCTACCAACAGTGACAAAATGTCATAATATGTCTAGGTCTCCAACATGCCACTCAGGTGTGGGATGTGCAAGTATGTCTAGCAATGTCCGAATATGTCACAGACCCATCTAAAAATCTATGGGAGAAAAAGGAGACAGATATGTTGCATGTGGCTAGTGAAAAACAGCACTGAGATTTTTAGACCTGGCATCCTTTGCATAGTCTCCTCTATCTTTTTTGCCTCTGCTTCCTATGTTTTTGCTGTGTGCAGGACTTTGTTTTTGCTTGTTTTGGTACTCTGGGCACTTTACCACTGCTGACCAGTGCTAAAGTGCAAGTGCTTCCTGTGTAAACTGTATGTATAATTGGCTTTTCCATGATTGGCATATTTGATGTACTAGTAAATCCCTAGTAAAGTGCACTAGAGGTACCCAGGGCCCATAAATGAAATGCTACCAGTAGGCCTACATGAGTAGCCACATGAGTAGCCCTGTAAACATGGCTCAGACCTGTCACTGCAGTATCTGTGTGTGCAATTGTAACCAGCCAATTCGATGTGGCAAGTATACCACCTGCCAGGCCCAAACCTTCCCTTTTATATACATGTAAGGCACCCCTAGGGTGGGCCTTTGGCAGCCCCATGGGCAGGGTGCAGTGTAAGTTAAAGTTGGGACATGGACTGATGTGTTTTACATGTCCTAACAGCTAAATACTGCCAAAATCGGACTTCATTGTTGCAAGGCCCATTTTTCTCATAGGTTAACCTGGGGGCTGGCTTTAAATAACTTTTAAGTACAGTCTCCCTTTGGGAGAAGATAGAGATGTGGGGTTTGGGGTCCCTGAACTAACAATTTAAAAAAACGTCTTTTGGTAAAGTTATTTTTTAAATTGTCTGTTTGATGATGCCACTTTAAGAAAGTGGGCATTTATTTGCTCAAACCAGTCTGTGACACTGCCTGCTTGTGAATTCCCTGTCTGGGTCAGACTGACAGTTGGGCTGTTTGTGAATATCCACTAGACAGTGACACAAAGGGAGCTGGGGCGTAGCCTGCATATTCTGATCAGCTATCTAGGCTAGAGTAGAGGGAGGAGTGGTCACTTACACCTGAATGGGCTGTGCCTGTCCTCACACTATGCAATCTTCACCACCCTGGTGTGAGTCTGGAGCCAGGCCTGGGCAAGGCAGGATCTTGTGAACAACAGAGACCTTTCTTTGAAGTTTGCCTGCTTCAAAGGCAGAAAGGAGTATAAGTAGTGAACCTAAAACCCCAGATTTTCAGATTACTTCTGGAACCAAGAGGAACCTTGACCAAGGAGACGAAAAGAAGAGCTGGAGGAGGAGTACTGCCTCTTTTCTTGTAGCTGTGCTTTGCTGGGTTGGCCTTCAGTTGTTGCTTCTGCCTGAAGTGGAACAAAGACTGGACTTTGTGGTATATTCCTGCTTGTGAAGTGTCTTCAAGGGATTGGACTGAGCTTGTCTCCTGTTTTGAAGTCTCAGGGCCATCAAAGACTTCCTCTGCCAGCACATGGGCTCTCTGTTGAGAGGCCTGCTCTGCCAATTGGAGCCCTAGCCAGTCCCTGGGCCCTTGAAACGTCAAATTGGTAGAAAAAGGACTGAAATCCACTTATAGGAAGCAATGCAGGGTAACTTTTGGCGCACAACCTGCAACGCGTCTGTAAAATCGATACAAACCCCTTACAGCGAGGTTTTTCCATCACCGTGTGGCCGGATTTCACATGCATCATCACTGGGCATCAACATCATTATGAACCTGTGCGGTCCTGAGGTGCCCTGTCTGGAAATCGACGCATCCTTGTCTTGCGGGAGAGAAAAACAACACATCACATCACATGCCTGACTGGAGAAGAAACAATGCACGGCCCCACTTGCGAGTAAGGAATCAAAGCTTCACTGACTTTTCGGTGCATGCTCGCTAGTGTGGCTTTATTTTGGATGCAAACCAGGTTCTTTGTGTAACAACAATGTTTCCATTGTTTTCTATGGCATAAGAATCTATTATTTTTAAAATTCATAACTCTACTTGGAAAGGTTGGATTTGTGTTGTTCTGGTCTTGTTTGATCTAGATAAATATTGCCTATTTTTCTAAAGTGGTGTGGTGTCCATTTTGTAGTGTTTACACTGTATCACTGTGTGTGTTTCTACAAATACTTTACACATTGCCTTTGAGATATGCCTAACTGCTTGTGCCAAGCTACCAAGGGGATGAGCAGGGTTTGTCTTAGGAGTGTAACTCCCTTACCCTGACTAGAGTGAGGGTCCCTACTTGGACCGAGTGCAGACTGACTGACAACCAGAGACCCCATTTCTAACACTGGTGATCAACCGTGAGGACAGAACTTTTATTTGTACTTGACATAAAGTGTACACTACAGTTTCAGTGCAGACCATTTCATGGCCACATACTGCTTGTTTTTGCTTTTTCTCTTTTTGGACTTTTCCTGCTTCCATATTTTTTGTGATTTTTTAACGTCTCTTGGGAACTCTCTGAACTACCTTTGGAACTTTGCATTTTTTGATGAATTACCAATATCTCTCAAACTGAGGATGAACCAGCTGTGGCTACAAAGGCTGTTTTGCGTTTTAGAAACTGGAGTAGTATACAGTGGCTCAACTAAAGCAGTTTTGTAAGGATCTTGCCTGCCCAATTAAGAGCTCTGCCAGGAAGGAGTAGATACAGAAGGCATTGAGGGCCTGGGTGGTAGCCAAGAGGAGGAGGATGGGGTTGAGGAGGTGCAAAGTGTTCATAATGTAGTGGATATACCTGTTCTGCCTTGGGAGAGGGTCTCCAGGGGAGTTAGCAGTGTATCATCTAAGGGTCTGCTTTCTGAGGAGTTGCAAGACAGACAGGCAGAGAGGGTGCACCCGTTTAAGCTAGAGGAACTTAAGATGGAGATGGAGATGGAAGAGAGGAAGCTGGCCTTTGAAGAGAAAAAGATGCTCTTGGCTCATGTGCTCAGTTTAAGGGAGCTGGATCAGAGGAGCCAGTCTAGTAGAGATCTTGGCAGCAGTATCTCAGTGCAGCCTGAGAGGGGGGGGGTGCATATTTCAAAAGATCTGGTGAAGGATTATAAGAGGAAGGATGATATCTATCTGTGGTTTAGGGGGTATGAGTCTGCTCTACAAATGAACCTGTTCCATGAAGCACATTGGGGAGGGCGATCTGTGGAAGCACTTCGAGGTAGAGGGAAGGGACACTCTGAGACTCTTAGGGGATCCTCAGGGGCTCACTTACACTATCATGAAGGATGCCCTACTCACAAGAAATGGTCTCACTCCTGAGCAGTACAAGTCAAGTTTAGGGGATACAAAAAGAAGGAATCCCAAACCTGGTTGGTGTATATAGACTCTTTTTGCAGGTCACTGGATGGTTGGGTGAATGGCAGTAAGGTAACAACTTATGAGGGGCTTTACAACTTAATTGCTTGAGAGCACTTGTACAGTCTTTGTTTTCCAGAGCGGCATCGGCACCTAATTGACAGCAAGCTGACTGACCTCAGAAAGCTTGCTCAGGAAGCGGACTGGTGGGAAAGCACCAGAGTCCAGAAGAGGTATGAGGGAGACTTCACCAAGGGTGGGCAGGGTCCCCATCAGAAGAAGTGGGAGGGGTAACAGTAAACAGGGGGATTTCTCTAAAGAGCCCCAACCTAGTTCCCAGGGTAAAGATTTCCAGCCCCCAGTTGAAAGAAACCATGGGTCTCTCCAGGGAAACCTGCAGAGAGGGGTTCCTGCAAGTACTATGCATGTGATCAGGTGGGTCACATGAGGGGGGGATCCCAAATGTCCCAAACGGGACACAGGCACCCACTGGTGCTCAGCCACAGGGTTTGGCCAGTGTAGCTCTTGGGAAAGAGTTGGTTCCAGGTGGGTAGGAGCCAGCTGAGATGACCCGTGTCTCCCTAGGGGATAGTGAGATGGTCCAGATGGTGCCTGCGAACACTGAAACAATACAGGCAGTGGTGGGTGACCATCAATGAACAGAGGGTGGAGGCTCTGAGAGACACAGGGGCCAGTGTGACTACTGTGAGAAGTCACTTGGTGTTTGAGGAGCGGGTAATTCCCACTGCACTTCACCAAGTAGTTGCAGTAGACAACTCAGAGTGCCTGTGCTGAGTGGCGCAGGTTCTATTTGAATGGGGGGGGTCTTGCGGGCCTTGAGAGTAGGTGTGAGCCCAACCATGCATGTTGATTGTCTGATAGGCTATGACCTGGAGGATTCCCCTTGGAAGGAGGTGGAACACAGGCCTCACTTGGAGATGTTGGATCTGCCTGTGTGTGTCTGTGTGTGTGTCCACCCAGTCCATTGGAGCCTGTCAGGGTGATCAGGAGGCCCTGGAGCCTGAAAGAGTGGCCCAGGTTTCTGCCAGAAGGAGGAAGGGCAAGGGGCACGTGAAACCCGCTCCAGTGGTTTCCACTTTCCGGGAGGAGGCTGAACCTGAAGAGGATGCCCTGGAGCCTACAGGGGAACAGGTGGCTGAACTGGGGAAGGTGCCTGACCTGACTCAGTGGCAGCAGGAAGGAGGACACACCAGGGAAGCATTCTGTAAAGCACAGAGAGAATGCCCTACTCTTGAGGGTTTGCAGCAGAAGGCTGCAGACCAGGCGTCTGGTAAGGAATTTGGTTCACGCTTGATCTACTGGGAGGATGGCCTTATATATAGCGAGCCTAAGGTTGCTGAACCTGGAGCAGCCCACGTGCTGGTGGTTCCCCAGTGTTTCAGAGCCTTCCTTCTGGATATGGCTCATGATGTGCCTTTGGCAGGACCTTTGGGGCAGGGCAAGACCTTTGAGAGGCTTGTCACCCACTTTTATTGCCCCCAAACGCGCAGACACTCATATGCAACCTGTAGGTCTTGCCAAACTTGTCAGGCAAGTGGCAAAAGTGGGGGGAGATGCAAGGCTCCTCTCCAACCATTTCCTGTAGTCAGCACCAACTTTGAAAGGGTTGGGATTGATGTTGTGGGTCCTCTTGATCCCAAGACAGCCATTGGCAATAGGTTTATCCTGGTTTTTGTGGACCATGCCACCAGGTACCCAGAAGACATGTCTTTGAGATCAATCACTGTCCCTCATGGTGGGACGTGCATTGGTTGGGGGTTTTTACCCATATGGGGTTCCCCAGGGAGGTAGTATCTGATAGGAGTTCCAACTTCATATCTACATATATAAAGTCTCTGTGGAAGGAGTGTGGGGTAACCTACAAGTTTACCACTCCTTACAGGCACACTTTTCATCCATGGCATGGTCTCCCTTAACTTTTTACCTCTGATCTCCAGGTTGCTGATGTGTGCTGGACTCTGATTTTGCTGCTTTTGTTACTCTGGGCACTTTACCACTGCTGACCAATGCTAAAGTGCAAGTGCTCCTTTACAAAATGTGTATGTAATTGGCTTATCCATGATTTGCATATTTGATTTATTAGTAAGTCAGAGGTCACTCACTTGTGCACATATGATGTGGACACTGGGGACAGTTCACCGGTGAAACATAACGTTTACAGAGTGACTGACAAGGTTAGAGTCAGCATTAAGGATGAGGTATCCAAAATGTTAGCTCCTGGGGTTATTGAGTTTTCCAGTAGCCATCGGGCTAGTCCTGTGGTCTTGGTCCCAAAAGTTGCTGTGTCTGGTGCCACTCTAGAACTCAGGTTCTGTGTATTACAGGACTCAATGCGGTCATGAAGACAGACACGCACCCCATCCCCTGAGATGATTAGCTCATTGATTGGTTTGGCTGGCCAAATATCTAAGTACTTTTGATATGACCTCTGGATATTGGCAGATTGCTGTGACTAAGGGAGCTAAGGAGAGGTCTGCATTTTCTACCCCAGACGTACACTACCAGTTAAGGGTGTTGCCTTTTGGGACGGAAAATGCCCCTGCCACCTTTCAGAGGCTGGTTGACGAGGTGTTAACTGGATTAGAGGATTTCAGTGTATCATACCTGGATGACATTGCTCTGTTCAGCACCACGTGGGAGGAACACTTGTAGCACCTCTGTAAATTATTAGAGACCCGGCAGAAGGCAAACCTCACTATTAGGGCTAGCAAGTGCCAAATAGGGCTGGGTTCTGTGTTGTACTTGGGACACCAGGTAGGGAGTGACCAGGTGGTCCTCCTACAAACCAAAATTGACACTATTCTGGCTTGGGAGCCCCCCAAGACCCAGAGTGAAGTGATAGCCTTGTTAGGACTCACAGGTTACTATAGGAGAATTGTTAAGGTGTATTTCACCATTGTTGCACCTTTAACAGAGGTAACTTCCAAGAAACAATGAAACAAAGTGATCTGGACTGAGACTTGCTAGACAGCTTTTGATGCCCTAAAAGCAGCCATCTGCATGGCACCCATGCTGAAGGCACCTGACTTCTCTAAAGAATTTGTCCTTGAGACTGATGCTTCAGAGCATGGTGTGGAGCGGTAAGTACTAGCACATCCAAAGGAAAGGGGCCTAGACCAGCCTGTAGCTTTCATTAGTAGGATGATACTTCTCAGGGAACGTAGGTGGTGTGCAATTGAGCGTGAAGCTTTTGATGTAGTCTATGCGCTGAAGAAGTTAAGACCTTACTTGTTTGGGACTCACTTCTGGGTTCAGACAGACCACAGGCCCCTCAGATGGTTAATGCAGATGAGGGGTGAGAACCCAAAACTGTTGAGGTGGTCTATCTCCCTACAGGGAATGGACATTACATTGGAACACCGCCCTGGAACAGAACATGCCAAAGCTGATGGTCTGTCTAGATTCTTCCAACTTAGTGATGAGAACTCCCATGAAGTTGGGTAGTTCTCCCCACTTTCAGCTGGTGAAACATGTGTTAGACCTGGCATCCTTAGTGTAGTCTCCCCTCTCTTTTTTGGCTCTGCTTCCTATGTTTTGACTGTGTGCTGGACTTTGCTTTTGCTGGTTTTGGTACTCTGGCACTCTACCACTGCTGACCAGTGCTAAAGTGCAAGTGCTCCCTGTGTAAATTGTACGTGTAATTGCCTTTTCTAGTCTTTGTGGTATATTCCTGCTTGTGAAGTGTCTCCAAGGGCTTGGACTGAGCTTGCCTCTTGTTTTAAGTCTCAAGGCAATCAAATACTTCTTCTGCCAGCACTTGGACTGACTGCTGAGACTCCTGCCTTGCCAAGTGGTGCCCTATCCAGTCCCTGGGCCCTTGAAAGGTGAAGCTGGTAGAAAAAGGACTGTAACCCATGCACAGGAAGCCGTGCGGGAACGATTTGACGTACCACGTGCAACGTGGCTGTAAAATCAACGCAAACCCCTTGCAGTGCGTTTTTTCTATCACCATGTGGCCGGATTTCACACTCATCATCATTGGGCATCAAAATCATTATGAACATGCATGGATACAAGGTGCCCCACCTGGAAATCGATGCATCACTCTCTTGCAGGCTAGAAAAACAGCGCATCTCCTACCCGACTGGAGAAGAAATGAAGCACGGCCTCACTTGCAATTAGGGAATCATTGCATCACTGACTTTTTCGACACATGCTTGCCCATGCGGCTTTATTTGTGACGCAAACGAGGTACTTTGTGTAAGAACAATGGAGTAAGAAGTAGAGTGAGGGTCCCTGCTTTGACAGATTGCAAACTGACTGCCAACCAAAGACCCCATTTCTAACAGAGATGATTTCACACACTAACATCATACACTTATGGATGAAAGTGACATAGGTTGTGGAATGCATGCTAAAGTGAATACCCATGTACAACAAAGGATGTGGATGGACAGCTGAGAGATACCCACAGATACTTAGAGATACAACATGGGGAGGTCACTTGGAGACAACACAAGTACTGTGATAGGTGTAATGTCATTTGGCGATGAGGCATTTAGTTTCAGGGCAAATGTGTCCAGATGCAACCATTTAGCATTCATTGATTGTGTCCTATGTGCCTCCCCTTTCTGAGATTTGTGAGATTTCAGATAGTCCGCGCTCAAACTTCCCCTGCATTTGTTGTAGTTCTGGGTAGTCTGCACTGGCCTGTCCTGCAATTCCAGTGATCATCTCCTCTAGGATGACTGCTGCCACCATCTCCTCCAGCTCATCCAGGTCCTTCTGTGGTGCGGGACTTCCACCTCCTGTCTGCGGTGCTGCCTTTGGGTTCCTGGCCAGTTTTTCCTTAGTTCTGTGATTGCAATTGTGCTACTCATTTTACCATCAGCACTCGTGGGACCCTTCTAGCCTCTGATTTGATTACAAAGACCTTTCGTATCCTGTTTACACATATACACGTATGTTCGCTCCACTCCATGAAAACCCTTCAGTTATCGCCATGTTGAACTCTCTTAGTGGTAGTGAAGTCCATGCACATCTCTTCACTATTAGATCACTTGCTGTACTAGCAAGGAATCATAGTAAAGCCAACATGTGATCATAAAACCTGCATATAAAAGACTGCTTTCTATATTCATGACTAAGTGGGGTTTCGTAGACTTTTGTGTATATGTGCACAAACATTGCATTCAATTACCAGTCTCATTGGGGTCA
The DNA here is from genome assembly GCF_031143425.1 of Pleurodeles waltl. Taxonomy (NCBI): domain Eukaryota; kingdom Metazoa; phylum Chordata; class Amphibia; order Caudata; family Salamandridae; genus Pleurodeles; species Pleurodeles waltl. Next base: position 921,146,634 of record NC_090445.1, read on the forward strand.
GGTAAAGCATTGTAGCTCCAACGTTATTTATTTGGTACTGGAGGGAAAATGCCCCTTTGTGCCCCTTTTTACGTAGTCATTTCCACTTCTTGCTACATTTTGTTGCTGGTTTTTGGACATCGCATACTGAGATCCAGCTGTCAACTGCCCAAAGTATATGCTCTGTCACCTAAAAACATGTAGAAATTGGTATACAGCTAATTGGCATATTTACCTTAGCCATAAGGCCCTAATATATGGTACAAAATGTACACCAGTGGACTGCAGCACACATTTGTGCCCCAACTAGAGAGTGCAAAACAATGACTATTGTTTCCTTCCTAAACTGTATCATATCCCACATACATATATGCATGTATGTTCACTCTCGTCCATGACTATCCTATTAGTATAGCCTGCCTGTGCAGTTCTAAAAATGCAAGTTTAACTTGCCATAAAGCCCCTTTTAATGGGTCGAAATCTTCCTTTTAAATGTTAGTAAGTTACCACTAAGTAAGCTCTAAATGCCCTTAAGGCAAGGTGGATGGTATTTAAAAGTAAAACATGTAAACATTTAATGTCAAACATGTCCTTATGGTGCCAAGCCCCATAAAGCTATTTTCACTGTAGCAGGGTTAGCTGTTCTATAAGAAAGCACTAGGATATAATTTTAAATTAAATAATGTTATCTCCACCTAAGAACTAGTAGAAAGTTAATTCTTGGACCTTTTAAAAATATTAATTGCAAGCACAACTCATTGATAAGGTCTGAGTTGTACTAAATATTCTACAAAACATACTTTTAAAAGGTCACTGTTTATCTACTTAGAGCCCTTAGAAGCCCATTTGCATGAACTTCCAACTGTCACCCAGGAGCTCAATAGATCCTTTGATGAGGTGTGAACTTGCTCCCATAGCTGAGAGAAAGGCCTTTGAATGTGGGAAGGTTTTCTGTTCCTCGTACAGGATGACCATCTGGGCAATACCCAGGAACTCCATCAACTTTCAAGAGGCCTACCCTGTCACAGGTAGATATAGCTAACACCTTGACTGTCTCTTCTTTATCCCCTTTAGCCTTTGAAATACCAATACCAGTGGGAAAGGAACTGGTTTTAAGGGACCACAAAATGGGGTTTTATTTATTTCCCTCGCCACACCACTTGGGTGGGCACAAGAGTTCTGTGTAGAGGAAGAAAGGTTCTGCAATGTTGAATTTAGGTAGAGAAGGTCACTGTGGGATTATCTGCAGTAGTGCACAGAGGAAAATCTGCAAAAGTAAGTAGGTTTACCCACAGAAACCTTTTCCCTAGTGGTTAGGGTGGGAATAGGAGTAACACCCACCCACAGGCTAGTCCTAGGCATAAATGCCACACCCTTGGGCATCCTTTTCAGGAAGACAGAGGAAGAACTGCATCTGATGTTGAAACTTATTTGGAGAAGCATATGGGCTGGCCCTGCTCCCACTTGTAGCCAGGACAAAGAACTGGACTCCAGTGATCAGTTAGCGGACATTCTGTTAAGCTACAGGGACACAAAAAAACTTCAGGAAACGCAACTTCGTGAAAGAGCCCAGATGACTAGTTTGCACTGGTCCTGCCCTAGATCTTGCTGGTGGCTTCTGTTGGAATTAGTCCTGAACCCCCAAGTACTACTCGTGAGGCCCTGAGGCCTTTGCTGGTGTCACATTTTACTCTTCCTCCCTTAAAGTAGCAACTGGAAAGGGGGTCACCCTTGCAGACTACGACTCTGAATACCTTGATGTCCAGACACAGAAGCGGCCTGAGAGACACCATCTGGCATCGACCCAGTGTCAGCTGTTGCTTTTCTTGCCTAATCCAACAGTTTTGAAGATTCTTCATCTAGACGCTGGCATCCATTGAAATCAAGCCTGCTTCTCTCTGCATCAGCCCACTGCCTGCTTTCACTGAAGAATGTTCACAATGAGAGGTAACTTTACCACCAGGATGAACATGATCATTATATCTGACCCACATCCCATGACGGTTGGCCTAAAACATACACTTGCTCCTGACTAGCACATCCAGTAACCACTTTCTGGTGTTGTTTTTATTCAAAAACTTGAAAATTCATTTCTCAGTTCCCCTATTTGTTGTTTAGGTGTCATTTTGTTCATGAAATGATTCTCTACTTTTAGAATTTGGAGTGGGATTTTTATTGTGTTGTGTTGTTGAGTTTTTAGCTGTTTTGGTACTTCTAAATGGTTAACACATTTTCTTTAGTTAAAACTGCTCTGTGCCACAGCTACCGGGGTGAGCTTGAGTTTAAATTACTAAAACCTTTTATGAACCTAACAAGAACAGTTACATTATTACTTGCGGCAGACTACCATCCACCCCAACTAATAATCCACTTTCTTACACTCATATTTTCCATGTGGAAACAGTTTGTGTTTTCTTATCTATGCCACACATAATTTTGTTTGCTGCAGAGCCTCATGGCCTTGCTCATGGTGATAAGATTTGAGGCTGTGGAGTTTAATTGGCGCCTATTTTTGTTATGAATGTGTCAATAGGAAACTTGATAAAATCCCTCTGCTTCACTGGTCCAGCCACCTGGGCATTACCTGACAAAGTTCCTTAACTTCCTGCTACTTGGACTATATTAATGGAGCAGATAACATGAACTCTCAGATGTGTGTTGTTTTGTCTGCTAACTGTTGGCTGCTGCTGTTTGTGACCATGATTTGGAACGTCACAATAGTGTGTATAAATAAAATAAATACATCTTTAAGTTGATAAGAACTTTGGCATCAGCCTTTCATTTCTCTAGATGAAGCTAATCACAATGCTGAAGCTACCTTTGCCATGGGTAAGAGTATTTTAGTGCTAAAATGGTGGCCAAATACCGATTTTCCTTAATTTGTGTCTATGTCTGCAGTGTTGTTGTGGAATGAGCCATTGTTCAGTCAAGCAATGAAAGTGCATCATGGGAGTGGGCCTTTGCCATGACAGCCAGATCCAAGGCTCTGAGATCAACTTCAAGAAGAGGGTGGATTTTTGGACAACAGATCCAGGTTTTTACTTGAAAGCAAACTGGGACTCCCAGGAAGCCACACCTGCTGAGAATCCCATTATTCCTTCCTCACTGAGCTCATCTGCTAAGGTGCTTCAGAGGACCCACAGGGGCAGAGCGGCCAAGTATGGCTCTGAAATACACACAAAGGTGTCTCTTTCCAGACCATGTGAAGCAGAACCCTATACAGCTACAGTTAGCAACAACATTGATTTAGGTGTGCTCTCTTTTCAACCATAATCTGATATAGGATAATAAGCCACAGAGCGATCCATCACAAAGAGCAGTTGTGATGCCTGAGATCGACTACTTTTTGCCAATCAGAAAATGTAATCATGTACAATATTTATTTGGGCTACAAAGAAACTAACGACTGACGGTGATGGGTCCAATTCTTGTCTCTGTTCATTGTTTTTTACCTAAGGTATTTTGCTGTGTTAGGCCTAAAATGTAACAAAAAACGTTTAATGCTGGAACAGAACAGTCCTCTGCATGGTGATGGACATGCATTTCTGCCCTGAGTGACCCATGGTACTGATTTGTGGTCATGGGCAAACATTTGTGTGCACCATGACCTAAGCCTGTCTCATTGTTATGGTCTTTTTTTACTCTGGAAGGGGCACCCAAAGTGCTACTCTCGTAGTGGTAGAGGGCTACAGCACTTGCCAGGAATTGAGGGGCATATTTAGACTTGTGTTGGGCCGAATTTGCGTCTGTTTTTTTTACACAAATTCGGTGTAAAACTAACTCCATATTTATACTTTGGCGCTAGACCTGTCGCTCAAAATGTATGGAGTTAAAGTCATTTTTTGGACATGGGAACCTACTTTCGGTCAATAAGATGCAAAGTAGGTGTTCCTGTGCAAAACATGACTCTATAGCCTTAGTGCCATATTTATCCCCCATGCTAAAACCACGCACTGGGGGATGAGGGGTCAAATAATGGTGTAAAGCTTGCTTTGCATCATTATTTAACGCCTGGGTCAGGGCAGGTGTTAGGGAACCTGTGGGCCTATTTCCATGGTGAAACACCATGGAATAAGCCTACATGTGCCCTCCCCGGGCCCCAGGGACACCCCCACCCACACCAGAGGAACAGCAGAGGATGGGAGACCCCATCCCAGGTAAGTATAGGAAAGTACATGTAAGTATTTATTTTTTAAAGTGCCATTGGGGGCCCTCAAGTGGGCCCCCCTACATGGCACTGAGTGCAATGGCCATGCCCAGGGGACCCTGGTCCCCTGTGCTGGCCATTGGGGTGGTGGGCATTACTCCTGTCTTTTCTAAGACAGAAGTCATGTGGTATGGATGGTTTTGCGTCACAAAATGATGCTTGGCTGGTTAGAGTCATTTTTTTTTACTCTAACCTGCCTAGCGTCATTTTTTGGTGCAAAACCCCCTTCTTCCATACCGCCAGCCACACCTGGCTAATGTCATTTGTTTTTAAGCTACCCTACCCTTTCCACCGTCTTGCACCATTCCATAAATATGGTGCCTGGCTGGTGCTCAGAAATGGTGCAAGCCGTTGACAAACTTTTTGGTGCAAAACTGCGTTGGTGCAGTTTTGCACCAAAAAGTATAAATCAGGGCCTAAATGTCATGAGTGTGGCAGTACCAGCATGCGCATTGTTTTGTTTTATAGTAATTGGTAATGTGAACATGTCTTGTTATCTGGGTTGTCATACCTGCCCACTCATGGAAAGTTTTGTAGCTGTGGACTGAACTGATCTTTGACATATATGATGTATTTATGTAGCATCATGCAGCATGTGATGCTTGTTTGTGCATGCTGGAATGTATGTGTGCTTGTGAATGATACATGCCATGAAGGCTTGTGGGTTTTATTTTGGAAGCTCAGGGCTTGGAAAAAGTAGTTGAAGGTGAGATTTTAACACTCCTGCCCACAGACAGGACATGTGGATTGCTGACAATACTTAGATCTCTAGAACAAAGACACTGGAGGAGGAAGAGCAGACCTTCGTCTGTGCACATCAAAGGTCTGTTTGCTTCAAAGAAGTGTTACTGGTCAGTGGGGTCTGGGCTCACTGTCATGATGTGTCTGATAATGTTGGCATTGTATGATCAGGGAATCATAATAGACGGGATGGCTGAGGCCTTTGACCCTATGTGAGGCATATTTAAATGGAGGCTGGCAGCCAGGTGTGGTCTCCAGTTAATCCCTTAGCCTGTGTGGGGGGTCAGCCAGAACTGCAGATACTCCTGCTGTGGCAGATTGCCCCTCTGAAAATTTACCAGACAGATGAGATGGCATTTCAATGAAGTCAGTACTCACAACCTGAATGTCAAAGGACTAGTCACTAAATCACAACCATGTCTGGATATTGGCTATGAAGGTGGGGGTGTGAGTCCCACAAGATGTTCAAAAGTACTATGCATTAGTGTGAAAAGAAGATCACCAAGATTTTATATTTGCTGTAACCAGGACTAGGGGCCAAGGCCTGCTTGTCTTCATGATGGGGAAGGGGCCACCACCCAGGACCTCAAGGCCACTTGCCCTTAGCCTAGAACATAAGCCTTCTGCCTGCTTATGAGCATCTGTGGACCCTGTGAGGAGGAGAAGAGCATCTGCGGGGAGTGATGGCTAGGGGGGATCCTGCTGAGTGGACCCTGGTGTGCAAAGTTTGAGATGTTCAATCCAGTTGAGACTGTTGCAAGCGTGCGGGCCGTCCAGCCTATCTTGTGGAAGTCAGTGACATGTGTGTCCCAGGTAGGGACACCATGTAATTATGAGCATTGCCCTTGCTATGGTAAATAGTGTCACTCGTATGCCAGGAGGGGACCACCATGAAATTAAGACATCACCCTTGCTGCGTTGAGTTGGTGACCTCCATTTGCTAGGTGAGGACCTCGGTGAAGTTACGGTCATTGCCATTGCGGCATCAAGTCAGTGACTGTTGCATGGCAGGTTGCATCCGGCATGAATTCAGGGCTGTCTCCTACAAATTTGTGTCATGAGGATCCCAGCTGGAGGATCAGCCACAAGGGACCTGCCCTAGAAGTGCACTGTGATGGTACCACTTGTCGACAGCTGAGGGTTCTGCAGCGATGATGACTAATGCAAAAAAAAAAAAAAAAGATTAACTAAATGCTGAACAATGTTAAAGATTCACCCCAGTCACATATCTGGGCCTAAATCCATCCTTTTTTGGCTCACCACGCCAGTCTAGTTTGGAACCAGCCATATGCAAATCAGTGTTCATCCATGCTCCCCATGGAACAGTCTTGCCCGAACTGCCAGGCCAGATCCTCCCTAGACCAGAAAACAAGCATCCTGGGACCAGTTTTGGGGTATCACCCCTCATCAGCCAGGCTAACTTGAAATCTGTGGCATAGCGTGCACGGGACCCACGTCTAGGCATGCCCTTCCCCCTTAAGGTGACCAATGCTGAAAAAAGCAAATGGTGGACAGAATGCTGAACAATGTCAAACACTCACCATCCCCCCACTCACAAATATGGGTCTAAATCCATTGTTTTCTTGCTCGCCACCTCACTCCAGTTTCAACCCAGCCATATGCAAATTAGTCTTGACCCTGATCCCCATAGGAACAGTCCAGCCCAAACTACCAGGTCAGGTCATCCCTGGATCGGAAAATAAGACTCATGGGAGCGGTTTCAGGGTATCACCCATCATCAGCCAGACTAGTGAGCCTCATGCTCACTATGCCACTGGAATCAAGCTATGTTGACTGATGAGAGGTGAAACCCTGAAACTAGTTCCAGGATGCTTGTTTCCGGTTCAGGCAGGACCTGGCTGTTCGGACTGGATGGTTCCCATGAGGAGAAGGGCCAAGACTGATTTCCATATGACTTGGTCCAATCTGGGGTGGTACGGAGGGCAAAAAAACAATGGATTTAATCCAGATCTTTGACTGGGGGTGTGTTTGACAATGTTCAGCATTCCGTTCATCATCTCTTTGTGTTGCCATAGTTATGCCCAGACATGGACCCCGTGCTTACTGTGTCACTCGACTCAAGCTATCTTGGCTGAAGATGGGTGTTAGCCTGAAACTGGTCCCAGGATTCTTGTTTGCCGGTCCAAGGAGAACCTGGTCTGGCAGTTTGGGCTTGACTGGTTCCATGGGGAGCAGGGCCAAAAATGATTTGCATATGGCAGGGTCCAAACTGTGGTGGCATGGAGTGCACAAAACAATGGATTAAACGCAGATCTGTGACTTGGGTGAGTGTTTGACAATGTTTGGTATTCTGTTCATCGTCTTTTTTTATTTCTGCAGAGAAGAAGACACACTGAAGTGGGCCATCTGGAGACTGTGGGGGCTGCAACGCATCATAAGGAAAAGGCCAGCATTCTGTTGTGGCCTTTCATCATCATGGAGCCAGAGCACTCAAAGCTCCCCCATTCATTGAAAGCCATTGGGCTGGGCAAGACAGTTCTAGGCCTTCAGGCCTTCCTGGAACTTACACAAACTAAGGGGCTTATTTACAAATGGCCTGCTCCGCTGGTCTTCACTTTTAGTGATGCACCGGTGGAGCAGGCTGCTTACCCATATCTACTAGGCCACATAAAGCCACTTTGCATGGGTTTACATGGCCTTGCAGATATGAAGTAAGGCAACGCAGTGCAAGTTACTGTGTTGCCTTACTTTTAGTCAGGGAGGTGTTCAATGAGTGTTGCGGTGGGTGTTCCCACACAAAACCCATGGATTTTGATGCATTCCCAGGTTTATAAGGTTTTGGAATCCTGGCAATGTGTCAAAAGCATTTGCCTCCTCAGGGGTGACATACGGGTAATGCAATTAGGAGAAATAACATTATTTCTCCCTTTCTTTTCTTCTTTCAATGTCTGCTGCATTCTGTGCAGCACCACATAGAAGGAGAAAAATGCCTCTCCTAATTAAATTTGTGCAGGACGGTATCCCTTCCTGCACAAAAAAAACATCCCCACAATGCAGGCATCCTTGCATAATGGTTCAAGGGTGCCTGCATTGGCGCATGGCATTAATTTGTGCACCAGCACAGTGGACAAGGACAGGAGTGTGCCCTATCTTTTAGATGCAGTGCATTCCTGCCCTTTTCTTTTGACGCAGGGTAGTGTAGCAAGAAGGCTTGCAGCGCTGCCCTGCACCAAAAGCTTGTAGATGAGGCCCTACGCATGTAGCACTGCTGGCATTGACACTTAGGCCCTCATTACAACCCTGGCGGTAAATCCCGCTTACCGCCGTGCAAAAGACTGCCAACATACTGCTGCGCTGCGGAATTCCGCTACAGGTATTACGACCCACAGCCCGGAATCTGCCACAATACAGACACCCACACAAGTCCGCCACACCAAAGGTCAGTGATAAACTGCTGATAACAAATCCGACACCGTCACGCCAACATGAATACGCTCACACTATCATGACCCAGGAATCAACGCAGCGGTCTTTCAACCGCGGTAATCCATTGGCGGTACACACCGCCGCACTCACAAATACACACACATATTCAAAACACGACCACATTGGACAATTTGAAATACACACCTGATACACATACACACACCACACCCAATCCAATATGAAGCACACACCCACATTACCCACAAACCCTTACTACCAGAATTTTGAAACCACGCCAGAGATACACTACCAAAAACAACACCAGCATCCACTGACACACAACGCCATCACTTACACAACATCCATGCACCTCAAACAACACACACCAACACCCCCCTCACACATCACAACAGACACCACCTCACACATCACCCACACCACATCATGGCACCTCAACGACACCCCAGGTTCTCAGAGGAGGAGCTCAGGGTCATGCTGGAGGAAGTCATCCGGGAAGAGCCACAGCTATTCAGATCACAGGTGCAGCAGACGTCCATTGCAAGGAAAATGGAGCTATGGTGCAAAATCGTCGACAGGGTCATCGAGGTGGGACAGCATCCAAGAACTAGGGATGACATCAGAAAGAGGTGGAACGACCTACGGGGAAGGTGCGTTCCGTGGTCTCCCGACACCAGATTGCTGTACAGAGGACTGGCGGTTGATCCCCACCTCCTCCCCCACAACTAACAACATGGGAGGTTCAAATCTTGGCTATATTGCATCCTGAGGGCCTCGCAGGAGTAGCAGGAGGACTGGACTCTGGTAAGGCAAATCTTTACTACTAGATCCCCCCAACCCTACCTGCATGCCATAACATACTCCCAAACTTACCCTCACACCCATCATCACCCCAACAACCCACAGATACCCCACCAACACAACCCACACATCCCAATACCAAGCCCTGCATGTGACACCAATGCATGGACACCCATCACCCAAGCATGTTCACTACAGAGACTCACTCATGACCCAAAATCACCAATCACACAAGGACCAAGTCAATAATGCAAGCACTGGAGTACAGAGTCAACCACCCATTGCACACAATGACACACACACATACAATAATTATGCACCCCAACAGGACCCCACCAAATGTCACCGGACAGGATATGCCAGACATATCCAGTCCCCCCACCGAAGAGGCCCACAGTGATGACAGCAGCTCTGCACAACTGGATCAAGCTGACCAACCCGGCCCATTTGGGACCTGGGAAATTTGGATCCCCTGACACTGGCACAAGCCACCACAGAGCCTCCCCCCTTCAGAAAACACTAGCACAGCACCCACCCAGCAGGCCCATCCCTCTGTCCCCAGGACACGTCAATCAGCAATGTGTCCACCACTACAGGGAACCCAGGCAAACCCACCAACCCAAGAAAATCAGGGACCTGGGGGCAGTGGCAGTGGGCACACGGTTCAGGGGACAGAGGCACAGGGTAACAGGGAAACTGGGAGGACTGCTGTGCAACAGGGGGAGGACAGGCCCAGGGAACCCACTCTCCACAAGGCACTCTCCAACATCATGGGAGCTTACCATCATTCCAAGGAGATGATGGCAACGGTACTGGCTACGTTTCAGGAGACCTAGGGGCTGTAGGAGGAACACTACCTTGGGATCAGGGCGGACCTGAAGTCCATTAACACCACCCTGGTCACCATTGCAGGGGTGCTGGCAGACCTGGCCAACACCAGGAGGGCCACAGTGGCACAACAAGGGGCCCCTGACACTAGCCTGGACGATGAACAGCCCTCCACCTCCGCCGGTGCCAGTGGACAGGAAGCACCGCCACAAGAACAACAGTACACCAGCACCCCACCCCCTGCAGATGGAGAACCACCCCGCAAACTGTCCCTGAGATCCAGGAACAAGACAGAGAACATTGCCAAGACCCCCACCAGGAAATGAGACCCCCTTGAATGTCACCCTTATGTCCCACTATGTCACCCTGTCTATCCATAAACTGCCATTGTTCCACTTCCTATGCCCCTTTGGACAATGCACCTGTGAAACAAATAGACTGGACTCTGCCATGGACATTCCTCCACCATCACCCCAGCCCATTTTGCAACCCCCTCCACTTATTAGCACAGGAATAAACACACTTCAATCACAAAACAACCTGGAGTCAGTCTGTGCTTTCACAAATGTGTAATTGCAATAACTATGGAATATAGCAATGCCAATTTACTTGTTCACATACCAATGTAACACAGCTGGAGGCCAGCAGTAAACATAGTAGAGGGCACAAAGTGGGACCCACATCTGTGAAATGGAAAGTCAAAGTGACAAGTCAGGGTCCATACACTAAATGAAAATGACACTCTTATGCTAGTTCCAACAATAGAATGAGATGTGGGAAGCAGTCGCATCTTCTTACCTGTGTCTCACTGGAAGTATTGCCTGATGATGTTGTTTCGGTTGTTGATATCCTCTTCTTCTCCCTCCTCTTCTTCACTGTCCACAGGCTCCACAGCTGCCACAAGACCACCATCTGGTCCATCCTCCTGCAGAAAAGGCACCTGGCGTCACAAATCCAGGTTGTGCAGCATACAGCAGGCCACGATTATCTGGCACACCTTCTTCGGTGAGTAGTAGAGGGATCCACCTGTCAGATGGAGGCACCAAAATCTGGCATCAGGAGGCTGAAGGTGCGTTCGATCACCCTCCTAGTTCGCCCATATGCCTCCTTGTAGCGTTCCTCTGACCTTGTCCTGGGATTCCTCACTGGGGTCAGTAGCCATGACAGGTTAGGGTAACCAGAGTCACCTGCAAATGTCGAGGGAGAACTGTTAGACACAAACAAACCCTTAGGGACAACCCCATACCCAGACACCTATGTCAACTGTATTGGGACCTTGACCTCACCTATTAGCCACACACGGTGCCTCTGGAGTTGGCCCATCACATAAGGGATGCTGCTATTCCTCAAAATGTAAGCGTCATGCACAGAGACAGGATGCTTGGCATTGACATGGGAGATATACTGGTCTGCCAAACACACAATCTACACATTCATCGAATGGTAGCTCTTCCGGTTTCTGTACACCTGTTCATTTCTACAGGGGGGGGGGACAAATGCCACATGTGTCCCATCAATGGCACCAATGATGTTGGGGATATGTCCCAGGGCATAGAAGTCACCTTTCACTGTGGGCAAATCCTCCGCCTGAGGGAAAATAATGTAGCTGCACATGTGTTTCATCAGGGCAGATAACACTCTGGACAACACTTTTGAGAACATTGGCTGGGACATCCGTGATGCCATGGCCACTGTTGTTTGAAAAGACCCACTGGCCAGGAAATGAAGTACAGACAGGAACTGCACTAGAGGGGAGATTCCTGTGGGATGGTGGATAGCTGACATCAGGTCAGGCTCCAACTGGGCACACAGTTCCTGGATTGTTGCACGATCAGGTATGTAGGTGACCAGGATGTGTCTCTCTTCCATTGTCGACAGGTCCACCAGGGGTCTGTACACCGGAGGATGCTGCCATCACCTGCCCCAGCGGACATTCCCTATGGAGCAGAATAGCGAGCAGAGAGTCATCCAACACTGAGGTATCACAATGTTTTATTTCCAGAAACGTAATTAATCTGCAATGTGCCGGTATCTGTCTATATTCCCAGCCTAGATAGGTGTGATGCAGTTAACATCCATCCCATGTGGCCTCCTGAAATGGCGGCTGCCTGACCTGTAAGGTGGGACAAGGGGATATGAGGTAACTGCGCTAGCGTTCTACACCATTGGGGTGGGCGGTCGAAGACTGCGGCACAATTCAGCATTTGTTAACATTGGACCCTGTGGGTCCCAGGAGCCAATAACGAGGTACGCCGGTGGTGACGGTACGCACCGCTGCGGACGTGACCAACATTTTCTGTCTGTTCACTCACTTGATACCTGACCTTCAACAGGAGAGGACCTACATTGCAAGAGCTGCTGTGACCTCAGTCTGGAAGTGAAGATGGCTCATGTGTCTGGGGAAAGGACCCCTGCCTTCACTTTGGAGGAGTTGGAGAAATTAGTGGATGGGGTCCTCCCCCAGTACACGCAACTGTACGGTCCTCCACACAAACAGGTGAGTACACTGTGAGCATGCTGAATGGGCAATGTCTGTTTTGAGTGGTGTGGATGGAAGATACATGGGGGGGCTAAGGCCTGCATGTGCGGATGGGGAGTATATGTGCGTCAGGGCAAGGGTGGGAACTGGTGGGCAATGAGTATGACGGTCCGGATGGGTAAGTAATTTTCTTTTCCCCCTGTACCATTCCTTTAGGTCAGCATCCACCAGAAGAAGGGTATTTGGCGTGCCATCGCCAAGGACGTCCGGACCCTGGGGGTCTACCGCAGACAGAGCACCCACTGCCGTAAAAGATGGGAGGACCTGTGCCGGTGGAGCAAGAAGACGGCGGTGGCCCAGCTGGGGTTGGCCTTCCAATGTGGGAGGGGTGCCCGTCGCACCATGACCCCCCTGATGTTCCGGATCCTGGCGGTGGCGTATCCGGAGTTGGATGGGCGCTTGAGGGCATCACAGCAGCCACAAGGGGGTGAGTACACTCTCATTCAGCTAACTCAGCGTGCATTACGAGGTATCTGGGTGGGGGAAGTGGGCAGTTGGTTTCTCTAGGCCAGGGCGAAGTTTGCAGGCAAGGTCCCTTGCGAGGCAAGCTATGTGGCACCCCAACCCCACCAGTGATAAGAGCCATCTACATCTAGTCAGGCTCCCGTGACTTCCAGGTGTGCAGCAATTGATCTTAGGCCTCGTACCCCACGGTCAGCTGAAATTTTTAGGAACTGTTAGTGCATGGCATAGTGCAGAGGGCTGCTCCATTTGTGTTGTGTCCGCCAACGGTAGTGGAGTTACATGCACTGAACATGTCTTTCTTCTGCTCCCCCCCCTTTGTGGTCTCCCTGTTCTTGTGTGCAATAGCATCATTAGGTGGAGGAGCATTGGCACCGGAGCAGGAGGGAGCTGCAACCTTCTTGGCCCTGGAGGACGAAACAACGGAGTCTGAAGCCACCAGTGGATCGGAGGGCGAGAGCTCCACGGCGGGGACAGGAGCAGACAGCAGTGACAGCCACTCCTCCTCTGATGGGAGCTCCCTTGCGGTGGCGGGCACCTCTGTGCCCACCGCATCAACAGGTACAGCTGCCACCCCCCCTACCAGCACCGCCCTCTCAGCAGCCCCTCAGCGTATGTCCCGTGCCCGCTCACCCAGGAGGGTGGGCATCTCCTTCGCCCCAGGCACCTCAGGTCCTGCCCCAGTCAGCCCTGCTCCCCTCAGTGAGGAGGCTATTGACTTCCTGAGATCCCTCAATGTTGGGCAATCTTTCATTGTGAATGCCATCCAGGGTGTTGAGAGGCATTTGCAACAAACAAATGCATACCTGGAGGGCATTCATTCTGGGCAGGCAGCCCAACAGAGAGCATTTCAGGCTCTGGCCTCAGCACTGATGGCAGCCATTGTCCCTGTGCCCAGCCTCCCCCCTCCAACTTCCTCCACCCAGACCCAATCCCCTATACCTCAGCCAATCCCAAGCACACCATCAGACCAGCATGCATACACATCAACACACAAGAGTGGCCTAGGCAAACATAAGCACCACACATCCCACAGGCACTCACACAAGCACCATACCCATGCAGACACAGCAACATCCACAGCCTCCACTGTGTCCAGCTCCTCCATGTCCTCCTCCTCCCTCCCAGTCTCGTCTTCACTCACACCTGCATGCACTACATCCTCAGCCACTGCCTCCATCACCAGCACGCCCATCACCACATACAGCTCACGTGCACTCACCACCCCCACTACCTTGCACACATCCCCAATGTCCTCTCCCACTGTGTCTGTGAGCCCTCCTCCCAAAGTACACAAATGCAGGCACACACCCACCCAACAGCCATCCACCTCACAACAGCCTCCAATCCATGCACCTTCACCCAAATTCAGCAGACGTAGACCTCCTGTAACCACTACCTCTACCTCCATTCCCAAACCCCCTCCATCTTCCCATCCCAGTGTGTCTAAGAAACTCTTCCTGGCTAATATTGACCTCTTCCCTACCCCTCCCCCCGTCCTTCCCCTAGGGCCAGGCTTTCCAGGTCCCAGCCCAGCACCACAGCCACCAAATCCCCAGGCACAGTGGGGCCAGCTACTGTGGGGTCATCGAGTGCCCCACACATCTGGGCTGCCAGTGTGCCCCGTAGCGAGGGCAAGGACATTCAGCCACCTGCCAAGGTGAAAAAGGTGCCCATATCCCGGAGGGAGAAGCCGAAAGTACCAGCCATCAAGGGCTCAGAAAAAACCAAAGGGGATAGTGGCAAGACAACTGCGGCGCCATCAAAGCTGGGGAAGGGCCAAAAGCTGAAGAGCAGGTAAGGAGAGAGCATAGTGGAACCAACTGAGGGACCAGTGTCACACTTTCTGTCCACGACCACGCCAACCTGTACGGCGGCGAACACCGCTAGCTGCCCTGCCACCACAACCGCCACCTGCACCGTCACCTGCACTGCCCCCGGCATGTCTACAGCCTCAGCGACAGTCCCCAGCATCTTCCCCAGTGGGCAGCCGTCCCAGGCCGCAGGAAACGTTCTGCTGTGTCCCTCTGCAGGTGCTGACCCATGCACCGCCGCAAGCACTGCCTCAACAGACACCGCCGCAAGCACCGCCGCAGGCACCGCCACAACAGACACCACCGCAAGCACTGCTGCAACATACACCGCTGCAACAGACACCGCCGCAAGTTTCAACACTCCGTCCATCATCCTTGTGTGTTGCTAAAGTTGCCCTATGTGGGAAGGGTATTCCCAGACGTGGGTCCCTTGCTCACTGTGCCTCTGGATTCAAGCTAGCCTAGCTGATGAAGGGTGATAACCTGAAACCGGTCTTAGGATTCTTGTTTCTGGTCCAGGAAGGACCTGGCTTAGCAGTTCGGGCTGGACTGTTCCCAAGGGGAACAGGGTCAAGACTGATTTGCATATGGCTGGGTCCAAACTCGGGTGGCATTGTGTGCAAAAGGATGATGGATTAAACCCAGATCAGTGACTGGGGGTGAGTGTTTGAAAAGTTTCAGCACTCCGTCCATCATCCTTTTGTGTTGCTAAAGTTGCCCTATGTGGGAAGGGTATGCCCAGATGTGGGTCCCTTGCTCACTGTGCCACTGGATTAAAGCTAGCCTAGCTGATGAAGGGTGATACCCTGAGACTGGTCCTAGGATGCTTGTTTCCGGTCCAGGGAGGGCCTGGCTTGGCAGTTCAGGCTGGACTGTTCCCAAGGGGAACAGGGTCAAGACTGATTTGCATATGGCTGGGTCCAAACTGGGGTGGCATGGTGAGCAAAAAAACGATGGATTAAACCCAGACCTGTGACTGGGGGTGCATGTTTGAAAAGTTTCAACACTCCGTACATCATCTTTTTGCATTGCTAAAGTTGCCCTATGTGGGAAGGGTATGCCCAGACGTGGGTCCCTTGCTCACTGTGCCACTGGATTCAAGCTAGCCTAGCTGATGAAGGGTGATACCCTTAAACCGGTCCTAGGATGCTTGTTTCCGGTCCAGGGAGGACCTGGCTTGGCAGTTCGGGCTGGTCTGTTCCCAAGGGGAACAGGGTCAAGACCGATTTGCATATGGCGGGGTCCAAACTGGGGTGGCATGGTGAGCAAAAGAACGATGGATTAAACCCAGATCTGTGACTGGGGGTGAGTGTTTGAAAAATGTCAACACTCTGTCCATCATCATTTTGTGTTGCATATGTACCATACTTGCTTTACCAAACCTCATATTCCTCAGGAGGTATTTTGTCAGTTGCTTCCTCAATGCATACCCAAATACATTGTATAGCATCATCTGCTTTTTTATCGTACCATATTTGAAAAATTGTCTTGGAATACCAAAGTCATGGCCTATCCCTTGTCTGGGTCTCATGTATGTATGAACGACAAAGTGTGACAGGGTACCAGGGCTGTATGCAAGGATTGAGTATGGTGCCTCCAGCAGAACCAGCTACTTCTGATAATGTGCATGAAAAGTCCACACATATTAGGACCCTGACAGTTCACATGCTGAATCACATTGCTCACAACATATTGATGGCCTGTGCGTGCTGAATAGCTGCAAGATTAATCAACACAGAGGCTATGATGTTCCCAGATGCAGTGGGAACTTTACAGGCCAACCTGTGTACAAATGTCGTAATGACACCTGCCGAAACATGACTCCTGACATATGATCGCAGTCAGCACACCAAGGTTGCCCTGTTGACAGTCTCGTAACACGTCTCCAGTGACAGGGTGGGACCATCCCCATGTAGGTTCTCATGTCCTCATCGACTTTACTTCCATTGATCTCAGAAGGATACTCAGTAGATACAGGAATAGCCGCCACTGACTCATGATGAGACCTGGATGTGAATGTGACAACATATACCCCAGAAAATATACAGGATCAACATTGGACCACACACATGAACCAGACACCTCTGTGCAATTGATCACTGGAAATATGTGGCCACGTGCTGCCTCGTCTGCTGGCCCACCACTGCCACAGGAGAGTTGTGGCTCAGTCATATGACCACAACTGTGGTGTGATATTACAGCTGTGGGTCACCTTTGGCTGTCTGTGCCAATAACATGGTACCCACTTAGTCTGTACATGTGCCTGACTCACGGTGGGTTCACCAACAAGTGCCTAGGAAACAGTTTCCAAATTTCCAGGACATGGGATGGGCAACTTTTGGACCATTGACATGAACAAGCGTCTGCCATCTATCCGACGCATGCTTTGTCATTTGTGGTGTCTACGTTACCCAAAATCTTGGAAGTGCACACAACAGATGTTGCTACATGTATGTCTAACACATGTCCTCTCTCATTTCCACACTGACTTGCATCTAAGGTTTGGACACATTGACTTAACATTCATACAAGTATATTTGCAATAATGCATCTTGTGATGCACACGTACTGGGTCAACAACTACATTAGTAGCCAATGCACACACATTGAGTCATAGGCATTGAGGTATTGTACTTATGTGCGTCACCTTGCTATCCTCTCCTGACGCCAAACATGCCCAATTTGTGCAATACGTATATGTAGGCCACACATATGGCCATCTAGTGTGTCAGCCAAGAGTGAAAATCCTGTTAAGGAAGTAGCGGATCATGGTCCGCAGCACTATGATGTCTCACATATGCCCATACACCATGAAGACCAAAGTGGGTGCAATTAGCCTATTTCAGTTGTGTCACAAATGTTACATAAAATTAAAATGGCAAAATGACCCAAACCCAGTTAATGCCCTGAAATTTTGACGCATACATGTCAAAAAATGACGCTTATGCCTGACAAAACGACACATAATGCCCTGAAAACACCATTGACTATTCCACGCTGTACCTCAGAAAATTGGTTAAGTGTTAGACTATTTCCAAATATATGTATGCAGGTTCATTTTTACTCCTGTGCGTCAAAAAAATGACGGCCAAACTGTATGCGTTAAAACATTTTTGACACATAACGAGGAAAACGGCAGCCATTTTATGCAGGAAGTGATGTAATAGGATATCATGTTTACAGATTATGTACAGTGGGTGTACTTTCACTTTCACTTTACAGTCTGTGATTCTTCTAGACTGTGTGGCTGAGTTCAGAGTTTTGTCTAGTCAAATTGTGCTTTTGTCTCCTGTGTGGTCCATTACTTGTTAGTTTGTGAATTAGATATTGTTGTTGTATCCTGTCTGAGTGTTTATTGTGTACTTTCGTCCAGTATTATATTGTCTTAAGGTGGGAGTCTGTTGTGGGTAGTGATAGTTTGGGGATAGTTGGGCTCTTTTATTTGTTTAGTTTAGGTTCTCCTATCCTACTTCCCCCCATTATCCTTTGTACTTCTTTATCCCCTATTCCCCTTTTTCTGTGCTAAGATGTTGGGTAGGCCACCTCTTGGCAAGATGGGTGAGTTAGAGCTTGGGGGGTTCATATGGCTGGTGTGCCATATCCTCCCCCTTATGATTGAGGCAGGTAGGCGGGTGATACAGGGGTATAACACAGAGGCACGGAGGATCCGGTGGGGAAAGGTTCTGCATCACTTGCAACGTGTATATCAGAGCCAGAGGAATGACCACCAGCTGAAGCACCGCTGGGCTGACCTCATCTCCAGGGAGCAAGATCTGCTGGACCACCTGGGAATTGTGATTGGTGGCCCGGTTGGTGAGTAAAAATCATGTAAATGTGCACGATTAAATGCTCTGTAGTGACATCAGATGATTTGTACAGTATCAGCTGGCTATGATGTTGAGTGTGTGGAATGCTTTGGAAACATACAGGGTCATTGATGGACTATGTTAAGGGCCACAATTGCTAGCTGTCAGGAAGCAAGTGCTCTGCAAACTTACTGAATACTTTTGCTTAATGTAAGTTGGTGCCACCTTTGTGTCAAACAGCAACAAAAACCAGGAGCCAATTATGTATATATAGGTCACATTTACCAGTGAGGTATAGATTTTCCAAATCATTACCGACCTTGGTTCACGCAACAGCTAGACTGACTTTCAAAACACTACATGATGCAGAAAATTAGTGCAGGTGTCACGTCAATTGATGATAGCAATGTGGCCCATACATATGTCTCATGTGTGTCTGGTGAGTGTGTAAGGAAAGCGATCACGGAAGTTCTATAAATGTTAGGGATTATTGTGGTCCTTCATCATTTTGGATACATGTCAGATCTGGATTTGGAGACATAGGGAAAAAGTGCAAAGTGCCCTCAGCTAACATCTTACACTGGTATTTGGTGTTTGTTGTTCCACCTTTCATGTAGGGATGGCAGGCCAAAGGTATGCACATGGGTTCATATCTCTATGGTTGGTGCAACTCATCATAGCTGGACCACATCAAATGAAGAAACTGTAACAACATGAGGGCTTACAACTGTCCCTGACCCTCTGTACATTGTACCTATGTGTCATACATTTGTCATGGCCACAATGGCTGGTTGAATGGTAATGCACTCCTCAAGGAAACTGGCTTTGGATGTCTCTCTTGGATACACATGAGGAGACGAATACACTCCATTAATATGTCTGCTCAATAATGAAGGAGCATGTTTGCCACCACATGATAGTCAGGGCCAATGTATGTGTGCATATATGTGTGTAAATTTCCCTGGACACCCATGGTATGTAAAAGTTAGCCGTGCTATATCGGATGCAGTATCATCATGTCTGAGTGGATTTACTTACTTATGTAATCTTACACATAGTATTTGTCTTTGGAATTGTTGGTCAGTGCACAGAATTTGAGCACATTTCTCCCTTCCATGCTTTACAGGTGGACCCGCACCCTAGACTGTGGGCGAAGTGGCTTCATTCGAGGACCCGACAACTCCAGTAAATGTTGATATGTCTGTTATGTGATGTGTTTGCTGGTGATGTGTGATGGACTCCTGTGTGTTGAACAAATAGCAAGTTGTGATGCGCTGGCCCATCATTTGTCTTGTTCCATGAGTGGGATTTCATTTTCTCACCATTTTAGAGTTGGCCAATGCCTATCCTATTGTCTTATTTAGGGATTCTAGGTCAGTCCTGTAGGGCCCGCAATGTTCATAGGGATGAGTCATGTGGATAAAACTTGTATCAGCAAGAGTCGCACTGGACCTAATCTGTGATTTAGTCAGGCTCTCAGACCCATGTTCTCCCAGAAAGGGGCTGCTAAATGCTTACCCACAGACGTCTGCCTCCCCTCCCTATTCACTAATGTACCGATTAAACTGTTGGTTGAACTTCCTAGCAGCATGTAGCTCCACATCTAGTGCTAAGAGTATGTGGCACTTGAGTACAATGGCCTAGTTGTGCATGCAAATAATGGCCTGGGGTGTTCTTGCATCTCTGTGTTAGTTGTAAGTCATGGCTTACTGAAAGTATATGATGTGGACAAAGGTCTGCATTTCCAGACATGTGTGGCGCTGGGATTGGTCAAGGGTTTGATGTCTCCTATTTGTAGAAACACCTTACCTGTGGTGTGTGTGTTGAGCCAAACACATGTCCAGCTTTCATAAGCTTCGTGGGTGTCCATGTTGTTTGAAATTGTTAGTTGTTTCTCCACTCCCCCACCCTCAAACACAGGCATGAGTTTGTGAATAGTGTACCTAGGACTGATGATACAAGTTTGTTATACAGACATGTAAATCAGTGAATCTTTGGTCTGAACCTAGTATGCACACTCAGGTTTAGCACATGAGTACTATACTAGCAAGTCCATTTACAACTTGCAGATCATGTGGCCCAGATTTCCATCCCATACACTGACATCTGTAGCCCTGGCACTGGCGGAGGATGTGCTGCATGATTGTCAGCTGACAACTGGCAGAACTCTGATCCAAAACATGCCAGTTATTACCCATCTTGTAGGGTTTGGATGTGCTATGTGTGATACAACCTTTGTAGGCTGGCCTGCCATGTACTTCCTCAGGGACATTCAATGAACTGTATGATGATATGAGCTGTTACAAGTACAGTAGATGTATTGTCTGATTTACTTCTTGTGCCATTTCACACAATGCAGTTCCTAATGTAATTTTTTTAATTTGTCTTCACAGCTGCTAATATGACACCCATCCAGGTACGTGAATTCCAGAGGCGGGCAATGCGGTACCAGCATATACTGCAGGTAGAGTTGGGGTACAGATGGATGGCCCGCAGATACAGGAACGAACAGGCCTCCAGAGCCTGGAGGGCATTCCCACAGGGTGGCCCTTTTTTGCCCACCACAGCCACCACCAGCACCACCACCACTACCACTCAGGTGACACCACCAACAGCTGTGACCGTTGTGGAAACAACATCAGGAAGTGCTCCAGGCCCTAGCACTGGACCACCTTCAGGACAGCCCACAGGCATTGACCATACACGGCACCACACTTCCTCAGCTGGCACACAGACCACCACAGCTGCAACTATTGACCCTGCTGCTTTTGTGGACATGCAGCGCAAAATGGATTGTGTCCTCAGAAAAATGAGTCGCCTGTTGCAGGATGTTCGTCATATCATCCGGCGGGTGCGGTCCATTAAGCGGACCCTCCGGAGGGCCAACCTCTAGACATTTTTGATGGACATGATTCCCTCCCCTCCCTCCTCTTTCCTTATTCTTATACTTTGTGGGTTTAGGGGGGGCTCAGTGTTAGGTTAGTATAGGCTGCTAGTTTAGTTAGTGTTAGTGGGTGGGGGATCCTGATTATTTCAAATGTTTCTTTTTGAGTGTGTGTTGGGCTATGTTGGGGTTCTTGTGTGTTTTAAAAAATATATATATATATATTTTTGTTTTTACAAAAAAAAAATACATTGGTTTAGAATAGGATAGTATGTGTTTAGGTTAGTATCTGTTGTCCTCCATGTGTCCCGTCTCATAAGGGGGATGGGGGTTGATGTTTAGAACGTTTCATTACATGTGATAAGTAAGTTTAGCTTAGGTTAGTTAGGGACAGTTGTGGGTAATGAGTAGTTAGGGTAGATTAGGGTAGGTAAGGCTTTTCCCTGAGTTTTCTCTTCTGTTTTTACCGTTTAATAAATATGTAGTGAACCCTTTACAGTATATGTGATATGCTTGTAGATCAGGGCCTTGGCATAAGTGTACATGATTTCTTTTGGATTACATTTGTGTCCTATGCCACAAACAAATCCCAACTGAGCTGTAACATTGGCAGCTACTCCAGAGCTACCTTGCAAAGATTTGACCATTCATTGCAACCACCAATCACAGTTACTATGGATCCCAACATGTTTTTTTCAATAAGTATGTTTTCAATGTCACATACTGTGCTTCCAGATTTGGTATTGGCGACACTGTGTTATGTCTGACTGCAGTGTGATGTTCAAGGAAACCCTTATTAGCTGAGTGGTAGTAAGCACTCTTGTAGTATTGTGTTCATGACTCACATAGATCATTTGTGACACTGTTCAGCATGATTACTTATTTGGATGTACACTCACACACCTTCATTCATGCAGTTTGTTGACTGTTTGCTTAGATTTGTGGGCAATGTTAAATGTGTTAGTATTGCATGGTGGCAACATTTTGCTGCAACAATTTAATGGCTTAGATATCCCTTGAGGAAGCATTGTTATGTCCAACACAGCATTATGGTGTATGGTTTCTCTTTTCATCAGATATTACCCTCAGGAAGGGCAGAGTATGGTGCAATCCAGGCCACCCTGCATAGTTAGCAGACTACATTATTTCAGGACAGTTGTATTGACAAGCTATGTCATTTGACAGGAGGCAAATTTCAGTGATCTATTGCACGGTTGATGTGTCACAATACACAGAGACAAAGTGGTTGTGGAAGTGTGATTTATTGAAAAGTGCTGGAGTGCTATATGTACATTGTCCATGATTGTGAGTCTATTATAGTGACATCTTCCACTGTGATCCTACACAAGTGCTAAAGGAAAATGCATTTGACATGCTGGGGTGATGTGTCAGACAGTGCAGAGGGACAGGATGTGCCAATGAGTAAGTGAGAGACAATCACTGGGCAGTCTGACAAGATATACAGTGGTTTGCAGAACAGTCATTGAGTACAGTTGTTGCAAGACTGGCATGTTACAAAGCGCTGGACCTTGGTAATAGGTGGCCATGTGGCAGGGACTAGTGCTTCCGGGTACTTTTACGTGTGAAGGTGATCTGCTCCATGTCTTCTTCTTTTGATGTGTGTGTTGCCTCCTCTGTCCTTGGTTGTGAAGGGGCAACCCACCCCTCAGTGTTTGAAGACGTGGAGTCAGACATCCTGGTCGCTGCTACCTGTGAAGGTCTTAAGGGCAGTACTGCTGCAAGGAGGATCTGCTGGTTCTTAAGAATAGCAGCCACATCACAATGGTGGACAGCCGGTTTGGCCCTGAGGGGGGTCATGATTGCATTTGTGCATGCAGTGGAAGGTTTGGGGTGCGAGGTGTTGTGGCAACTCCCTTACTGCAGTGGTGAATTCCTTTACAGTTTGTTGTAGTCCTTGCAGGATGGATGTTAGCGCCTGCATGGCTGCTGCCTGATCTGCAGATGACATCATGCACAAACGCACCCCCTCTAGGCTGGCTGCCATATTTTGCATCCCCACCGCACCTCCTTGGCCAGCTCCCGCTGTACTCCGACTACAGTTCTCTCAAAGCTTGTGCCTGTGTCATCTGAGTCCTCAGCTGTATTGGAGCTGGCAGGTCAACAATTGGGGTTGTGGGTAGGTCCTCTGTGATGGCTGCTTGTTCTGTGCTCCTCCTTGTGACAAAAGGTGGGGTCTGGAGGGTTCCAAAGACATCTTGGAGGGTCTGGTGGCTGATGATTGTCAGCTCGTCATCCATGTCATCAGGGTAGTCCTGGACAGGCATATCCGCAGGAGATCCATCGTCCTCTGCAATGAAATAGGGTACAATTAGTGTATCTGTGTTGTGGCATTGGTGATGTGACATGTCTGCCTTGTGATGATTTCACATTGTGATCTTGTTTCCTGTTCATTGCTCCAGTCTTTCAGATGGGCATTCTCCCAGGCCTATGCCCCACCTGCACGTCACATGTATTGTGGTAAGTTATTAGACTTGTAGGCATCATCTCCTCTAGGTGTTGGTTTAGGCCAAATAGTGATTTGCCACCTTCTTTTCCTACTCAACCCTCCGTCTACATCCATTCTCATGGTGAAACCTTTCACTGGCTGTGGGTGCTCTGATGGCACTGGCAGCACACTTAACAATCTGGACCTGCCCCAGTCTGTGATCTTTCACATCCACTTATATATAGTTGAAATGTAGAGTATCCTATGCATAGCATTGCTATGGCACAATATGGATGTTAGCATTGGTAATGTGTACAGCTGATGTTGGGGAATGTGTGGAGATTGGATTGCACTGATAGTAGTAGCAGTGTCCTATTTCCTCCTCTGACTGTACAGGTGTATTTCAGTGACCAGTTACATGTGTCCCCCCTTAATGCTGTTGCCTGAGCAGCATGACATTTGGGATGTTGCATGGTGACCCAGGCACATGATAGACCCTGGCATATGCAGCATGGGTGTGACCTTAGTGCTGTGTAGCTCCTACTGTTGATGACATTGGCTGGACCTATGGGTATTCACAATTGACAGGACTGGAACATTCGTCTTGTTTCAGGGGATTGTTAAAATTGTCATCCTCAACACACTAATTTAGGTGTGTATGATCCATGGGGACGTTACTGCCATTGGCTACTTGACCAGCAAATGCAGCGGAGGTGGTAGTGGCAACTGTTGTCACTGTTACATTCCAGTTGTCGGTATGGCTAGAGGTTGTTAATTGGGCCCTAGTTAATGTAGGGGGTATAGTGGCTGACGTGTGACGGGATGTCAGTTTGACGTTGTGCCCTTTCTTCCTGGCGTGGCTTTACCTTTGCTCCATCGTTGGCATGGCAGCATACCCCCATGGAACTGTTGTTGGTGTTGTGTTATGGTGTGCCCCAGCTTCTCTCTGTACAGGCCATGCCCCCATGCCATACCCCTTTACCCATGCCACTCCATGTATATGATGACTTCCATGCATTTTGTGGCCGGTATCCCCCCCGGTTGTAGTTGACATTAGCGCATTTTAATTCCCCATGTGACTTACCGTGCATGTGTGTCGTCTCCTGGTAGTCTGCGCTGTCCTGTCATTGAATCCCTGTGACGATCTCTTCAGGGATGACGGCTGCGACCATCTCCTCCATGTGGTCCAGGGCCTCCTGGTGTGCTGGACTCCCACCTCCAGTCTGCAGTGCTGCCATCCTGTTCCTGGCCATCTTTTCATTGGTCCTGCGCTTGTAGTCATGCCAGCATTTCTTGCACTCAATGACTGTTCTGCGTACATTTCTGCCACACTGTTGATCTTGTCAACAATTTGTTGCCATATTGCCTCTCTCCTACTCATTGGCAACTTTGAGGTGACAAACAGTTGATGCTGGTGTTCCGTCACCTCTTTCACCAGAATTTCCTGTTCCTCTGCACTGAAGCGACACTTTCTTTTCTTCTTCAAACTGTCCTGGGGCTTGTGTGGGTCTTCCTATCTGGTTCCTGGTCTGTGTTCATCTTCCTGGGGTCTGTACAGACATCTGGGATCCATTTTGGCTCTCCTCTGCTGAAATGGCTGTGTTTGCGGGGAATTTTGCGTAAAAAAATGCTGCATATCTGGTTTGCGGTGTTGTAAATCGACCCACAGTCATTTGCGCCTCGTTAACGTCGTTTTGCTTTATGACTTGACGCTGCGGTGTGTGTCAAAAAAATGACTTACACCTGAGGTTTGCGCCGCCGGGCGTCAAAGTATAAATTTGACGCCCACACGGTGCACCGAAATGGCGTTAGCCGGCAGTAATATTTTTGCGCCGGTGCAGTTTTGCGTCAAAAAGTATAAATATGGGCCACAATTTTTCTTGATTACAATGGTTACAATAATTTCCTTTTGTCCTTGTGTTCTTCCAGGGGGTAGGAGGGCGTATATGTAATGTTGCTGCATGTATTTGTGTGTCTGTTGTTGTGTGTGGTGGTAAGGGTGGGGGTGTTGCGTGTGTGTGTCACTCTGTTTCCTCCCCCCTCCCCTGTGTTGTAGGCGCCTTACTCACCGTGGTCGCAGCCACTGCCGTTCGTACTCATAGAAGAGAAGTTAAATCAACATGGATAACACATGAAGTTCGGGCTCCATGGCGTCTTGGTTCCTCGTTGGGTGTCAAGAGGTGAGTGTTTTTCCTTCTGTGTAATGTTTCCGCTGTGTTTTTGATAGCATTGGGTCCGCCCCTGAAACGGTGGCGGATAGGCCTCTTGTAATAGGGTGGGCGGTACTTTGGCCCTCATTCTAACCGCGGCGGGCGGCGGTAGCCGCCCACCATGTGGTAACCGCCATATGGCCGCTCCGCGGTCAAAAGACGACTGGGGCCATTTCAACTTTCCCTCTGGGCCGGTGGGCGCTAGCCAATTTAGCGCCCGCCGGCCCAGCGGGAAAGGGGCCTGCAATACTGAAGCCGGCTCCGAATGGAGGCGGCGGTGTTGCAGGTGTGCGACGGGTGCAGTAGCACCCGTCGCACTTTTCACTGTCTGCTAGGCAGACAGTGAAAAGCAGGCTGGGGCCCTGTTAGGGGGCCCCAGGACACCCGTTCCCGCCATCCTGTTCCTGGCGGTAAAAACCACCAGAAACAGGGTGGCGGGAAGGGGGTCAGAATCCCCATGGCGGCGCTCCTTGCAGCGCCACCATGGCGGATTTGGGCAACCGGGGGAAATCCGGCGGGAAACCGCCGGACCCGGTTTTCTGACCGCGGCTTTACCGCCGCGGTCAGAATGGCCCAGGAAGCACCGCCAGCCTGTTGGCGGTGCTTCCGTCACCCGCGGCCCTGGCGGAACGAGGGCCTTTGTCTCCAGCCTGTCTGTTGGTGGTGACCGCCGTGCTGTTTGTTTCTACCGCCGCGGCGGTCGGAGTATTAAAGTGGCTGTCTATGCTGGCGGTTTCTGCCACGGTTATAATCCCATTTTGTTTTCCACCAGCCTGTTTGTGGTATTACCGCCGCTTTAACACCCACCGCCAGGGTTGTAATGAGGACCTTAATGCCACACTCATCCTTTGTTGCATGATGACAAGTGTCGCCACATCTGAATGTTGCCTCCAGTATTGGATGGGAAATAATCTGTTTTACTAAAAGGGAATCAGGGACTCGTAGATACCACCAAGGACGACGCTAGGGCACCAACCCCAAGAGACTATGAATAGCAATTAATGTGTAGTTTTTATAATTTGCATGTTAATGATAAACACTACTTTGATGGCAAAAGCCAGTCTTCGACTGGCTAATCAGTTATTGTGGTTACTCTCGTTTTTTTTTTTTTGTCTCGTGTATGTGGACGCCTTACATCTACCTTTTCGAAGAACCTCCGACTACTCAGCTTGAGCGTTAAGTGCTGAAGAGGTAGTACTTGGCCCTGTATCAGGACCCATAGTAGGTCCGATCGTATGACATCAGGATGAAAAGTCCCCAGCCACCAAGTTTGGTCCCAATAACCACTCCTTGCCCTGTGGCCCTCTGACAGGGATTCTGACAGTTAACTTTTTAATCACATAATGGGAGCAATGTTAGAACTTTCGCATATTTTCTATAGCAAATTATTATGCATTTACTTCCATTCTTTCTGAAAGCAGGCAGGTTCTAAAATATAGAACTATTGTAATGAAACTCATGACCCAGTGAAACGCAATTTTATAACTTGCCAACTTAAATACTTTTGTTGTAAAAATGAAGAAATTCACAGCCTAAATCCCATGCTGTATAAATTGAATATTCTCTTGTATGTCATGTGCCTACACCAGTCTCTCAGCTAAACGATTTCAGGCCTAGCAATTTACATATCATTATCCAAATGTACATTTGCATTATGTTCTAAATCCTAATCATGTACCCAACACTAGATAGCAATTTTAAACCCGTACAATATATCAGCGAATTACATATCTTTATTGTTTCAAGAAAGTGTAAGAAATGTTTATGAAAAAACTATATCTTTTGAATGGTGTAATCTAGAAGCAACCCTCCTTCTCTGACCACCTATGCCTCTAACCCCGGCAGATGTTCTCGTACGTATTTGGTTCCCTGAATTGAAATGGATGCCAGTCCGCATGTTTTAAGAGGCATAATAATGAAACTTATTGATGAATATTTATGGCCCATTACAGATATCCTGCAAACGACAATGAATTACCACACGTCAAGAGCTCGGAAGCCCTAGAGAGCAGTGCCTCCTAGTTATAAAATGAGAAAACTGGTCAGCTTTCTACAAAAGCAAGCTTTAACTAAAGAGAACTTTTGAACGAAAAGACCACAAACACCTGAATAGAAATCAGATATGCCTTCATCATGGAACCCTGCACTGATACAAAATACTAACCCTAAGATCGAAGAAATGTGTGGATAATAAACATGGCTAGAGGGAAAGATGCCAAAGTACTACGTAAATTCCCATTTTTAACAGTGGAATGTTCAAAATCTACATTGATCTTTCAAGATCAAACGCTTTAATAACCCATAACAGATGCTTATTTACATGAATGGAATAATTTCAGAAGTAACCTGTATGAAACCGTGAATTAGATTTGATTACCTTCCTATGAAATCCACAAACCCCGAGCCCAATTCTGTGAAGACATTGCTGACCTTATCGCCCCCAAAACACTCAGCTCCTCCGACTACATCCTACTCAGCGACCTCAATTTCCACCTTGATAACTATGATGACCCCAGCACCACAAACCTCACAGCTCTCGGCCTCAAACAACCCATCAATGTCCCCACAAAGAGAGCCAGACACATTCTTGACTCCATTTTCTCAGCAGGGGACAACATCACCATCACCATCTCCCACACCTACAAACATCACTGGACCGACCACAAGTGCATCCACTTTACCTACACAAAGTACATCGCACAACACTACACCCCTGCCCCCCTGGCAGACGTTGGGGCAAAATCACAGAAGCACAACTCACCAACACACTCAACCGCTCCCTCCCACCAGGTGCAACAGATGCAAATGAAGCCACACGCAACCTACTGTGCTGGCTATCGAACAGCACCTACAACGTAGCCCCCCCTTTAGGAAAGCAACAGGAAATCGACAGAGAAAAACATATAAATTGTTTAAGGCAGACCTACAGGAATCCAAGTGCTTGTGCAGATCAATGGAATGGAAATGGAGGATCAGCAAATTAACTGAAGACCGCACATCCTACAAGAATGTAGTCACCACCCACCACCAGAGCATCAGAGTCAACAAAAAAGCTTTCAAGCACGCCTGAACACCAGCACTCACAACAAAGAGCTCTTCACCATCATCAAAGAGTTCAGGACCCCCGGGACAGACACCTCATCCATCCCTCCCTCCCAAGACATCGGTGACAACCTTGCAACCTACTTTCACCATAAAATCCAGGACGGTTTCTGGAACCAAAACCTGCCAGCACCCCTCACCACTACAGACCTAGCACCTCACCAGATACTGAACCCTTGCACTGCATCACCAAAGAGAACACCCTTAGACTGATGAACTCCATCCACTTGAGAGCACTCTGAGATCTATGCCCTCATCATATCCTCAAGCTGGCCAATGCCACCAAAGCACTGGTACTCTGCCGAACCATCAACCGATCAACCGATCCTTCGAGACTGCCACATTCCGCTCAGATTGGAAGCATGCCGAAATCACCCGGCTACTCAAGAAACCCACCGCCGGCCCTAGAAGACTCCAGGGAGTGGAAGAACTACAGACCCATTTCTCTGCTCCCTTTTCCAGCAAAGCTAACGGAGAAGGCTGTCAACCAACAACTCACTGTATTCCTCAAGATACACTGCATCCTAGACCCATCCCAATCCGGATTCAGAAGCAACCACAGCACTGAAACCTCACTCTTTGCAGCCACCGATGACATACGTATCATACTGGACCATGGAGGCTTGGCTGCACTCATCCTCCTCTACCTCTCTGCTGCTTTTGACACCATCTCCCACTCCACCCTTTGCGACAGACTACACAACGCCAGCATCCAAGATAAAGCCTTGGATTGGATCAGGTCCTTCCTCACCAGAAGAACACAGAGTATCAGACTACCGCCTTTAACCATCAAAACCCAAAGACACTTGGTGAGGGGTGCTCCAAGGATCTTCACTCAGCCCGATGCTTTTCAACATCTACATGACTCTCTTGCCAAGATCACCAAACAACATGGACTAAACATAGTCTCCTATGCCGACAATACCCAACCGATCTTCTCCCTGTCCGAGGACTCTGCTCAGGCCAAGAAAGATTTCTACAATGGGATGAGAGCAGTCGCCACCTGGATGGAGGCCAGCTTCCTCAAGCTTAACTCAGACAAGACAGAGATCCCGGTAATCGGCTCCATCCCTTTTGCCTGGAACAATTTCTGGTGGTCCACTGCTCTGGGAATCGCCCCAACCCCCACAGACCACAAGCGCAACCTGGGTATTATCCTGAACTCCTCACTATCCATGACCCACCAAGTCAACTCCGTCCTTTTCACCGGGTCAGACTTAGGACATGCCATCATCCTTAGCTGGATCCATTGAAGAAATCCTTTGTTCCTACTTCACACTGGCTCCTGGCACATGCCATAGGCCGGAAAACTTAATTATTTTATCACAGCACAGAATACAGGGCACATTTACACCCATATTATAATTTAATACAGATTTCATTACCTTGTTATCTGAAATATTCATTTTGATTACTTGTTTCCTCCCAATCTAAGTGGCCAAACCCTTTTTGTGGGAGCTCATATCCCGTTCTGCACCATAAAGAGACCTTGATACTGAAGTTCATTTGCATCACACTTGTTTCTGAACCACTGTTTGCTCATTGGACTCTGTGGACACTCATCCATTCTCTAGTTACTGTATTCTTCAACGTTCCTGCCAGTTGCTCAGGCTATAGTTTTCTCTGGTCCCCAGTTTTTCCTTTCTTGCTGTGTTACTTTCTAGAGCATTGCTGGACAGCTTGTTCCCATTCTGGTGTTTAGTACTGCCTCTGAAGATAAATGTCTATTTCTCTGAACCAAGAAGCTGATCCAATCGTCACCCAGAAGACCAGCCCTTAACAGCTTCAGATTTATTTCCAAAGCCAGACAGTTGGGCAGATGCCTAATGCAGTGTCCAGTGCATCCCAACAAATTGTAAGGTCTAGTAAATCACTACTGGGTGAGATTTTCCCTCTGCTGAGAGGAGTCTGGTATTGTAGGTACCACTACCTTTGTAAGGAGGTCAGGTCTACCGTTCAGTCCCTTAACTGGTTTGAAACTACGTTTATGACACTTTTCCAGTACTGCAGATTATAAATTAGATAATAATTGGGCGAGCACACAGCCCTGAATCGTTTTGTAATTTGCCATAATTCTTTTAGTTACTCTTGACACATCTCAAACCCGAAAGCACACCAAAAGTATTTCATTGTTATAGCTGGATAGCTTCAAGTGACAATAATGTGTTCCCAATTTGGATGCTTTTTCTAAAATGCAGCATGTTGACTGTAAGAAATATGAGTTATTGGTTGAGCAGGGTGGAAGCTCCACGCAGGCAAAAACCACAATCCTTGTCAGGGTGAACCACATAAGGCACTAAATTAGCCTGTGCTTAACTCTCTGGTAGCTTGGCACAAAATCTGTCAGTCTTAGGTTATAGTCACTGTGTTAAGTATTTATGCAGCACACAAACAGTAATAAAGTGAAAACACAACACAAGAAAAATCTGCCAGCAACTTAGAAAAATAGAAAAATGGTAATAGAAATGACAACAAAACAAATTAATTCCAATCAGTAGAGCTGGTATTCTGATTCTTTTAAATTAAGTAAAAAATAGCACTGAAAAAAGATCAGCACCCCAACTCTGGGTATTTGGTTTTGCGAGACTAGGGCAAAGTCGAAAGTTAAGGCTGACTGCAGTGGAACACAGTTCAGCTTCACAAAGCGTATTGTATGTGGTCTCGCCTTACCTTTGGACTTAGAAGAATTTTTAAGCAAAGTACTTGACAAGGTATAGTTCAGCTAAGGCAGCCAATGATGTTTGAGGAGGAGGTGTTGTTGCTGGGGAGAAGCTGGACAAAGGTGCAATGAAGATTTCTATTATCGGACGTTGTCACTTTTTTGGAAGTCAGAAATCCCCAGCAGGAGGAGACTGCAGACTGTAGTCAATGAGGGTCCCACAATGCCAGTTGCCATTGCCTGAAGGTCCTGCTGACCAGGAATTTACTGCTGCATTGGAGCTGGCTGAAAGGACAGGAATGCACTGTATCTCATAAATTTGTTGCATTCCTGCCCTTACAAATTGACATAGGGCAGCGCAGAAAAAAGATTTGTGGCGCTGCCCTATGCCAATGTTCTGTAAATATTACCCTGTACACCTCTCCAGGGGAGGCATAACAAGGGAAATATCTTTATTTCTCTTCAGTTTTTCCTCTTTCTATGTGTGCTGCATTCTGCGGCACATGTCCCTTCCTGTACAAAAACATTCCTGCCAACAATGCACACACCCTTGCATCACAGTGCAAGGGTGCCTCCACTGGCACTAGGCACCAAACTGTGTACGAGCGCCACTTAACAAGGACAGGAATGCACTGCATCTCGTAAATATGGTGCATTCTTGCCCTTTCAAATTGGCATGGGGCAGAGCAGAAAAAAGAAATGTGGCACTGCCCTACGCCAATTCATTGTAAATATGCCCCAAAGTTTCTTGCTCACCATGCCATCTCAGTGGGATCAGTCCAGCCTGAACTTCGAGGCCAAGATCTCCCTGAACTGGAACTCAAGCAACCTAGGACCTGTTTTGGCCTAGTTTGGGCTTTTCAGCCAGGTAAAGCTTGATTCCAGTGTCACAGTGAGGCTGGGAATGAGGCTGGGACCCACGTCTTGGCATACCTGGTGCACTTAGAGAAGCAAATACAAAAAACAACAAGGTGATGGATGGAATGCTTGAATTAATCTCAGCTACTGGCAATCACTTGGACAATACCCCAATCCATAGTTTTTTGCACACCAAGCCACCTCAGTTTGGATCCAGCAATATGCAAATCAGCCTTGACCCTGCTCCTCATGAGAACACTCCAGTCTGAAAAGGCCAGGCCAGGCCCTCCCTGCACCAGAACACAGGCAACTAAGGACCAATTTCACCCTAATTAGGGGTCTTCATCCATGTATAGCTTAGTTTCAGTGTGTACCTGGTGCTTTTAGTGTGGCAAAGCTAAAAGTGCAAGGTGATGGATGGAATGCTAGAATTACAGTAATGTCAGCCACTGGCAATCGCTTGAAGCTGCATCCTAATCATTTTTTTTGCCCACCATGACACCTCAGTTTGGACTCATATGCGACTCATATGCAACTCAGTCTTGACCCTGCTTCTCATGGAAACTGTCTAGCCCAAAATGTCAGGCCAGAACCTTCCTAAATCAGAACACAAGCAACATAGGACTGGTTTTGCAAAAGGTAGGGCTCTTCAGTCAGGTATAGATTGGTTCAAATGGCACACTGAGCCCAGGACCCATGTTTGGGCATACGGGGTGCACATAGTGCTGGCAATGCAAAAACAACAAAGGGATGGATGGATTGCTTGCATTAATCTCAGCCACTGGCAACCACTCATGCCGTCCTGTTGGTGCATCGTTCCTTGTGATGGAATTCCTCGAAGTCGCTGCACCCTGTGAAAACAAAAAAAGATAAATAAACTTTGGACTAGCTGAAAACTTTTCAAGCCGGGTAACACGCTTGAGGTGCTTGTGAACATCTCCATAATATACTTATCTGATGGGTGCCTGGTGAAAATTATGTTTTGAAATACTCTTGCTTCTGGATGCCTAGAATACAAATAGTTTTTTGAATAATTTACTCTTAGTAGAAGTTGTTTAAAGACAAATATATATGACTGCTTGCTAATGCTTTGAAAAATAATGGACACTACTTATCGGAACCTACGTGTAGAAGGTTTCTACTAAGGATTTATATTTAGCATTTATTTATGCATATGTTCATGCATTACATTATACTCAAGAACAAGGTGACTTTTTTTATTTTGTTCTTGGGCAGTCTATTTGTCTCTGAAAGCAGACCTTACTCCTCTCATGAGAATTCACATAGGTATGTGCAAGTGAAACAAGATATATATATAGTTTTAGTTATTCGGTTACTTAACATTATAAGATTCTTTGCTATTTTGTAGATACTGTGAATGCATGCTCAGATGCTCAGATATGTCATAGTAACAGACAGATGGAAGAAGGGACATTAGGTAACCTACAATTCAGTACACATTATAAATAGTATGCTCTCATTAGTAAACATTTAGGTCTAAAACATTGTGGTCCCTCAGGTGGCAGTCTGGTGACAGTATCTAACTGCTTCCAGCCCTTCTTCCCAATGGGTCAGTCTAGACCTTAATCTTGTTGGCCTGCCTGACCTGCAGGGAAGTTTAGAAACTTCATTGTGCCCATTTCATTTCTGTGAAAGGTTTACGGGTGAGAGTCTGACATAATAATGAGCTCTCGTTGAATTTTTGCTCAAGTGAAATGGAGGCACATGACATTTCTTTGGCTGATCTGACAAGGTCTTACAAAAAGAGACTTAGGCGACAAATACAAGCCAACAAGTTTGCAATTTCCTAATTGCTAATCCATGTGAATTACAATTAGGAAATTGCAAACACTGTGACCGCCAAAATTGTTGGTAAGATGTTGCTTCGCAATTTGCATGTTTGCAAATTCCGATTTCCTAAATTGCAAATGTACCTTTTACAGATTCGCTGTTTTGCAAATCACATCTCAAATAGCAAATGAGTCTCAAATAGCAACTGGGGCTGAAAATGAGGGAAAACACTTCCTGGTGATGGGGAAGTGCCTCACAGATGTGCAAGAGAAGTCGATCTAGCACACAGAGCAGAGGCACAACAAGCTGAGAGGATCAACTGCAGCCATGGCCAGCCAAACATCCTGAAAAAAGTATTGCAGGGAGGAAGTGAAAACTCAAATTTGCAGAGAAGGAGTTAGAGGTACTCACAGAGGAGTGCTGAGCGTCATGATGTCTTATTTGGGAGGGCATCAGGGACTGAGCCACATGCCCAAAAGAAGAACTTTTGGCAGGAAATACAGGCCAAAATAAATGCAGTTGAAGTCAGCCATCCCTCCAAAGAAGGAATACGCAAGACGTGGTATGACCTCAGGTCACAGCCGAAGGAAAAGGTGGCTGAGTGACTGAAGGAGCCACGCGGAACTGGTGGCGGCCCTTCTACAGTACCACCACCCACTGCACTAGAGACCATGGTGGAGTCCACACTGGAGCGGGAGGCTTTTGTTGGTATCTGGAAACTTGACAGTTCAGCAGTAGGATCATCAGAAAGTAATTGTTACATATTACCTTTTTACACATCTCAGAGCAGAGCAGAGCTCCATGCACACACCCACAGAGTCCAGCAGCATGCATGAGGCATTAATGTTCCAAATTACAACTTCAGTGCTAGTATAGTGTATGATGGGGAATGCAGTGTACATTATGGGTAATGCAGTCCAGGAGTTAGCTCAGAAGTCAAATTTAATTTTATTGCACTGAACAATAAAAATAGGGGTCCGGTACCCCTGGGGGTCAGTGAATGCTCCTCAGGGGGTCCGTGACTACTTAGAAAATTAAATAATATTAACAGATTAGGCCCCAGCTTTCAGTAATGATTCTGTGGGGTTCCCCAGATTCCAATAATAATTCAGTGTGGGTCCCCAGGTTCCAGATATTAGTGATTTAAATATAACTCATATGTCCAAAAGACCCCGCTCAGGTGCATAGTGAGAACACCAGTGTGGACAGAGTGGACAATGCCAACATGGCTGCAGAGGCAGCAAAGCCTGAAGTAATGCATAATTATGATGTCCCTCTGCCACAAATTCTGATTACTCTGCCAACTCTGAGCCGACAACAGAAAGTTGCAGGGGATGGGCGCAAAGGTGTTGTGAGGCATGTGATGCTCATGATGATGATGGTAGCACTCAATTGTTCCTTGCCCTAGAGGCATCCCTTCTCCACAAGCAGTTGAGAATTATGAATTGGAACATGCATCACACGCTGCAGAGCATTGCTCAGGGCTTTGAGAGTATGGGAACACATGTATCCACATTGAATGATGACATAGTCAACCTCACTCTTCAATAGACGACTTATGCCACAAAATGGTGCCAGACCATGCCCATCAGAGGTGTTATGAATGCTGTGCTGCTACAAGAATAGACTGGATAAGTTGATCCATAGGCTATTTGGCCACTTGAACTACATGCCTCTTGAGCTGAACTTTCACACTTCAGTTGGTGTTGAGACATTTCACAGGTGATGTTGTCCGGGGCCTAGGGGGGATAACCTCAGTTGTTGAGCTACTATAGACCTCAGGTAGCCAGAGGAAATGGAAATACACCTCAGGACAGTCAGGAGATATGTGATGTCAGCATCATATCGGCCATTTATGCTCGCACCCTGCACAGTAGCGGTAGATGCAACCCGGTCCAAATCAAGCAGGGGCAGGGCATGTTGGTCATAGCTGTAAGAGAGTCTGATGGACACTTGTACAAACTTTGCCATGTACACATGAAGACAATGTGTCTGGTGATGTAACCAAGATACTTTTTTTACTTGCCACTTGTTACACATATACCTCATTGTGTGATTGACAGTAGAGTAGCTTGAGAATAAAGGATGTTTAATTTTGCTATTTTACCTATGCGTACATCATTCAAGTGGATGTACGCCGGCACCTCATGTAGGAACATCAAAAAACCTCAACTCATCCAGAACGGCACCGTCAGACTCATTCTGGACCTCCCTCACCGAGAACACATCTCCCAACACCTGAGGACCCTCCACTGGCTACCAGTCGAGAAGCGAATCACCTTCAAGCTTCTCACCCACTCGTACAAGGCCATACACAACACAGGACCAGTCTACCTGAACCACTGCGTCTCCTTGCATCCCCCCACCATATTCCTCCACTCCACCCAGATGGACCTGGCCACCGTCCCTCGCACCTGCAAAACCACCACCGGAGGACGATATTTTACCTACGCTGCAGCGAAGAGCTGGAACAACCTCCCCCCACACCTCAGACAAAGTCCATTGCTCACCATCTTCAGGAAAAACTTCAAGACGGATGAGGCCCCTCCCCTCTTTCCAGCGCCTTGAGACCCTCACGGGTGAGTACTGATTGAATGATTGATTGATTGATTGACTCCATGGTCTCAACACATATGTATTGTTGCCTGTTGAGAAACATTATAGGTGTGAGCATGACAGGACCTAATTATGGACAGACACATATATGTCCTAGTAAATATCCATCATCAAACTCCCCACATTCCAGACATTGGTGTATTGCACTGTGCCTGTAGATGTGGGCATCATGACTGCTCCCAGAGTATTTTGCCACTATACCTGTGATGACATTAAGAGCATCAAATATGTCCTGGATATTGAGTGAATGGGTACTTTTCCTGTTGCATTACACATTCTGGATCTGCAGGAGGACAGATGGGACATATGTCTGATCCACACACCGTAATACATGGGGTAACTTAGCTATCTCAAAAACGATCAGTTTGGTGTTGTGTATTTCCTCTGCATTCCTGGGAAGGTAAATGTGTTGGGCATGTGTGAGAGCATGGCATCTAGGAACCTTCTAAGAAAATGTTACAAGGCACTTTGGGACCCCTACCAGTAACAGCCATCACCCCCTGGTTTCTTCCCGAGGCTAAAGGGTGCAGTGAGCAGAAGACTCGCACATGCATGGGGATGGAGCAGCTGTGCAGGGTATGGCTTTCTAGCTGAGTTTTAAACATTTCTATCAACCCTAAGATTAGTGTGCTACTCAACCTGTATTTCTCATATATTTCCTCCTCTATCTGTTGGAATATGGAGACCATGGTTCTGTAGATCCTCTTTGCCTCCTCCTTCTCTGCTAGGCAGCTAGGAATGTCCTCCTAATTGCAATCACATCAAGTGCAGCCATTGTGGAAAACCCTGATGCATTTTGGAGCTGTGTTTATAGTTTGAATCTACTTAGCACCTGAATGGAATCAATGCTAAACTGCATGTGCAAATGGGTGTTTTTGTGACAAGTCACTAATTGCGACTGCCTTGAACATATGCTTTGCGACTCGCAAATAGTAATTCTCTGTTTGTGACCAAATTGCGATATTTGTGTGTGGTAGCTTACATTGTGATATCCTGATATACTCTCCTTCTATAATGGAACATAAGAAACATGTAAGAACCATTTTACACCAACTATGACATAGCAATCTGTTTGTGAAATTAGAGAAATGCAAATTTCATGTTCCAAAGGTCTCCTTCTGGGCTACATCTTGACCTCACAGGGATTTAGCATGGACCCACAGAAGGTCACAGCCATTCTACACTGAAAATCATCTAAATCAATAAAAGAAGTACAAAGTTTTTTGGGGTTTGCCATTTTTCATTGGCCATTTATAGCTCACTAGTCCACTGTGGAAGCCCCTTTTACGCAGTTAGTAAAGAAAAGACGGGTTTTCACTGAAACATGGCAGCAGAACAGGCTTTTCAGCAACTAAAAAAGGCTTTTATCAGTGCCCCAATTCTACAACACCTTGGTACCTCACAACAATTTACAGTGGAGACAAGTGCATCTCATGTATCTGTAGGTGGGGTCCGTTCACAAAGAAATAAAGAGACAGGATTGCTACAGACAGTAGCTTATTTTTCCCACAAGTTTAGTCCAGTGGAAGAAAACTATTCTGTGGGTGATAAGGAATTGTTAGCTATCAAGAAGGTATTTGAAGAATGGCAACATTATTGATGGGTCCTCCACATACTATCACTGTGATTACAGATGATAGAAATCTTAACATTCTAAAATCTGCTAAGGTCCTATCCATGAGACATTTGCGATGGACCCAATTCTTTACTGATTATGATTATGTAATCCAATTTCAATCATGTCAACAGCATGGGAAGGCTGATGTGCTATCCTGCCTTGATCATGAGGTTAGAGAATGTGAAACTGATTATCCTTCTACAATACCCCCAGGGCGGATCTTATAAGCAGTGATTTCTGCGGACTCCTTTTTAACGGAGGTGATTAAAGCACAGAAAACCAAAGAAGCAGAAGAAATTATACATAGTCATGCTATTAAGCAAATAAATAATGTACACTACAAACAACAAGGAATATTTGTTTTCCACTACTTCTTTACAGCAACATGCATTAC
Organism: Pleurodeles waltl; assembly: GCF_031143425.1. Lineage (NCBI taxonomy): Eukaryota > Metazoa > Chordata > Amphibia > Caudata > Salamandridae > Pleurodeles > Pleurodeles waltl. Next base: position 921,185,794 of record NC_090445.1, read on the forward strand.
ATTGGTGTCATAAACATATATATCTTAGCTGGTCACCCAAGTGAAAAGAAGATTTTAGAGCTGGGTTATTGGTAAGGGCAGGTAAGTACCTATGCTTAGCAATAGGCCACTAACCTCCACTAATGTCCAGTTAGTTCTCAATAAATTAAACCCAGCTCAACCCTGCGTAGCTTAGCAACGAGCAACAGTTCTTAACTTAGGACACTAGTGTGTAAAGCATTTAAAAATCACAAAACAGTAAATAAGTAAAACACAATCAAATAGATCTAGCTGTAAAATTACACCAAAACGATAAAAATTTATGGGAACCGGAGATATGAATTTTTAAAATAATTAATGCTTTTAAGCACTTAAAAACGAATGCCGCCAATCTGGTCGCACCTCGACCGGGGCAAAGTCAAAGTTCAAGGCCGATCGCAATGGAGCCCTCTTGGCTACAGCAAGTGGGGTGCCTCAGTCAAAAGTTTACTTTCAGACTTAGGCCCATATTTATACTTTTTTAGTGCCGCATTTGCATCATTTTTTGACGCAAAAGTGGTGCAAACTTTCAAAATACGAATTTGCGCTGTTTTTGCGTCAGAAACCGACGCTAATGCGGCGCTAAAAAAGTATAAATATGGGCCTTTGTCGTTTTCTTGAAGATTTTTTTCAATGGGACCAAGTCGCCAGTCCAATCCGACCTCCTGGAACTCTTCCTCAGGTACACGTCGCAAAAGCCCTCAGTGGAGATTTCTACCTTCAGACATTTTTTCACAATGAAAATCCTTTGACCGGGGCAAACCTGAATCTTGATCCGACATCCTTGGAGCCCTCTTCGGATACACTGCCAGGAAGGTCCCGGTCAACTTTCTACGAACCCGAAAGTCAGACTGGGTCGCGGTTGAGGCAAGCCGGCTAGAGTTGCGGGGTGGGTAGGTCCCTTTATGGAGCTTTTTTCCAAAAGTGCTCCAAACTTCTCCAAACGTCTGGATCCTCTTCTAGATGTTCTTTTAAGGTTCTTTTGGTGTCCACAGTTCATCCTAAGGTTCCAGAAGCTCTGAATAGCTCCTTGGGGTGCAGACTACAACTCCCAGAATGCACCAGGTACAAACTCCAAATTGTCCACTGGACAGTGGTCAGCTGGTCAGTTTTCTTCATGAGGTGTGCAGGGGACCCTGGTTAGCAATTTTTCACCTGTTGCAAACAGAGAGTCCCTCATTGAAGCCAGGCAAAGTCCTTCTTGTGGTGAAGCCCAAGTGTGCAGCTGGTGCAGTCCTCCAGAGTGCAGTGTCCATTTGCAGGTCAGGGGTGCAGCAGGGCAGTCCTTCTTTTCCTGTAGTTCTTCCTTGTAGGGGTCTGGTAGGGATCTGAGGCGTGGGTGCAGGTCTAGCAGTTTTATCCTTGCTTATGGGTGAAAAACAGGGGAGTCCTGATTCTCAATCAGATGCAGGGTTCTTCCCCCTGTGATGACCACTTCTTGGGAAGCGTGGCAAAAATCAATTCCAGGGAGCAACATTCCTCAAACATACATCATGGCTAAAACTGATTTTTTGAGGTTACATCTGGCTGAGCCCACCCACCGGTGTGGCTAAAAATCTTAAACACACCCCTCGCCTGCCCTCTCCTAATCTAATCAAGAGGGCACCTAATTGTCGAGGGTTGCAGGATGTAAGGGAGGTGCTGGGCTACTCCAAATGTCCTTCCCAGTCTTTGAAGACCAGTTTGACAGCCCTCCCGCTTCCTGCTTCTCCATCTGTTGAGGGAAGTTCTCCTCCATCAAGGACATTCCTTCGTGTTCAGTCCAGGCTACTTCACACCTCATCAAGGCAGCCTGGCCAATCAGAGCAGAGCACTACAGGGCTGAAGTTGGCAACTTTTTAGGTAGAGTTTAAAACTCTTTACCTAAACAAGTTATATTAAATCCAACAATTGTAAGTTGTGGGATTTATTAGAACAATTAATTTACTACCAAACATGAGGTATCTGACACTTAAGAAGACTCTGTAACTTAAAATTAAGTCTCCCCATTTTAGACCATGAAGGCCATTCACTACAATTAGGGAAAAACGAGTTTGGCTGTTTTACCTCACCAGGGCTTATAAAAACTATTTTTATAAGGTCCCTGCTTATAGTTACATGGCACCCACCCCTAGGGGCGTATAGAACACACATTAGGGGTGACTTATATGTAAATATAATGTTATTTAAGACTTTGGAAGTGCTTTTAATTCCAAAGTTGAATTTGTATATAACTTTAATTTAAAAGTAGTCAGCAAGGCAGGCCTGCCTTTAAAATGACACTTATAGGTAGGTTGACGTAGCCAATTATAATTAACATAATGTGCATACTTATTTTATACAGAGCAGAGGCCCTGGGACTGGTTAGCTGTATCCAGGGCATCAGATTCAGGAAAACACCAGAAAAAAGTAGAAAATTGGGGTAAAAACTTAGGGGGGCTCTGCAATCAGCCCAGTTTTCTCACAAGAGCTAGTTCGGCAACATTTTTGGTAGCCTTCAATAGTATCTGACACCAAACAATTCTTGCAAACGTACCATTTGCAAACAAAGAAAATACATGCATTAGACACTGGTGGGACTATGGCACCCCCTCCTACTCCTTCGATTACTTGTCATACTATTTCTATGGACTTCATAACTGATTTACCTAAAACTGAACATAGTCACACAGCCATTAGAGTCGCAGTAGACATTCTCCAACTTGCCTCATTTTAGCACATTACAAGATTGTCCACTTCTAAGGAACTTGCATATATGGCTTTGTGTGGGGTTTTATGAACAGATGTCCGTCTGTCTACTTGTTATCATGGCCAAACTGATAATTTGACAGAGAGAGTAAATCAGTGTTTAGAACAAGATATAAGATGCCAAGTGTTAAATAGTACTGAAGATTGGAACAATTATCTTTGGGCAGCAGATTCCACCTATAATAACTCATATCATAATTCTACTAAAGTTACATGTTTTTAATGTACTTGTGATTTTCACCCTCATTTTATGTTATTTTTACCTGCCTCTGCTTCTAAGGTTCCTGCAATTCAGAACTATTTAGAACAGATTAAAGATTTTTAACGAACAACACAAAGCAATTTTGGACAAGTTTAACATATTTAGAAAAGAAATGCTGATAGACATCATAGACCAAATCCTGAATATCAGGTTGGAGATCAAATATGGTTATCCACACGACATATTGAGTTGAAAGGACTTCAGAAATTACAACCACGCTTTGTAGGCCCTTATACAATTGTAAAGAAAGTCAATGAGGTTGCCATGAAATTAGAATTGCCTCCACAAATACGAACGCATCCAGTATTTCATGTGAACTTATTAAAACCTATGGTCCAGGAACTGTTCTTCAACCAAAACCCACAGCTGTTTTTAAGGATAATGAACCTGTATTCAAAGTAGAGGCAATACTAGACTCGTAACGACTGCATCACAGATTGTACTATTTTATTATTGAAAAGGGTATAACCCCGGGAGATCACACTTGGATACCCACATGTAATGTACATGCCCCCCCTTTTACGTATCTTTTATCATTGATATCCTGATAAACCTACGCCGGTTGGCAGGACCATTGAGGTGGGGGTTGTTCCGGTATGCGTGTCAAATGTGCAGCATCCCGACTGAGTGGTCCCTTTAATTTGGCGGAGCAAAAAGCTTTTAAGGCTGCGAGCTACACCACAGGCAACTGCTCGTCATCCCAGAAGTCCACTCTGTGTTGCTACTTATCTGAATATGCGGTGTTTTCAGCACGTCTGCTCCTTGTGGGAGTTGGGATCGGGTTAATCTACTTGCCAGTACAGGGTCACATCGGGGCTTTGTTCCTTGCAATGGAATTCCTGGAAGTCACTGTGTCCTAAAACAACAACAAAAAATATAAACTTTGGACAAGCTGAAAACTTTTTAATTTGAGTAACAAGCTTAAGGCACTTGTGAACATTTCCATATTATACATATGTGATGGATGCCTGGTGGAATGGATATTTTGAAAAATTCTTGCTTCTGGATGCATAGAAAAGCCTAGAAAAAAACAAACAAATTAGGTTTTTTATTAATTTACTCTCCGTATAAGTTGTTCAAAGACAAGTATATCTGACTCCCTGCTAATGCTTTGAGATACAATGGAAATTGTTTATCTGAACCTGAGTGTAGAAGGTTTCTATTAAGGATTTATGCTGTTTAGCATTTATTTATGCATATGTTCATGTATTACTTTAAACGTAAGAATCAGAGGAATTTTTATTAATTTTTGTTCTTGAGCAATCCACTAGTCTCTGAAAGCAGATTTTACTCCTCAAATGAGAAATCACATAGGTATATGCCAGTGAGACATGCTCAATATATATATAGATATATATATATATATATATATGTATGGTTATTTGGATACTTAACATTATGAGGTTATTTGCTATTTTGTAAATACTGTGAATGCATTCTCTAATGTATAATTGTAACAGACAGAAGGAGGAAGGGACATTAGGTAATCTAAAATTAACTACAGATTATAAATAGCATACTGTCATTAGTAATCATTTACCTCTAAAACATTATTGTTTTATTTTATAGAAGCTGAAGAAGTCAAGAAAACTCAAAAGTCTCTCAGGGGGCAGTCTGGTGACAATATCTACCTGCTTCCGTCCCTTCTTCCCGGTGGGTCAGGCGGTGCCTTAATCTTGTTCACTGCTTGACCTGCAGGGAAGTTTGGACCTTTTGTCATGCCCATTTCACTTCTTTGTAAACATTCATGTACCCCCATGGTACACCCGATTGAGGCAAAGTTATGCAAAGTACTACATAGCACTCATTTGTATAATTTTATTATTTTAGGACAATTCAATGCAAATCATGATTTGAATTGGAAAGTACATCTCCTCACACTGTCTGCAAATTGTGCTTTACTTTTGTGATATAAACCTGAAGCAAAGTGTTAATACATTAGGAACAAAATGAGTCAAATCTAATTTAGGAAGGAAAACAATATGGGACTGTTGTACTTCTTTGATTGAGAAGCACTGCAAAGATTTTCCAAGTTAGATGGCAAAATGTGAAAGGTTTTATAGGTAGTTTTAGGAGACTGGCTTAGTTTGTAGTGGGTACCAACGGTACTTACATCTTATACCAGGTCCAGCTATCCCTTATTAGTGAAATGTAGTCAGTGTCTAGAAGCCATGCTCTCTAGGGCTAGTTTGGATGAGCAGCCAGGGCCTTACTAGTAGACATGCAAAGCGTCTGCAATATTACTGTAGTCACACAGTACTCACAAACATGAAAGAAAATACTCAGTGTTACAAAAATAACGGTATTTTATTTTGGTGACACAAATGCCAAAAATACCATAGAGACTATACTCTCTTAGGAGGTAAGTAATACACAAATAATATACACTAGTATGCAGAAATAGCTGTAAGAACAGTTAGAAAACAGTGCAAATAGTGAAAATCACAACAGTTAGAAATGGTCCTAGGGGGAACACAAACCTTTTATTAAGAAATTGGAATGCGAAAGTCGGTTTCCCACCTAGGCAAGGGTAGTGTGTAGAGGGGTGCCAGGAGTATTAGAAAACACCAAAGGTAAGTAATAGAACCAACCCCAAAGCCCAGGAAAGCAGGAGTAAATCGCAGTAACTTTCCTAGAACACACAATAACATGAGAAACCAGATTATGCAAGAACCAAAAGAGACTGCATAACGCCAACAATGGATTCCTGGACCTGAAGACATGTGGAAGAAGGGGACCAAGTTCAAGAAGCACGGAAGAGTCCAGAGAGAACATGAGCCCCTGCTAACCCTTATGAAGGTGCAAAAGAATGAACCACCGGTGAAGAACAACAGTCAGTACTGTACCAGGAAGACAGATGCGGGTTCCTGGTTGCTGCAGATAATGTCCCACGCCGAATGGATGATTGCATTCTGACTCGCGTCGCAGGATTCCACCAACAAGTCTTGGCACACGCAAAGCATGCAGTTAGTGGAAAATGGTGCTGTCCCGGTCCAGGAGGGACCTAGTGGACTCTACCCAGGAGGGAGAATCAGAGGGGGCTCTCAGCAACTCACAGAGCCCTCAGAAGACCAGGCAGCATGCACAGGAGTCCCACAGAATGGGGCCAAAGAAGGTGTAAAAGGAGGCCCACGCAACACTACACAAAGGCATCCCACACCGCCGGAGAACCACTCAAGAAGCTGTGCATGGCAGGAAGGAGTGCTGGGAGCCGGAGCTGCACAGTGCACAAGGAACTTTTTGGAAGGATGCCAACAAGCCTTGGCAACTGCAAAACAGGCGGTGCACAGGGTTACTGTCTTGCGTAGGGAGGCAAGCTCTTACCTCCACCAAAGTTGGACAGTAGGACATCTGGACTGTCGGGACCACTTCAGTCCACCACCTGTGATGCTGGATCCATGTACTTCATCAGAAGAGGGGACCCAAGCCACCAGTCGTCACTGCAGAGGGGTGCCTGTTGAAGAAGGGAAGTGACTCCTTCACTTCGAGGGAGATTCCTTCCTTATTCTGGTGCAGGCTGAAGTCTGGCAGTCCTCAAAGGATGCATGCCCTGGAAACAGTTGAAGTTCCTTGCAGGAACTGAAGATACAATGTTGCAGAAATCATCTTTGCTTCGTTGTTGCAGTTTGTAGAGTTTCTGGAGGGTCCAGATGCAGTTTCTGTGACGCCCATTCCTTTGTCCAGTTTCGCACCAGAGCAGGGACTGGTGGTCCCTGAACCGGTGTAGACTGGATTATGCAAGGAGGGGAACATCTCTGTCCTTCAAAGAATTTCCAAAGGCTCTGTGAGACTACCCCTCCCAAGCCTGTAACACCTATTTCTAAGGGGGCAGGGTTTAACACCCCTTTGCCAAAAGAAATGCTTTGATCTACCTTCCTGGGCTTGAGCTGATTGAGCAACAGGAGGTGGCAGCAGCTGGGGCTGCCTGGAAAACTTTAGAAGACTGTAATGGCAGTACTGGGGGTCCTCTAAGGACCCCCCAGAGTGCCTGGAATCATAAACCAATGTTTGCAAAAGCCTTGGGGTATGATTCCAACATGTTTGATACCAAACATGGCCATATTCGGAGTTACCATTGTGGAGATAGACATAGGTAGTGACCTATGTCAGTCATGTGTACAATGGGGTCTACGCACTCACGAGGTCCAGGAAAATGGTCCTAGAGGTCGTTGGGCATCTCTGCTAATGCAGGGGTGCCCTCAAACACAGGTACTCTGCACCCTGCCTCCAGGAATGGAAGGCCTGCAATAGAAGTGACTTATAAGTGACCTGGTGCAGTGTAAATGGCAGTGAAAGGGTGCATGCACCTTTTTACACATGCTGCAATGACAGTCCTGTAGAAGCCTTTGCATGGGCTCCCTACAGGTGGCAAAAGAAATGCTGCATCCCCTGGAACCCCAATGCCCTGGGTACCTAGGTAACATGTATTAGGGACTTATAAGGGGGCACCATTAGGCCAGTTATAAGTGGAATACCGTGTTAACAGTATCCAACAACCAAATTTAGAAGGAGAGGGCATATCTACTCTGGTTAGCAGGATTCTAGTAGTCACAGTCAGACGCAATGAAAATAAGGCCAAAAATGTGGGTAACCATGCAAGAAAGAGGTCACTTACCTACAGTAGAAAAATAATGAGCCCTGGAAGGTGTGTGTCCATGCACAGCCATTTAAAATATATGCTAACTACTATTTTGACTACTCCACTTCAGTCAGGTTTTCCAGAACTTATCAAATAAAGAAAGTTGGAAAACACTGGTCAGGCTGAGATTGGCACTGGGTACAGTGGTACTGACTTATCTACCTCTTTCTTGGCAAAGTACAAATTCTACATCAGTGATATAGTTGACTATTTCTCTCTCTTGCAGGATAGTAGTCACCAAATTGCTGATCAGAATCCTTGTGATGTCCTGGGCAGCAGATGAAGTAGAGGCTGCTCCCACTACAATAGTAAGACAATCAATAATGGACAACTCAGAGTCAAGAAAGGACATCAGTCTTCCCTTGGTAGGCTTATGGTAGACAACCTATGCATTGTATGTGATCAACTGAATAAGGTGGGCAACCAATTTCTTATACCATGTACAAGTGGCATTATATGGTTAAAGTAGCAGGTTATTTTTTTTACCCTGCAATTGTACTTGCTGTACCCAAGTATACAGTTGGGCTTGTGCACTTCTGCAAACAGATCAGAAATTATTGTATTATGAATTGTAGTAAGCGCATGTACTTGCCACCTATCATTGAATTTCGCAACCAGCACTTCTCTGCAATGCAATGCACTGCTCTCCCCTTGTTGGAACTATTTACAGACAAGCTCCTGAGGATTGTTTTTGCAGTGACTCTGAATTCTACCTCCACAAGTCACAGAACTCAGCAGTGTACAGGTACCTGGACAGCTGAACTCCTGTATAGAAAGTGCTCACATAAAGGTGTTACCTTTTATGAAGGAATGAGTAAGCAATCCTCCATTAAATCTTATCACTAATTCCTAATGTGGAGGAGTAACATTGTATGAGTTATTCTGGTGTCCTTCCCAGTATACTCTAATAGGCCCTAAACCAATGGACCTTTTTCACGTCTTGTACAGTTTGATAATGCTGTAACAAACTACTTTGCTTTGTATGTTTGCCTTACCACCCTTTGTACAGGATCAACAACTCATCAAATTATATATTCTAAACAGCAGTGTACATTTCTGGAAATCTGGCAGACAAGTGTTCCACAAAAGGCTGAATTTTAAATAACCTTTCATGGTCCGGATACACTCAAGGTAATGCTTCAAAATAATCTTTGAAATCCAACATGCACTGCACAATACAAAAACAATCTCTGGCCATGACTCATGAGAATCTAGGTGTTGCCAAAACCACAGAATTGACTAATAAGACAGTGCTGTTTTTTTGTGTACTATTTCCAGGAGCAGTGTAATGCCTAAAAATGTTTTCAGCTGTCTAAGTAGAGTGGCACTCTAGTCTTGTGACCTAGAATCATGCACAAGAGTGCCTTAGTGCTTCCTCAGAAACTGTTCAGTACACAATTGTATTTGATGCACAGATTTCTCAAGAAACATGTTATCCACAAAGGAATATAAGTAGTCAATGAGAAAAAAAATGCAGTATGTACTTTGCATCCAGCATCTCTTGTAAATGTGGACATTTGTGTCTTCAATGTAATAGAGGGCTACCAACTGAGCACTCTCCATCAGATGCAGTCTCAACCTGCCTCACAGCCCTCCTCCATTATTTTAGTTAAGGCTTGCGCAACAGTCATCTTAATTCACTATCTGAAAACTTTCTTTGACAATTACTTTGTGCTAGGGAGATTGCACAAGTGCTCCTAGAAATGGCGATGTACTGCTTTGTGCATGTTATGAGCTGAAGGTAGGAATCTAATGCAATTTTGTAAAATTCCGATTGTAATACAAAAGTAATAGAGACATAAAAACATGAGGCTATTCACAAAGGTAACATATTTGTGAATAACTTACATTTTTGAGTAACTTTACTATTTTTGGTTATTCACAAAATCCGTATTGTACAGTCTAGACTTACCCGTCTTTCCTCTCTTCCCCCCATTAAAAAGGCTGTAAAGTCCAATTTACAAGTGTAAGTTACTACTGCCAGACAGAAACAGTAGTAAGTCCAGCACTACACATTGCCAACCACTGATACAGCAGCACTGTTCCATAGAAAATGATAGAGGTTGTGTCATAAAACAAACCCCCAAAAGGAATATTATTAAAATAAACACAAATATTTAAAATAGTTAAAAATATAAATACATATATTTTAATGGTGAATATATAAAAAAACATTTGTCTTTTTAATAATAACATATTTTAACAACCTTTTCAAAATGTAAAATTTAGTATAACAATAATTGTATTAAAATATATTTAAACTACTTTTAAAATAATTCTATACACTACTAATGATGTTTTATTTATAATAATAATATTTGTATTTTATTATATTTGTTAATTTTTTTAACTTACATTATAGAAAAATGAACATTTAATTTAAGGTATACAAATTAATAAAACAACAAATTGAAATATTGCACATTAAGTTAATATTGTTGCACCATTTTTTTTGTTCTACATTATACATTATATGTATATATATATATGTGTATATATATATATATATATATACATAATTTACTCCTCAATAGTTAACATAAAATATTTTTACTAACTTTTTTCAAGTTGAATAACCTTTTTAGTTTCTCCTATACATGTTCCTATACTTTACAATACCAAGATTTTGCCCTGACTGTCTAGCCTAATATAGATAATGGTTTGATCAGATTATGTACCAAGGCTGTAGAAGGCCGAACACTCATTTGGTGGCTCCGCCTTTGTTAACATGTTTTAGAAGAATGTTTATCATAAATTTGAAGAACATTGATTTGCTCATATGGGACTTGACTGACTGGGTCTTGTTTTAGTTTTTTCGATGAACAGGAAGTCCTCGCTCAGTTGTGTACAGTGCTTTAACACAATAATATTAATTACAGAGAATATATGGATTGGCTTTGTTTTTTTTGTATTGTAATGTCTTGATTTTAATTGAAATTCTGAGCAGTATGAAAACAAATGCATTCTCTTTAGACTATCTGAGACAAGAGAAGAGCTGGAAGAAGTACAGTATTGGGTTGATCAGTGTGAGAAGCAGCCACCCTCCATCTTTTAAATGCCACATTCACTATAAAACAAACGCCCACAAGCCCCTTTATCTTCATTCATACACACTAATCCTTATAAAGGGTTGCATCAGTAATAGCAGAAAGTAATGTTTAAAAACTTAAAACAAAATAAACACAAAAAAGGTTTCCATCAGAGAAAAGCCTCTGAACTTCAGTTTACATTGGGAAGAGCAGTCAGCAGCTCCACTGTGTGCACCCAAGGCAGCCCCAGAAAACAACTGGCACCAGCCATGGCTTGGTTAAAAAGGCTATGGGGGTCATTACAACATTGGCGGTAAAAGACACTTACCGCCGTGCAGAAGACCGCCAATACACCTCCGCGGTGGCGGGAGACCGCCACAGCTATTATGACACACATCACAGAATCCGCCGAAATTCAGACACCCACACAAGTCCGCCACACCAAAGGTCAGCGATAAATATGCAGAAACAAATCCTCCACCTCCACGCCAACAGAAACACGCCCATGCTATTACGACCCATGAATCCACACGGCGGTCTTTCAACCGCGGTATTCCATTGGCGGTACACACCGCTGCACTCAAAATACACACACCTCTCCAAAACACCGCCACATAGGACAATTCAAAATACACACACCTGATACACATACAAACACCACTCCCACACATCCAATACAATATAAAACACACACTCACATCACCCACAAACCCCTACGACCACAATTTAGTGACGAAGGCCAGAGAGAGACAGCACAGAATAGATAACACCATCACACAGAGGCACACTACACCATCACCTACACAACATCCACGCACAAAACAGCACATACCACTACACCCACCACACTCATCAACACATACACCACCCCACACATCACACACACCACCCCATGTCACGCCAAAGACAACCCCGCTTCTCCGAGGAGGAGCTCAGGGTCATGGTGGAGGAAATCATCAGGGTAGAGCCACAGCTATTTGGCGCACAGGTACAGTACAAATCCATAGCCAGGAAGATGGAGCTATGGCAAAGAATAGTCGACAGGGTCAACGCTGTGGGACAGCACCCAAGAAATAGGGAGGACATCAGGAAGAGGTGGAACGACCTACGGGGGAAGGTGCGTTCAACGGTATCCAGGCACCACATCGCGGTACAGCGGACTGGCGGTGGACCCCCACCTCCTCCTCCACAACTAACAACATGGGAGGAGCAAGTCTTGTCCATCTTGCATCCTGAGGGCCTCGGAGGAGTCATCGGAGGAACAGACACTGGTAAGTCTAATCTTCACTATCATATCCCCCACCCTACCTGCATGCTATCACACACCCCCACCCTCACACCCTCCCCTATCACCCTAACTCCTCACTAATCTACCCATAACACCAACAACCCATCCCAACCCCAAGACCTGCATGACACAACTAAGCATTGACACCCATCACTAAAGCATGCCCACTGCACAGACCCACAACACCCCCCAACCATCACCACACAAGCCCCCACACAGGAATGCCTGCACTGGGGTTCACGCACACCCATCCATTGCACACCATGAAACACACACATGCAATAATCATGTTCTCATACCCCTGCAGGAACCCGAAGGACCGTCACCACACCAGAGGGTCCAGACAACACCACTCCACCCCCAGAAGAGGCCCACAGTGACGACAGCAGCTCTGCCCTACTGGATCTTGATGACCAGCCCGGACCATCGTGGGCCTCAGGACAGTAGGTTCCCCTTGCCCAGCCACAGCCCAACACCGAACTGCCACCCTCTGTGAACACCAGCACAGCACCCACCCAGCGGACCCATACCTCCCTACCCAGGACAGGTCAATCAGCGGTGTGCCCACCACTACAGGGCACCCAGGCTAACCCACCACCCCAACAACAACAGGGACCTGGGGACAGTGGTAGTGGGCACATGGTCCAGGGGACGGAGGCACAGGAACACAGGGGAACTGGGTGGACTGCTGTGCGACAGGGGGAGGACAGGCCAAGGGAACCCACTCTCCACGAGGCCCTATCCTCCATCATGGGAGCATACCACCACTCCCAGGAGACGATGGCAACGGTCCTGGACAAGTTGCAGGAGACCCTGCGCCTGCAGGAGGAGCAGTATTTGGGGTTCAGGGAGGAGCTCAGGACCATTGGCTCTGCCCTGGGCACCATCGTAGGGGTGCTGACGGACATTCAAAAGACCTTGAGGGACACCGTGGCACTTCAAGGGGCCCCTGACACTAGCTAGGACGACGAACTGCCCACCACCTCCGCCGGCGCTAGTGGATAGGACCCCCCGCCACAGGACCACCACACCAGCACCCCACCCCCTGCAGACGGACAACCACCACGCAAGCGGGCCCTGAGATCCAGGAACAGGACAGAGCAAGATGGCAAGACCCCCGCCAGGAAATAAGACTACCTTGATTGTCCCCCCACTGTCCCACTTTGTTACCCTGTCCAGATTGGAACTGCCCCAGCTCCACTTCCAATGGCCAGATGTGCAATGTACCTGTGAGACTAATAGACTGGACTCTGCCATGGACATTATTCCACCATGACCTCTCCCCATTTCAAAACTCCCCTACATTTTTATGCACTTCAATAAACACCCTTGAAACCTCAATAATATTGGAGTCAGTCAATGATTGTGAACTTTGTATTGTCAATTACAGTGTTAAAAAAGGTTAGCCATTGTAAGGTCAAAATACCAATGTCACACATCACAAGCCTTTCAAGGGTGCAAGCTGTTGACACGTAGGTCAACACATCAGTGAAACTGAAATGGAAGGGGACAACTCAGTTAACAAATAGGGAGAGAAATGTAGGTACAGGATAGAGGTAGACGTGTGAAATGTAATATAATGTGAAACATGAAATTGTACTCACCTGTGTCTCATTGAAAATATTGCTGTATGACTGACTCCCTGTTGTCGTTTTCATCTTCATCAGCTTCCTCCTCATCACTGTCCACAGGCTCCACAGCTGCAACAACACTGTCATCTGGATCATCCTCCTGCAGAAAAGGCACCTGGCGTCGCAATACCAAGTTATGGAGCATGGAGCAGGCGATGATGATGTCGCACACCTTCTTCGGTGAGTAGAATAGGGACCCAGCTGTCATATGGAGGCACCTGAACCTGGCCTTCAGGAGGTCGAAGGTCCGCTCGATTACCCTCCTAGTCCGCCCATGGGCCTCATTGTAGCGTTCCAGCGTTCCTCTGCCCTGGTATTCCTCACTGGGGTCAGTAGCCAGGACAGGTTGGGGTAACCAGAGTCCCCCAATAGCCATACACGGTGCCTCTGGAGTTCACCCATCATATCAGGGATGCTGCTATTCCGCAGGATGTAGGCGTCATGCACTGAGCCAGGGAACATTGCATTTACCTGCGAGATGTACTGGTCTGCCAAACAGACCATCTGGAAATTCATCGAATGATAACTCTTCCGGTTCCTGTACACCTGTTCATTCCTGCGGGGGGGACCAGAGCTACATGGGTCCCATCAATGGCACCTATGACGTTGGGGATATGTCCGAGGGCATAGAAGTCACCTTTCAATGCAGGCAAATCCGCCACCTCAAGGAAAATGATGTATCTCCTTACGTGTTTCAGCAGGGCAGCCAACACTCTGGACAAGACGTTGGAAAACATAGGCTGGGACATCCCTGATGCCATGGCCACTGTTGTCTGAAAAGACCCACTTGCTAAGAAATGGAGCACTGACAGCACCTGCACGTCAGGGGGGATTCCAGTCTGATGGCGGATTGGTGACATCAGGTCAGGCTCCAACTGGGTACATAGTTCCCGGATTGTGGCACGGTCAAACCGGTAGGTGACGATGACATTTCGCTCTTCCATTGTCAACAGGTCCACCAGCGGTCGGTACACAGGCGGATTCTGCCATCTTCCAATATGTCCCAAGTGACGGTGCCTAAGAAGGACAACAGCGAAAAAACTGTCAGCATTCCTCCAGGTATGTACCCACAGTCATACACAAGACTACACCAGACAATTAACCCATCCGGGAAAGGTTTTGAGTGTAGGCCTCGGTATGTGTGACGCAGTAGTAAATGAAGCCATGTGGGCCCCTGAAATGGTGGCTGCCTGACCTCTAAAATGGGACAATGGAATTGTGGGGTAACTGCGCTGGCGTTGCACACCGTCGCGGTAGGCGGTCGTAGAGCGCAGCGCAATGCTGCATTGGTTAACATTGGACCCTATGGGTCCCAGGAGCCAATGAACAGGTGCGCTGGCGGTGATGATGCGCACCGCCGCGGACGTCACCACCATTTTCTATCTGTTCAATCACTAGATACCTGACCTTCGACAGGAGAGGACCTACACTGCTAGTGCTGCTGTGACCTCGGTCTGGAAGCGACGATGGCTGCTGCGTCTGGGGAAAGGGACCCTGCCTTCACTGCACAGGAGTTGGAGAAACTTGTGGATGGGGTCCTCCCCCAGTATACGCTACTCTACGGTCCTCCAGACCAACAGGTTAGTACACAGGGAGCACGTTGGATGGGCTAGGCCTGGGTGGAGAGGGCTGGGTGGATGAGGGAAGGGGGCAGAGTACATAGAACAGTCATGCATGGGGATGAATGGGCCACAGGGATAGAGTTGGGAGGGGGCCAATTACAACGACGGTGCAGTAGGTAATGACTGTTCTTCTTTCCTTGTGCATGTCATGTAGGTCAGCGCCCACCAGAAGAGGGACATTTGGCGTGCCATCGCCAAGGAGGTCCGGACCCTGGGGGCCCACCATAGACGGGGCACCCACTGCCGGAAGAGATGGGAGGACATTCGCCGCTGCAGCAATAAGACGGCGGAGGCTCAGCTGGGGATGGTCTCCCAACGTGGGAGGGGTGCCCGTTGCACCATGACCCCCCTGATGTTCCGGATCCTACCCGGAGTTGGATGGGCGCTTAAGGACATCACAGCAGACACAAGGGGGTGAGTTCAACCTCATGCAATGGACTTTGTGTGCTGTGGAGCTGTCTGGGTGGGTGTGGTGGGCTGTGGGTGTCCCTAGGCCAGGGCGAGTTAGGTAGGCAAGGCCCCTCCGTTATGTAGGCCATGTGGCACTCTACCCCAGCTAAAAAAAAAGGCAAATTGATGTATAGTTGCCCCTTTGCCATCCATGAGGGCAGATGTCTACCATTGCCATGTAGGCCATTTCCTAGGAATTGCATGTGCAGAGGGCAGGAGCACTGCGTAATGCAGGGGGCTGCTGCGTTTGTCTTGTCCGCCAACGGTAGCGGTATGCCATGCACTAAAACTCTCTTTCTTCTGTCTCCACCCTTTTTCTGCTCTCCCTGTCCTTCTGTGCATCAGCATCATCAGGCGGAGGTACAGTGGCACCGGAGCACGAGGGAGCTGCATCCCACATGGCCATGGAGGGCCACACCACAGACTCTGATTTCACCAGTGGGACGGAGGGCGAGGGGAGCTTCACGTCGGCCACAGGATCACCAAACAGCGACACGGACTCGTCTGCCGATGGGAGCTCCCCTGTGGTGGCGGCACCATCTGTGCGCCCCACTTCTAAAGGTACAGCCGCCATCTCCCCTACCAGCACCGCCCTCCAAGCAGCCCCTCAGTGTTCGCCCCGTGCCCGCTCACCCAGGAGGGTGGGCATCACCTTCGCCCCAGGCACCTCAGGCCCTGCCCCTGTCACCCCTGCTGCCCTCAGTGAGGAGGCCATTGACCTCCTCAGGTCACTCACTGTTGGGCAGTCTACCATTGTGAATGCCATCCAGGGTGTAGAACGAGAGTTGAAACATGGTAATGCATTCCTGGAAGGCATTCATTCTGGTCAGGCTGTCCTTCAGCGAACCCTGCAATCTCTGGCCTCAGCACTGATGGCAGCCATTGTCCCTGTGTTCAGCCTCCCCCCTCCAACTTCCTCCACCCAGACCCAATCCCCTGTACCCCCGCCCATCCCAAGCACACCTACAGACCAGCATGCACACAAGTCAACATCCAAAAGTAGCTCAAGCAAACATAGGCACCACACTCACCACAAGCACTCACACAAGCATCAGACCCATACAGACACAGCAACATCCACTGTCTCCACTGTGTCCCCCTCCTCCTCTTCTCCCTCCTCCCTCCCAGACATGCATGCACCACATCTACAGGCACTAGGACTCGCACCAGGACACCCAGCACCACAAACCGCTCACCTGCACTCACCACCTCCACTGCCATATACACGTCCCCTGTGTCCTCTCTCAGTGTGTCTGTGAAGCTCCCTCCCAAAGTACACAAACGCCGGCAATCACTCACCCAACATCCATCCACCTCACGACAGCCTCCAGTACCTGCACCTGCACCCAAAACACCTAAAATGACACCTCCTACAACCACCTCCTCTTCCTCCACTCCCAGAGCCCCTCTAACTACCCATCCCAGTGTACGTCAGAAACTGTCCCTATGTCAAATTGACCTTTTCGCCCCCACCCCCCCCTCCAATTCATCAGTCCCGTCGTAGCGCCTCAGCCAAAATGCCTCCAGTACCAGTGCTGCGTGTTCCAGGTTTTTGGAGTGCCCCGTCCACCAGGGCAGGCAGTAGGACCCGGAGCCAAGGCACTGTCAGCCCACCCCCTGTGAAGGCTCCGAAATTGGAGATTGGACGACGGGACCGTGTCAAGACTCCTGGTTGTACAAACAGTGAAATGGGATCCAAGGCGATTGGTGAGTCATCTGTAACTCAAAAGAAGGTGGGGAAGGTCCCGAGGAAGTCTCCCCAACCTGTTGTGAGTGTCACGGCGGAGAAGTGCGCCATCATTTCCGGCAGTCCAGACACAACCGCCAGCACCCTCGTTACTGGTCAGGAGACCACCGCCAGAGTCATAGCCCAGGAGGGCTCAAGTATCATTACTGGTCAGGAGACCACCGCCAGAGTCATAGCCCAGGAGGGCTCAAGTATCGTCACTGGTCCGGAGACCACAGCCAGAGTCATAGCCCAGGAGGGCTCAAGTATTGTCACTGGTCCGGAGACCACCGCCAGAGTCATAGCCCAGGAGGGCTCAAGTATCGTCACTGGTCAGGAGACCACCGCCAGAGTCATAGCCCAGGAGGGCTCAAGTATCGTCACTGGTCAGGAGACCACCGCCAGAGTCATAGCCCAGGAGGGCTCAAGTATCGTCACTGGTCAGGAGACCACCGCCAGAGTCATAGCCCAGGAGGGCTCAAGTATCATCACTGGTCAGGAGACCACCGCCAGAGTCATAGCCCAGGAGGGCTCAAGTATCGTTACTGGTCAGGAGACCACCGCAACCGCCGGAGTCACAGCCCAGGAGGGTCCAGAATCTCACAGCCCCGCTGGGCAATGAAGGAACGTCATGTCACACACCAATGTCCAGTGTGGAGATCGTCATGCCACACACCAATGTCAGTATCTGAACCGCCATCTTAGGCTACCGCTGAACAGTCCATAGGCAGCCATGGCAAAGCACCGCTGAACAAGGCCAAGACCGCCATGGTGAAGACCGCTGAACAGGGCAAAGACCGCCATGGCAAAGCACCGCTGAACAGTCCATAGGCAGCCATGGCAAAGCACCGCTGAACAAGGCCAAGACCGCCATGGTGAAGACCGCTGAACAGGGCAAAGACCGTGTGGGTATGAATAGTCCGGCACATCAGGCATCGTTCTCCCATGTGCAGCTGGGACAGTGACAGGACAGGTACTTTCACGGGGAGACTCATCCAGTCTGGGCACCAGTCCCCCTCCAGAACCAGTGGAGACCTGCATCTACCTGAGAGACTGTGGCTTTGCACTCCCCAGGATATGGCAGTGGGCAATCCACCCACTGTAGAGACTTGAGAGACTGTGGCTTTGCACTCCCCAGGATATGGCAGTGGGCAATCCACCCACTGTAGAGACTTGAGAGACTGTGGCTTTGCACTCCCCAGGATATGGCAGTGGGCAATCCACCCACTGTAGAGACTTGAGAGACTGTGGCTTTGCACTCCCCAGGATGGCACAGTGGGCAACCCACCCGCTGTAGAGACTTGAAAGACTGTGGCTTTGCACTCCCCAGGATGGCACAGTGGGCAAACCACCCACTGTAGTGACTTGAGAGACTGTGGCTTTGCACTCCCCAGGATACATCAATGGGCATGGAGCCCCCTCATGGATCTGGCTTCGCATTCATGTGGCTGAGGTGCCACCGCTTCCCTTCCCCCTGAGGTGCCTGTAGTGTTTCTATCTGATGCCCCGGCAGTGTTCTCTCGGATTTTGGTCAGGTATCTATTGTGGGCGTCGCCCATGCATTTTTGGACTGTTGGTGCACGGACATTGTTGTGTACATATCTGCACTACTTGTTTTGTACATTTATTTTTGACAGATTTCGTGATATATATCCGTATATTTTTTAATGAGTAGTATATTGGCACAATACAAAGTTTGACCGCTATTCGCTTTGTCATTGCATTCTTCCGGTGTGGTTGTGGGTTGTTACTGTGATTTTTGTGACTGCATTGGTGTGTATGTTGTATTATTCAAGGGTGGGGGTGTGGGTGTTTGGTGGGTGTCCCCGTAACTTTTGCCTCCCCCTGTGTCGTAGGTGCAGTACTCACCGGTATGTTCTGCGCCTACGTCGCTGTTGGTCGTAGATGAGCAGGAATGCAAGGGCAGGTAAGATTTGTAGTTCCGGGTCCATGGAGTCCTCGTTCCTCGTGGGATGTGTTGAGGTGAGCGTTTTCCAATAGCAAAAGCTGTTTCCGCCGTGTTTTTATCCACGGTGAATCCGCCCCGGAAAAGGTGGCGGATTGTTGTGTTGTGATAGTGTGGGCGGTACATTGTCTTCCGCCTGTCTGTTGGCGGTGACCGCCGCGCTGTTTGTCTGTACCGCCCTGGCGGGCGATGTGTTAAAGTGGCTGTCTTTGTTGGCGGTTTCCGCCAGGGTCGTAATTCCATTTTTTTTTCCGCCGGCCTGTTTGCGGTATTACCGCAGCTTTAACACCGTCCGCCAGGGATGTAATGAACGCCCATATGGGCTATCACCGTAGCCTGTGAGCTTGGATAGCAATGGGCTCTCCCATCTGAGGAGGGACTAAGAGGCACGCCACATCTTTCTACAATTTAAGCAGTTCCTCAGTGTAAAGGGGTCCTTCAAACCATTGCATACAAAATAATTAAATCAGAAAAAACATGTTATTGATATCAGCAGCCCAGGGTTACCAGGGATTTTCTGCATACAATATAGTTGTCTCCCAAAGTCACTAACTAATTCAAAAGCTAATCAATTGGACGTTTAAGTATGTTTTGATTAATGACTCAGGGCCTGATTATGACTTTGGTGGTCAGACCTCCAGTCTGCCGTCAGACGGTCGCAAGAACGCTGCCAAGCTGGAGGCATCCCTACTGCCGCATTACGACATTACCGGTGTGTTGCGGTGCAGTCAAGGGGCAGCATGCTTCAGCTCTAGGAGAGAGCCTGAAGCCAATGCAGACTAGACTGCTGTGCCTCCAGCAAGCTGGGTGCACTGCTTCCATGCACCATGTTGTGCATGGCAAACAGTGCATGCACCGACATTGCAGGCATAGGATGGAACAACCACAATTCACATGGGGTTATTCACCCTGGTGCCCTTTTTTGAGGCCCTTTACCTACTTTTACACCAACCTTTTTATGGCGGCTTCCCCACCATGAAAAATCCGATGGAAAGGCAGATTATAATACATATGGTGGGGCCAATGCCAGCACTACCATTATTGACTGCCGCTGTCCATACCGCTGAAGTAGCTCAAATGTCGGCAGTGGTCTTGTGGTGGTCCAACTGCACAGATCATAATCGGGTGGTCGGACCACCAAGGAGGTGGCAGTCGGACTGTCATAGACGGTACGGCGGTCCCAAAACCACTGAAGTCATAATCAGCCCGTTAGTCAGTACTGAGAGAAATATTTTGTCATCTGATTTGGGAAAAAGCTTGTAGTTATAAAGGATATCTCTACACTAGGATCATGCCCTCTTGGGAAATACTTCATTACATTTTTGTCCTATGGAACATAAAAAGCAGGGCAATGGATAGAGCTTGGAAAATTATTATAAACGTATGCCTTTTAAGGAAAACATTACTACAATAGATATGAACTGGAATCAAAAGAATAGTCTGACATATTTAGAGACACTACCTTCGAAGGAATTTTGGCCATTGTATCCAAAAATATGGAATCATTAAAGGATAGCGTAGGCAGCATTTGTTTGTTCAAACTATAGTCTGGTACTATATTAGTTGTCATTGGCACGCATGTTGGTGATGTGCCTTCATTGTCTGGGTGGCAGAGACTGCGCCTCCATGCACTAAATAGCACACTCCCAGCCCTGCATAGAGTTATGCTCTTCACTAGCAGATACTTTTTCTTTAAATGTGAGAACAACAGGACCATTTTTTATCGGAAATATAATACTGAGTAGACATAACGTCCCACTGGCATGTTTGACATTATTTTTGTTTCTCTGGAAAAAACACCAACTTGGTGACTTGACCTACCTGGGCGTGTCATACACGGTAGAAAAAAATCTCTCTTGGTAGGGCTGTACTAATTAAAGAGGGCCTTATGAGGCATTAAAGCAGCCAGACCTTTGTGTGATTGCCGCTGAGAGACATTTCGTGAACGTGGAAAGCTCCATCAAAAGTCTGTCAAGGGTTGCTGGTTTGGCTAGGCGAGAGCCTTTATAATTTAGGGCAGGGGTCTCACTCCGCCAAATCATAAATAACCCTGAAAGTCACAAGTCTATAACTGTTACAAAATACCAGATGACTTCACTATAATCTCTTGATAGCAGTGTAAATCATTCACTACCCTTAACCAAATTAATTTGGATTTTGCATTGTATGGGTCATACATTCTGTTAGGCCTGACAGCCTTAGGGTGGTCATCCTCAACTTTTTGTCTGCCTCCCTCCACTTTTCGGACACTGTTTTTGATGGTTTTAGGACTCAGGACACTTTACCACTGCTGAACAGTGCTAAAGTGCATCTGCTATCTCCCCTAAACATGGTAACATTGTTTCCTACCCAATTGGCATATTTAATTTACCTATAAGTCGCTAGTAAAGTGCACTACCTGTACTAAGGGCCTGTAAATTAAAAAACTACTACTAGTGGACCTGCTGCACTGATTGCGCCACCCACATAAGTAGACCCTTAACCATGTCTGAGGCCTGCCATTGGAAGGCCTGTGTGTGCAGTTTCACTGTCACTTCAACTTGGCATTTAAAAGTACTTGCCAAGCCTTAAACTCCCCTTTTTATACAATTAAGTTACCCATAAGGTAGGCCCTAGGTAACCCATAGGGCAGGGTTCTATTTAGATAAATGGCAGGACATGTACCTATGTGTTTTGCATGTCCTGGTGGTGAAAAACTCCTAGATTTGTTTTCCAGTACTGTGAGGCCCATTCCTTGCATATACTAGCATTAGAACTGGAACTTCCATCAAAAGTCTGTCAGAGGTTGCTGATTTGGCTAGAGAAGAGCCTTGACAATTTGTGGTGGAGTACCACTCTGCCAAATCATAAATAACCCTGAAAGTCACAAGGCTTTATTTGTGACAAGATACCCAATGACTCCACTCTAATCTCTCAATAGCAGCATAAATCATTCACTGCCCTTAACCAAATTACTTTGGATTTTGCAATGGATGGATCATACATTCAATTAAAGGCAAGGATAATTATTTGAGCAATAACTAGGAACATAGATGAAGGCTTGTCTTGGGAAAAACAGTATTATTGTGACAGAGGGGTAGAAAATGTCTCATATACATGAGGTTTGTCTTCCCCATGTATGCCAAGTCATACGTGGGGCAAGAAGGCTAACAACAATTGGATAAAGGATTGACTTTTCAATTTGAAGTGCACAGGTATATTTCACTGATGGTTGAAGCTACAGACACTTGTATCTTGTAAATTAAACTAGTATATATATATATATATATATATATATATATATATGTATCTATATATATGTATATATCTATATATATCTATCTATATACATATATATATATATATACATATATATATATATATATATATCTATCTATATATATCTATATATATATATACATATATCTATCTATCTATCTATCTATCTATCTATCTATCTATCTATCTATCTATATATATATATATATATAGAGAGAGAGAAAGTGAATAGTTATTTTGGGAAGGAGTTACTCTTATCCGTTTAATAAACATGCACTGAGTAGGTCCCAACACAGTTCTCAGTCAAACTCTGCTCAACCCCAGGTTGCGGTGGCACAAGCAGCAGGCAATTTCCCAGATAAATCTGTGTTAACAGAAAGTGGATAGTTATTTTGGGAAGGAGTTACGCTTATCAGTTTAATAAACATGGACTGAGTAGGTCCCAATACAGTTCTCAGTCAAACTCTGCTTAACCCCAGGTTGCAGTGGCATAAGCAGTAGGCAATTTTCCCAGATAACTCTGTGTTATGTTCAAGCAGCACATCAGTTTAAATGTAAAAAAACAACACAATTTAGGATTCCCAGACCAACGTATATGTCATACACCTTTACAGTGAGATCCAACTGAACCACTGTTCTGCTTGGCAAAAGGCCCTGAGTGGGATGAATGTGTTTTCTTTTCCACTGGGTTGAGTTCTCCCAGAGGAAGCAGCTGCTTTCTCTCCTGGTCCTCCAGAAATGGAAAATATAACCAAGTTCCACTTTTATAAAACCTCTGGAAATTTCCTATCGGTCACACAACAACACCAGAATAGGTGTGTGGGAGGTGCTGCAGCACCCCTGATAATCTTAACCGGTTCGGTGCAGCGGACGTAATGGTTACGTCCTGCGGCACAGTGCTCATGTGCTGAGGATGTAACCATTACCTCCTCGGCACTGAGATCGTAGTGTTCGCTCTGTGGGCTTCCCTCCCACACCTCCCCAAGGCAGGGATGGAAGGAGAAGCCCTTCCCCTTCCACCCCTGATCCCCCCAGTGACGTCTGATGACGTCAGCGTGCAAATGCGCGCCGACCTCATCAGAGGCCACTTCCCTATCGCACTGGAAGCTCAGCTTCCAGCGCAATCGGAAGAGAAACGAAAAGCATTTCCCATCCGATCATGTGATGGGGCCTGAGAGGCTTCAAAGGGAAGGAAAGGAATTTCCTTCCCTTTGAAGTCTCTCAGAGCATTTCAAAAGCCGGATTGTAAAGCAATCCGGCTTTTGAAATGCCCACTAGGCACCAGGGATGTATTTTTCAAGGGAAACTGGCATGAGGGGAGCGACCCTTGGACAAGGGTCGCTCCCTATGGGGGGCAATATATTTCAAGGCCTTTTCTGCCCCCCCGGGGGCAGAATCCATTAGGCACCTGGGATCTTTTTTTTTTTTAGTTGGGGAGCGACCTCTTAGGCAAGGTTTGCTCCCTAGGGGGCAAATTATATTTAGGCCATTTCTGCCCCCCTTGGGTGCAGATTGGCCTATTTTTATGAGGCCAGTCTGCCTCCAAGGGGGGCAGAAACCACTAGACACCAGGGAGTTGGTTTTTTTTACGCCAAATTCACGGAAGGGGAGCGACCCCTTAGGCAAGGGTCGCTCCACGGGAGAGCAAATTAATTTTAGGCCATTTCTTTCCCCCCCCCGGGGGCAGATGGGCTTATTGTTAGGCCGATTAATCCACTAGGTGCCAGGGATCATTTTTTCTTTTTTTTTTTGTGTTTCTTTTGTTTTTGTTTTTAGTTGGGGAGCGACCCCTTAGGCAAGGGTCGCTCCCTAGGGGGCAGATTATATTTAGGCCATTTTGGCCTATTTTTATGAGGCCAGTCTGCCCCCAAGGGGGGCAGAAACGACTAGACACCAGGGAGGTTTTTTTTTATGCCAAATTCACGGAAGGGGAGCGACCCCTTAGGCAAGGGTCGCTCCCCGGGGGGGGGGAATTTATTTTAGGCTATTTCTGCCCCCTCTGGCGGCACATCGGCCTATTGTTTTTAGGCTGATCTGCCACCATGGGGGGGCAGAAACCTCTAGACGCCAAAGCTATTTTTTTGTGTGTGTGTGTTTTTTTTTTTTTTTTTTTGAGATGGGGATTGACCCCTTAGGCAAAGGTCGCTCTCCTGGGGGGGCACATTGTATTTAGACCATTTCTGCCCCCCTTGGGGGCAGATCGGCTGATTTTTGTTAGGTCAATCTGCCCCCAAGGGGGGCAGAAACCACTAGGCACCCGGGATCTTTTTTTTTGCACCAATGTCAGGCATGGGGAGCGACCCCTTAGGAAAGGGTCGCTACCTGGGGTGGTGGGGGGACCGGGGCAAATTTATTTTAGGCCGTTTCTGCCCCCGAGGGAAGATCGGCCTATTGTTACTAGGCCGATCTGCCCCCAGGGGGGCAGAAGCCTCTAGGCAGCATGGATAAAAACTATTTTTTTGTTTTGTTTTGTTTTGTTTTTTAGAGGTGGAGTGCGACCCCTTAGGCAAGGGGTGCTACCCGGGGGGGGGGATTTATTTTAGGCCTTTTCTGCCCCCCCCGGGCAGATCGGCCTATTGCTATTAGACCGATTTGCCCCCAGGTGTGGCAGAAACCTCTAGGCGCCAGGGATCAAAAGTATTTTTTTTAGAGATGGGGAGCGACCCCTTAGGCAAGGGTCACTCCCCTGGGGGGGCAAATTGTATTTAGACCATTACTGCCCCCCTTGGGGCAGATCGGTCGATTTGTGTTAGGCCATACTGCCCCCATGGGGGCAGAAACCACTTAGGCACGAGGGATTGGTGTGTGTGTATGCATGTGTTTTCTTTAGGGGGGCAGAAAGCCCACCAGAGGCCAGGGAAGTTTTTCTTTAAAAAATAAGAGGGTGGGGGTATGGCCATACCCCCCACCCCAAATAAATGGGGCCAAAGTTGTTCTGCCCACCAGTGGGTAGATGGGGCAATTACCCCTGATCCACACCGCGGGGGCAGCAAGTCTACTAGATGCCAGGGAGTTATAAAAATATATATATATTGGGGTGGTGGCTGCCAACCAGTATGGGCCTGGTTACTCTCCCCCACACTCTAAACATCTTATCCCACAGCAAGCAAGAAGACATTTGATTATTTTGGGTTTTAGTTTTACATTTGGACCATGAGAGCTTGGCCTACTCTCAAAATCGCCCCACTTGGAATGGTGAGGGCTGCACTTTATGGACTTTGGGACGCTGCCATGTAGAAAAATCCACAAGACCTAGACACATCTGAAAACTAAACATCTGGGTGATTCCAGGGTGGTGTGTTTCACATGCACCCCGCACCATTTTTGTACCCACAGTCCCCTGCAAACCTCCAAATTTGCTGGAAATCACACATTTTTACCAAGTTTTTGTGATGGAACCTTCATGAATCTGCAGGAATCCACAAAATTCCTACCACCCAGCATTGTCTCATCTATACCGATAAAAATTCTGCTGCACTTATCAGCCTAAAAATGATTTTAGCAAACTGCCCTTTTGGACCCCCTTTGGTTCCCCCTCAATATCGACATGTTTTTGGTTCTTCCCTTTCACAAGCACTTGGCCCACCTACACAAATGATCATAAATATCATTTTTACAGGGAGACTGAGGGGAACATTGGGTGGTATTAAATGTGTCCATGTCAGTGTTCTGATCCCACACAGAAATGTGGGGAAAATTTTATCTTTTAGCTAAATTTGAGGTCTGCTGAGGATTCTGGGTAAGAACACATTGGGGGATCCACGCAAGTCACACCTCACTGGACTCCCTTGGGTGTCTAGTTTTCAGAAATGTCTGGGTTTGATAGGTTTCCCTAGAAGGCTGCTGAGCCCAGGACCAAAAACACAGGTGCCCCCCACAAAAACAGGTAGGTTTGTTTTTAATAATTTTGATGTGTCCCGATAGTGTTTTGGGGCATTTCCTTTCACGAGCAGTAGGCCCACCCACAAAAGTGAGGTACCATTTTTATTGGGAAACTCGGGGGAACGTTGGGTGGAAGGAAATTTATGGCTTCTCTCTGATTCCAGAACTTTCTGTCACTGAAATGAGAGGAAAAGGTGTTTTTTCGGCCAAATTTTGAGGTTTGCAAAGGATTCTGGGTAACAGAACCTGGTCAGAGGCCCACAAGTTACCCCATTTTTGATTCCCTTAGGTGTCTAGTTTTCGAACCTGCGCTGGTTTGCTAGGTTTCCCTAGGTGCCGGCTGAGCTAGAGCCCAAAATCCACAGCTAGGCACTTTGCAAAAAACAGCTCTGTTTTCTTTGGGAAAACTTGATGTGTCCACGTTGTGTTTTGGGTCTTTTCCTGTCGCAGGCGCTATGTCTACTCCCACAAGTGAGGCACCATTTTTATCGGGAGACATGGGGGAACGCTGGGTGGAAGGAAATTTGTGGCTCTTCTCTGATTTCAGAAGTTTCTGTCACCGAAATGAGAGGAAAAGGTATTTTTTTGGCCTCATTTAGAGGTTTGCAAAGGATTCTGGGTAACAGAACCTGGTCAAAACCTCACAAGTCACCCCATCTTGGATTCCCCTAGGTATCTAGTTTTCAAAACTGTGTATGTTTGCTAGGTTTCCCTAGGTGCTGGCTGAGCTAGAGCCCAAAATCCACAGCTAGGCACTTTGCAAAAAACAGCTCTGTTTTCTTTGTGAAAATGTGATTTGTCCATGTTGTGTTTTGGGACTTTTCCTGTTGTGGGCAAAAGGCGTACCACCACAAGTGAGGTACCATTTTTACTGGGAGACTTGGGGGAACGCTAGGTAGAAGGAAATAAGTGGATCCTTTCTAATTACAGAACTTTCTATCACCGAAATGAGAGGTAAAAGTATATTTTGGGCCAAATTTTGAGGTTTGTAAAGGATTCTGGGTAACAGAATCTGGTCAGAGCCCCAAAGTCACCCCATTTTGGATTCCCTTATGTGTCTAGTTTTCAAAACTGCGCAGGTTTGCTAGGTTTCCCTAGGTGCCGGCTGAGCTTGAGGCCAAAATCCACAGCTAGGTGCTTTGCAAAAAACAGCTCTGTTTTCTTTCTTAAAATGTGATGTGTCCACATTGTGTTTTCGGGCTCTTCCTGTCGCGGGCGCTAGGCCTACCCCCACAAGTGAGGTGCCATTTTTATCGGGAAACATGTGGGTACACTGGGTGGAAGGAAATTCGTGGCTCTTCTCTGATTCCAGAACTTTCTGTCACCGAAATGAGAGGAAAAAGTGTTTTTTTGGCCACATTTTGAGGTTTGCAAAGGATTCTGGGTAACAGAATCTGGTCAGAGCCCCACAAGTCACCCCATCTTGGATTCCCCTAGGTATCTAGTTTTCAGAACGGTGCAGGTTTGGTAGGTTTCCCTAGGTGCCGGCTGAGCTAGAGGCCAAAATCCACAGCTAGGCACTTTGCAAAAAACAGCTCTGTTTTTGCTTTGTGAAAATGTGATGTGTCCACGTTGTGTTTTGGGGCTCTTCCTGTCCCGGGCGCTAGACCTATCCCCACAAGTGAGGTACCATTTTTATCGGGAGACATGGGGGAACGCTGGGTGGAAGAAAATTTGTGGCTCTTCTCTGATTCCAGAACTTTCTGTCACCGAAATGAGAGGAAAAAGTGTTTTTTGGGCCAGATTTTGAGATTTGCAAAGGATTCTGGGTAACAGAACCTGGTCAAAACCCCATAAGTCACCCCATCTTGGATCCCCATAGGTGTCTAGTTTTCAAAACTGTGCAGGCTTGCTAGGTTTCCCTAGGTGCCGGCTGAGCTAGAGGCCAAAATCCACAGCTAGCCACTTTGCAAAAAACAGCTCTGTTTTCTTTGTGAAAATTTTATGTGTCCACGTTGTGTTTTGGGGCTTTTCCTGTTGCGGACGCTAGGCCTACCCCCACAAGCAAGGTAACAATTTAATCGGGAGACATGGGGGAACGCTGGGTGGAAGAAAATTTGTGGCTCTTCTCTGATTCCAGAACTTTCTGTCACCGAAATGAGAGGAAAAAGATGTTTTTTTGGCCACATTTTGAGGTTTGCAAATGATTCTGGGTAACAGAACCTGGTCAGAACCCCACAAGTCACCCCATCTTAGATTCCCCTAGGTGTCAAGTTTTAAAAAACTGCGCAGGTTTGCAAGGTTTCCCTAGGTGCCGGCTGAGCTAGAGGCCAAAATCCACAGCTAGGCACTATGCAAAAAACAGCTCTGTTTTCTTTGTGAAAATGTGATGTGTCCACGTTGTGTTTTGGGGCTTTTCCTGTCCCGGGCACTAGACCTATCCCCACAAGTGAGGTACCATTTCTATCGGGAGACATGGGGGAACGCTGGGTGGAAGGAAATTTGTGGCTCTTCTCTGATTTCAGAAGTTTCTGTCACCGAAATGAGAGGAAAAGGTATTTTTTTGGCCACATTTAGAGGTTTGCAAAGGATTCTGGGTAACAGAACCTGGTCAAAACCTCACAAGTCACCCCATCTTGGATTCCCCTAGGTATCTAGTTTTCAAAACTGTGTATGTTTGCTAGGTTTCCCTAGGTGCTGGCTGAGCTAGAGCCCAAAATCCACAGCTAGGCACTTTGCAAAAAACAGCTCTGTTTTCTTTGTGAAAATGTGATTTGTCCACGTTGTGTTTTGGGGCTTTTCCTGTTGTGGGCAAAAGGCGTACCACCACAAGTGAGGTACCATTTTTACTGGGAGACTTGGGGGAACGCTAGGTGGAAGGAAATTTGTGGATCCTTTCTAATTACAGAACTTTCTATCACCGAAATGAGAGGTAAAAGTATATTTTGGGCCAAATTTTGAGGTTTGTAAAGGATTCTGGGTAACAGAATCTGGTCAGAGCCCCAAAGTCACCCCATTTTGGATTCCCTTATGTGTCTAGTTTTCAAAACTGCGCAGGTTTGCTAGGTTTCCCTAGGTGCCGGCTGAGCTTGAAGCCAAAATCCACAGCTAGGTGCTTTGCAAAAAACAGCTCTGTTTTCTTTCTTAAAATGTGATGTGTCCACATTGTGTTTTCGGGCTCTTCCTGTCGCGGGCGCTAGGCCTACCCCCACAAGTGAGGTGCCATTTTTATCGGGAAACATGTGGGTACACTGGGTGGAAGGAAATTCGTGGCTCTTCTCTGATTCCAGAACTTTCTGTCACCGAAATGAGAGGAAAAAGTGTTTTTTTGGCCACATTTTGAGGTTTGCAAAGGATTCTGGGTAACAGAATCTGGTCAGAGCCCCACAAGTCACCCCATCTTGGATTCCCCTAGGTATCTAGTTTTCAGAACTGTGCAGGTTTGGTAGGTTTCCCTAGGTGCCGGCTGAGCTAGAGGCCAAAATCCACAGCTAGGCACTTTGCAAAAAACAGCTCTGTTTTTGCTTTGTCAAAATGTGATGTGTCCACGGTGTGTTTTGAGGCTCTTCCTGTCCCGGGCGCTAGACCTATCCCCACAAGTGAGGTACCATTTTTATCGGGAGACATGGGGGAACGCTGGGTGGAAGAAAATTTGTGGCTCTTCTCTGATTCCAGAACTTTCTGTCACCGAAATGAGAGGAAAAAGTGTTTTTGGGGCCAGATTTTGAGATTTGCAAAGGATTCTGGGTAACAGAACCTGGTCAAAACCCCATAAGTCACCCCATCTTGGATCCCCATAGGTGTCTAGTTTTCAAAACTGTGCAGGCTTGCTAGGTTTCCCTAGGTGCCAGCTGAGCTAGAGGCCAAAATCCACAGCTAGCCACTTTGCAAAAAACAGCTCTGTTTTCTTTGTGAAAATTTGATGTGTCCACGTTGTGTTTTGGGGCTTTTCCTGTTGCGGACGCTAGGCCTACCCCCACAAGCAAGGTAACAATTTAATCGGGAGACATGGGGGAATGCTGGGTGGAAGAAAATTTGTGGCTCTTCTCTGATTCCAGAACTTTCTGTCACCGAAATGAGAGGAAAAAGATGTTTTTTTGGCCACATTTTGAGGTTTGCAAATGATTCTGGGTAAAAGAACCTGGTCAGAACCCCACAAGTCACCCCATCTTAGATTCCCCTAGGTGTCAAGTTTTTAAAACTGCGCAGGTTTGCAAGGTTTCCCTAGGTAGAGGCCAAAATCCACAGCTAGGCACTTTGCAAAAAACAGCTCTATTTTCTTTGTGAAAATTTGATGTGTCCACGTTGTGTTTTGGGGCTTTTCATGTCGCGGGCGCTAGGCCTACCCCCACAAGCAAGGTAACATTTCAATCGGGAGACATGGGGGAGCGCTGGGTGGAAGGAAATTTGTGGCTCTTCTCTGATTCCAGAACTTTCTGTCACCAAAATGAGAGGAAAAAAGTGTTTTTTGGGCCACATTTTGAGGTTTGCAAAGGATTCTGGGTAACAGAACCTGGTCAAAACCCCACAAGTCACCCCATCTTGGATTCCCCTAGGTGACTAGTTTTCAAAACAATGCAGGTTTGCTAGGTTTCCCTAGGTGCCGGCTGAGCTAGAGGCCAAAATCCACAGCTAGGCACTATGCAAAAAACAGCTCTGTTTTCTTTGTGAAAATGTGATGTGTCCACGTTGTGTTTTGGGGCTTTTCCTGTCCCGGGCGCTAGACCTATCCCCACAAGTGAGGTACCATTTTTATCGGGAGACAAGGGGGAACGCTGGGTGGAAGGAAATTTGTGGCTCTTCTCTGATTCCAGAACTTTCTGTCACCGAAATGAGAGGAAAAAGGGTTTTTTGGGCCAGATTTTGAGGTTTGCAAAGGATTCTGGGTAACAGAACCTGGTCAAAACCCCATAAGTCACCCCATCTTGGATCCCCCTAGGTGTCTAGATTTCAAAACTGTGCAGGCTTGCTAGGTTTCCCTAGGTGCCGGCTGAGCTAGAGGCCAAAATCCACAGCTAGCCACTTTGCAAAAAATAGCTCTGTTTTCTTTGTGAAAATTTGATCTGTCCACGTTGTGTTTTGGGGCTTTTCCGGTTGTGGACGCTAGGCCTACCCCCACAAGCAAGGTAACAATTTAATCGGGAGACTTGGGGGAACGGTGGGTGGAAGAAAAGTTGTGGCTCTTCTCTGATCCCAGAACTTTCTGTCACCGAAATGAGAGGAAAAAGTGTTTTATTTGGCCACATTTTGAGGTTTGCAAATGATTCTGGGTAACAGAACCTGGTCAGAATCCCACAAGTCACCCCATCTTGGATTCCCCTAGGTGTCAAGTTTTTAAAACTGCGCTTGTTTGCTAGGTTTCCCTAGGTGCCGGCTGAGGTAGAGGCCAAAATCCACAGCTAGGCACTTTGCAAAAAACAGCTCTGTTTTCTTTGTGAAAATTTGATGTGTCCACGTTGTGTTTTTGGGCTTTTCATGTCGCGGGCTCTAGGCCTACCCCCACAAGCAAGGTAACATCTCAATCGGGAGACATGGGGGAGCGCTGGGTGGAAGGAAATTTGTGGCTCTTCTCTGATTCCAGAACTTTCTGTCACCGAAATTAGAGGAAAAAAGTGTTTTTTGGGCCACATTTTGAGGTTTGCAAAGGATTCTGGGTAACAGAACCTGATCAAAACCCCACAAGTCACCCCATCTTGGATTCCCCTAGGTGACTAGTTTTCAAAACTATGCAGGTTTGCTAGGTTTCCCTAGGTGCCAGCTGAGCTAGAGGCCAAAATCCACAGCTAGGCACTTTGCAAAAAACAGCTCTGTTTTCTTTGTGAAAATTTGATGTGTCCACATTTTGTTTTGGGGCTTTTCCTGTTGTGGGCAAAAGGCGTACCACCACAAGTGAGGTACCATTTTTACTGGGAGACTTGGGGGAACGCTAGGTGGAAGGAAATTTGTGGATCCTTTCTAATTACAGAACTTTCTATCACCGAAATGAAAGGTAAAAATGTATTTTGGGCCAAATTTTGAGGTTTGTAAAGGATTCTGGGTAACAGAATCTGGTCAGAGCCCCAAAGTCACCCCATCTTGGATTCCCTTATGTGTCTAGTTTTCAAAACTGCGCAGGTTTGCTAGGTTTCCCTAGGTGCCGGCTGAGCTAGAGGCCAAAATCCACAGCTAGGTGCTTTGCAAAAAACAGCTCTGTTTTCTTTCTGATAATTTGATGTCTCCACGTTGTGTTTTGGGGCTTTTCCTGTTGTGGGCGCTAGGCCTACCCCCACAAGTGAGGTACCATTTTTATCGGGAAACATGTGGGAACACTGGGTGGAAGGAAATTTGTGGCTCTTCTCTGATTCCAGAACTTTCTGTCACCGAAATGAGAGGAAAAAGTGTTTTTTTTTGGCCACATTTTGAGGTTTGCAAATGATTCTGGGTAACAGAACCTGGTCAAAACCCGACAAGTCACCCCATCTTGGATTCCCCTAGGTGACTAGTTTTCAAAACAATGCAGGTTTGCTAGGTTTCCCTAGGTGCCGGCTGAGCTAGAGGCCAAAATCCACAGCTAGGCACTATGCAAAAAACAGCTCTGTTTTCTTCGTGAAAATGTGATGTGTCCACGTTGTGTTTTGGGGCTTTTCCTGTCCCGGGCGCTAGACCTATCCCCACAAGTGAGGTACCATTTCTATCGGGAGACATGGGGGAACGCTGGGTGGAAGGAAATTTGTGGCTCTTCTCTGATTTCAGAAGTTTCTGTCACCGAAATGAGAGGAAAAGGTATTTTTTTGGCCACATTTAGAGGTTTGCAAAGGATTCTGGGTAACAGAACCTGGTCAAAACCTCACAAGTCACCCCATCTTGGATTCCCCTAGGTATCTAGTTTTCAAAACTGTGTATGTTTGCTAGGTTTCCCTAGGTGCTGGCTGAGCTAGAGCCCAAAATCCACAGCTAGGCACTTTGCAAAAAACAGCTCTGTTTTCTTTGTGAAAATGTGATTTGTCCACGTTGTGTTTTGGGGCTTTTCCTGTTGTGGGCAAAAGGCGTACCACCACAAGTGAGGTACCATTTTTACTGGGAGACTTGGGGGAACGCTAGGTGGAAGGAAATTTGTGGATCCTTTCTAATTACAGAACTTTCTATCACCG
Organism: Pleurodeles waltl; assembly: GCF_031143425.1. NCBI lineage: Eukaryota > Metazoa > Chordata > Amphibia > Caudata > Salamandridae > Pleurodeles > Pleurodeles waltl. Next base: position 921,219,362 of record NC_090445.1, read on the forward strand.
AAATGAGAGGTAAAAGTATATTTTGGGCCACATTTTGAGGTTTGTAAAGGATTCTGGGTAACAGAATCTGGTCAGAGCCCCAAAGTCACCCCATTTTGGATTCCCTTATGTGTCTAGTTTTCAAAACTGCACAGGTTTGCTAGGTTTCCCTAGGTGCCGGCTGAGCTTGAGGCCAAAATCCACAGCTAGGTGCTTTGCAAAAAACAGCTCTGTTTTCTTTCTTAAAATGTGATGTGTCCACATTGTGTTTTCGGGCTCTTCCTGTCGCGGGCGCTAGGCCTACCCCCACAAGTGAGGTGCCATTTTTATCGGGAAACATGTGGGTACACTGGGTGGAAGGAAATTCGTGGCTCTTCTCTGATTCCTGAACTTTCTGTCACCGAAATGAGAGGAAAAAGTGTTTTTTTGGCCACATTTTGAGGTTTGCAAAGGATTCTGGGTAACAGAATCTGGTCAGAGCCCCACAAGTCACCCCATCTTGGATTCCCCTAGGTATCTAGTTTTCAGAACTGTGCAGGTTTGGTAGGTTTCCCTAGGTGCTGGCTGAGCTAGAGGCCAAAATCCACAGCTAGGCACTTTGCAAAAAACAGCTCTGTTTTTGCTTTGTGAAAATGTGATGTGTCCACGTTGTGTTTTGGGGCTTTTCCTGTCCCGGGCGCTAGACCTATCCCCACAAATGAGGTACCATTTTTATCGAGCGACATGGGGGAACGCTGGGTGGAAGAAAATTTGTGGCTCTTCTCTGATTCCAGAACTTTCTGTCACCGAAATGAGAGGAAAAAGTGTTTTTTGGGCCAGATTTTGAGATTTGCAAAGGATTCTGGGTAACAGAACCTGGTCAAAACCCCATAAGTCACCCCATCTTGGATCCCCATAGGTGTCTAGTTTTCAAAACTGTGCAGGCTTGCTAGGTTTCCCTAGGTGCCGGCTGAGCCAGAGGCCAAAATCCACAGCTAGGCACTTTGCAAAAAACAGCTCTGTTTTCTTTGTGAAAATTTGATGTGTCCACGTTGTGTTTTGGGGCTTTTCCTGTTGCGGACGCTAGGCCTACCCCCACAAGCAAGGTAACAATTTAATCGGGAGACATGGGGGAACGCTGGGTGGAAGAAAATTTGTGGCTCTTCTCTGATTCCAGAACTTTCTGTCACCAAAATGAGAGGAAAAAGTGGTTTTTTTGGCCACATTTTGAGGTTTGCAAATGGTTCTGGGTAACAGAACCTGGTCAGAACCCCACAAGTCACCCCATCTTAGATTCCCCTAGGTGTCAAGTTTTTAAAACTGCGCAGGTTTGCAAGGTTTCCCTAGGTGCCGGCTGAGCTAAAGGCCAAAATCCACAGTTAGGCACTTTGCAAAAAACAGCTCTGTTTTCTTTGTGAAAATTTGATGTGTCCACATTTTGTTTTGGGGCTTTTCCTGTTGTGGGCAAAAGGCGTACCACCACAAGTGAGGTACCATTTTTACTGGGAGACTTGGGGGAACGCTAGGTGGAAGGAAATTTGTGGATCCTTTGTAATTACAGAACTTTCTATCACCGAAATGAGAGGTAAAAATGTATTTTGGGCCAAATTTTGAGGTTTGTAAAGGATTCTGGGTAACAGAACCTGGTCAGAGGCCCACAAGTTACCCCATTTTTGATTCCCTTAGGTGTCTAGTTTTCGAACCTGCGCTGGTTTGCTAGGTTTCCCTAGGTGCCGGCTGAGCTAGAGCCCAAAATCCACAGCTAGGCACTTTGCAAAAAACAGCTCTGTTTTCTTTGGGAAAACTTGATGTGTCCACGTTGTGTTTTGGGTCTTTTCCTGTCGCAGGCGCTATGTCTACTCCCACAAGTGAGGCACCATTTTTATCGGGAGACATGGGGGAACGCTGGGTGGAAGGAAATTTGTGGCTCTTCTCTGATTTCAGAAGTTTCTGTCACCGAAATGAGAGGAAAAGGTATTTTTTTGGCCTCATTTAGAGGTTTGCAAAGGATTCTGGGTAACAGAACCTGGTCAAAACCTCACAAGTCACCCCATCTTGGATTCCCCTAGGTATCTAGTTTTCAAAACTGTGTATGTTTGCTAGGTTTCCCTAGGTGCTGGCTGAGCTAGAGCCCAAAATCCACAGCTAGGCACTTTGCAAAAAACAGCTCTGTTTTCTTTGTGAAAATGTGATTTGTCCATGTTGTGTTTTGGGACTTTTCCTGTTGTGGGCAAAAGGCGTACCACCACAAGTGAGGTACCATTTTTACTGGGAGACTTGGGGGAACGCTAGGTGGAAGGAAATAAGTGGATCCTTTCTAATTACAGAACTTTCTATCACCGAAATGAGAGGTAAAAGTATATTTTGGGCCAAATTTTGAGGTTTGTAAAGGATTCTGGGTAACAGAATCTGGTCAGAGCCCCAAAGTCACCCCATTTTGGATTCCCTTATGTGTCTAGTTTTCAAAACTGCGCAGGTTTGCTAGGTTTCCCTAGGTGCCGGCTGAGCTTGAGGCCAAAATCCACAGCTAGGTGCTTTGCAAAAAACAGCTCTGTTTTCTTTCTTAAAATGTGATGTGTCCACATTGTGTTTTCGGGCTCTTCCTGTCGCGGGCGCTAGGCCTACCCCCACAAGTGAGGTGCCATTTTTATCGGGAAACATGTGGGTACACTGGGTGGAAGGAAATTCGTGGCTCTTCTCTGATTCCAGAACTTTCTGTCACCGAAATGAGAGGAAAAAGTGTTTTTTTGGCCACATTTTGAGGTTTGCAAAGGATTCTGGGTAACAGAATCTGGTCAGAGCCCCACAAGTCACCCCATCTTGGATTCCCCTAGGTATCTAGTTTTCAGAACGGTGCAGGTTTGGTAGGTTTCCCTAGGTGCCGGCTGAGCTAGAGGCCAAAATCCACAGCTAGGCACTTTGCAAAAAACAGCTCTGTTTTTGCTTTGTGAAAATGTGATGTGTCCACGTTGTGTTTTGGGGCTCTTCCTGTCCCGGGCGCTAGACCTATCCCCACAAGTGAGGTACCATTTTTATCGGGAGACATGGGGGAACGCTGGGTGGAAGAAAATTTGTGGCTCTTCTCTGATTCCAGAACTTTCTGTCACCGAAATGAGAGGAAAAAGTGTTTTTTTGGCCAGATTTTGAGATTTGCAAAGGATTCTGGGTAACAGAACCTGGTCAAAACCCCATAAGTCACCCCATCTTGGATCCCCATAGGTGTCTAGTTTTCAAAACTGTGCAGGCTTGCTAGGTTTCCCTAGGTGCCGGCTGAGCTAGAGGCCAAAATCCACAGCTAGCCACTTTGCAAAAAACAGCTCTGTTTTCTTTGTGAAAATTTTATGTGTCCACGTTGTGTTTTGGGGCTTTTCCTGTTGCGGACGCTAGGCCTACCCCCACAAGCAAGGTAACAATTTAATCGGGAGACATGGGGGAACGCTGGGTGGAAGAAAATTTGTGGCTCTTCTCTGATTCCAGAACTTTCTGTCACCGAAATGAGAGGAAAAAGATGTTTTTTTGGCCACATTTTGAGGTTTGCAAATGATTCTGGGTAACAGAACCTGGTCAGAACCCCACAAGTCACCCCATCTTAGATTCCCCTAGGTGTCAAGTTTTAAAAAACTGCGCAGGTTTGCAAGGTTTCCCTAGGTGCCGGCTGAGCTAGAGGCCAAAATCCACAGCTAGGCACTATGCAAAAAACAGCTCTGTTTTCTTTGTGAAAATGTGATGTGTCCACGTTGTGTTTTGGGGCTTTTCCTGTCCCGGGCACTAGACCTATCCCCACAAGTGAGGTACCATTTCTATCGGGAGACATGGGGGAACGCTGGGTAGAAGGAAATTTGTGGCTCTTCTCTGATTTCAGAAGTTTCTGTCACCGAAATGAGAGGAAAAGGTATTTTTTTGGCCACATTTAGAGGTTTGCAAAGGATTCTGGGTAACAGAACCTGGTCAAAACCTCACAAGTCACCCCATCTTGGATTCCCCTAGGTATCTAGTTTTCAAAACTGTGTATGTTTGCTAGGTTTCCCTAGGTGCTGGCTGAGCTAGAGCCCAAAATCCACAGCTAGGCACTTTGCAAAAAACAGCTCTGTTTTCTTTGTGAAAATGTGATTTGTCCACGTTGTGTTTTGGGGCTTTTCCTGTTGTGGGCAAAAGGCGTACCACCACAAGTGAGGTACCATTTTTACTGGGAGACTTGGGGGAACGCTAGGTGGAAGGAAATTTGTGGATCCTTTCTAATTACAGAACTTTCTATCACCGAAATGAGAGGTAAAAGTATATTTTGGGCCAAATTTTGAGGTTTGTAAAGGATTCTGGGTAACAGAATCTGGTCAGAGCCCCAAAGTCACCCCATTTTGGATTCCCTTATGTGTCTAGTTTTCAAAACTGCGCAGGTTTGCTAGGTTTCCCTAGGTGCCGGCTGAGCTTGAAGCCAAAATCCACAGCTAGGTGCTTTGCAAAAAACAGCTCTGTTTTCTTTCTTAAAATGTGATGTGTCCACATTGTGTTTTCGGGCTCTTCCTGTCGCGGGCGCTAGGCCTACCCCCACAAGTGAGGTGCCATTTTTATCGGGAAACATGTGGGTACACTGGGTGGAAGGAAATTCGTGGCTCTTCTCTGATTCCAGAACTTTCTGTCACCGAAATGAGAGGAAAAAGTGTTTTTTTGGCCACATTTTGAGGTTTGCAAAGGATTCTGGGTAACAGAATCTGGTCAGAGCCCCACAAGTCACCCCATCTTGGATTCCCCTCGGTATCTAGTTTTCAGAACTGTGCAGGTTTGGTAGGTTTCCCTAGGTGCCGGCTGAGCTAGAGGCCAAAATCCACAGCTAGGCACTTTGCAAAAAACAGCTCTGTTTTTGCTTTGTCAAAATGTGATGTGTCCACGGTGTGTTTTGAGGCTCTTCCTGTCCCGGGCGCTAGACCTATCCCCACAAGTGAGGTACCATTTTTATCGGGAGACATGGGGGAACGCTGGGTGGAAGAAAATTTGTGGCTCTTCTCTGATTCCAGAACTTTCTGTCACCGAAATGAGAGGAAAAAGTGTTTTTTGGGCCAGATTTTGAGATTTGCAAAGGATTCTGGGTAACAGAACCTGGTCAAAACCCCATAAGTCACCCCATCTTGGATCCCCATAGGTGTCTAGTTTTCAAAACTGTGCAGGCTTGCTAGGTTTCCCTAGGTGCCGGCTGAGCTAGAGGCCAAAATCCACAGCTAGCCACTTTGCAAAAAACAGCTCTGTTTTCTTTGTGAAAATTTGATGTGTCCACGTTGTGTTTTGGGGCTTTTCCTGTTGCGGACGCTAGGCCTACCCCCACAAGCAAGGTAACAATTTAATCGGGAGACATGGGGGAACGCTGGGTGGAAGAAAATTTGTGGCTCTTCTCTGATTCCAGAACTTTCTGTCACCGAAATGAGAGGAAAAAGATGTTTTTTTGGCCACATTTTGAGGTTTGCAAATGATTCTGGGTAAAAGAACCTGGTCAGAACCCCACAAGTCACCCCATCTTAGATTCCCCTAGGTGTCAAGTTTTTAAAACTGCGCAGGTTTGCAAGGTTTCCCTAGGTAGAGGCCAAAATCCACAGCTAGGCACTTTGCAAAAAACAGCTCTATTTTCTTTGTGAAAATTTGATGTGTCCACGTTGTGTTTTGGGGCTTTTCATGTCGCGGGCGCTAGGCCTACCCCCACAAGCAAGGTAACATTTCAATCGGGAGACATGGGGGAGCGCTGGGTGGAAGGAAATTTGTGGCTCTTCTCTGATTCCAGAACTTTCTGTCACCAAAATGAGAGGAAAAAAGTGTTTTTTGGGCCACATTTTGAGGTTTGCAAAGGATTCTGGGTAACAGAACCTGGTCAAAACCCCACAAGTCACCCCATCTTGGATTCCCCTAGGTGACTAGTTTTCAAAACAATGCAGGTTTGCTAGGTTTCCCTAGGTGCCGGCTGAGCTAGAGGCCAAAATCCACAGCTAGGCACTATGCAAAAAACAGCTCTGTTTTCTTTGTGAAAATGTGATGTGTCCACGTTGTGTTTTGGGGCTTTTCCTGTCCCGGGCGCTAGACCTATCCCCACAAGTGAGGTACCATTTTTATCGGGAGACATGGGGGAACGCTGGGTGGAAGGAAATTTGTGGCTCTTCTCTGATTCCAGAACTTTCTATCACCGAAATGAGAGGAAAAAGGGTTTTTTGGGCCAGATTTTGAGGTTTGCAAAGGATTCTGGGTAACAGAACCTGGTCAAAACCCCATAAGTCACCCCATCTTGGATCCCCCTAGGTGTCTAGATTTCAAAACTGTGCAGGCTTGCTAGGTTTCCCTAGGTGCCGGCTGAGCTAGAGGCCAAAATCCACAGCTAGCCACTTTGCAAAAAATAGCTCTGTTTTCTTTGTGAAAATTTGATCTGTCCACGTTGTGTTTTGGGGCTTTTCCGGTTGTGGACGCTAGGCCTACCCCCACAAGCAAGGTAACAATTTAATCGGGAGACTTGGGGGAACGGTGGGTGGAAGAAAAGTTGTGGCTCTTCTCTGATTCCAGAACTTTCTGTCACCGAAATTAGAGGAAAAAAGTGTTTTTTGGGCCACATTTTGAGGTTTGCAAAGGATTCTGGGTAACAGAACCTGATCAAAACCCCACAAGTCACCCCATCTTGGATTCCCCTAGGTGACTAGTTTTCAAAACTATGCAGGTTTGCTAGGTTTCCCTAGGTGCCAGCTGAGCTAGAGGCCAAAATCCACAGCTAGGCACTTTGCAAAAAACAGCTCTGTTTTCTTTGTGAAAATTTGATGTGTCCACATTTTGTTTTGGGGCTTTTCCTGTTGTGGGCAAAAGGCGTACCACCACAAGTGAGGTACCATTTTTACTGGGAGACTTGGGGGAACGCTAGGTGGAAGGAAATTTGTGGATCCTTTCTAATTACAGAACTTTCTATCACCGAAATGAGAGGTAAAAATGTATTTTGGGCCAAATTTTGAGGTTTGTAAAGGATTCTGGGTAACAGAATCTGGTCAGAGCCCCAAAGTCACCCCATCTTGGATTCCCTTATGTGTCTAGTTTTCAAAACTGCGCAGGTTTGCTAGGTTTCCCTAGGTGCCGGCTGAGCTAGAGGCCAAAATCCACAGCTAGGTGCTTTGCAAAAAACAGCTCTGTTTTCTTTCTGATAATTTGATGTCTCCACGTTGTGTTTTGGGGCTTTTCCTGTTGTGGGCGCTAGGCCTACCCCCACAAGTGAGGTACCATTTTTATCGGGAAACATGTGGGAACACTGGGTGGAAGGAAATTTGTGGCTCTTCTCTGATTCCAGAACTTTCTGTCACCGAAATGAGAGGAAAAAGTGTTTTTTTTTGGCCACATTTTGAGGTTTGCAAATGATTCTGGGTAACAGAACCTGGTCAAAACCCGACAAGTCACCCCATCTTGGATTCCCCTAGGTGAATAGTTTTCAAAACAATGCAGGTTTGCTAGGTTTCCCTAGGTGCCGGCTGAGCTAGAGGCCAAAATCCACAGCTAGGCACTATGCAAAAAACAGCTCTGTTTTCTTCGTGAAAATGTGATGTGTCCACGTTGTGTTTTGGGGCTTTTCCTGTCCCGGGCGCTAGACCTATCCCCACAAGTGAGGTACCATTTCTATCGGGAGACATGGGGGAACGCTGGGTGGAAGGAAATTTGTGGCTCTTCTCTGATTTCAGAAGTTTCTGTCACCGAAATGAGAGGAAAAGGTATTTTTTTGGCCACATTTAGAGGTTTGCAAAGGATTCTGGGTAACAGAACCTGGTCAAAACCTCACAAGTCACCCCATCTTGGATTCCCCTAGGTATCTAGTTTTCAAAACTGTGTATGTTTGCTAGGTTTCCCTAGGTGCTGGCTGAGCTAGAGCCCAAAATCCACAGCTAGGCACTTTGCAAAAAACAGCTCTGTTTTCTTTGTGAAAATGTGATTTGTCCACGTTGTGTTTTGGGGCTTTTCCTGTTGTGGGCAAAAGGCGTACCACCACAAGTGAGGTACCATTTTTACTGGGAGACTTGGGGGAACGCTAGGTGGAAGGAAATTTGTGGATCCTTTCTAATTACAGAACTTTCTATCACCGAAATGAGAGGTAAAAGTATATTTTGGGCCACATTTTGAGGTTTGTAAAGGATTCTGGGTAACAGAATCTGGTCAGAGCCCCAAAGTCACCCCATTTTGGATTCCCTTATGTGTCTAGTTTTCAAAACTGCACAGGTTTGCTAGGTTTCCCTAGGTGCCGGCTGAGCTTGAGGCCAAAATCCACAGCTAGGTGCTTTGCAAAAAACAGCTCTGTTTTCTTTCTTAAAATGTGATGTGTCCACATTGTGTTTTCGGGCTCTTCCTGTCGCGGGCGCTAGGCCTACCCCCACAAGTGAGGTGCCATTTTTATCGGGAAACATGTGGGTACACTGGGTGGAAGGAAATTCGTGGCTCTTCTCTGATTCCTGAACTTTCTGTCACCGAAATGAGAGGAAAAAGTGTTTTTTTGGCCACATTTTGAGGTTTGCAAAGGATTCTGGGTAACAGAATCTGGTCAGAGCCCCACAAGTCACCCCATCTTGGATTCCCCTAGGTATCTAGTTTTCAGAACTGTGCAGGTTTGGTAGGTTTCCCTAGGTGCTGGCTGAGCTAGAGGCCAAAATCCACAGCTAGGCACTTTGCAAAAAACAGCTCTGTTTTTGCTTTGTGAAAATGTGATGTGTCCACGTTGTGTTTTGGGGCTTTTCCTGTCCCGGGCGCTAGACCTATCCCCACAAATGAGGTACCATTTTTATCGAGCGACATGGGGGAACGCTGGGTGGAAGAAAATTTGTGGCTCTTCTCTGATTCCAGAACTTTCTGTCACCGAAATGAGAGGAAAAAGTGTTTTTTGGGCCAGATTTTGAGATTTGCAAAGGATTCTGGGTAACAGAACCTGGTCAAAACCCCATAAGTCACCCCATCTTGGATCCCCATAGGTGTCTAGTTTTCAAAACTGTGCAGGCTTGCTAGGTTTCCCTAGGTGCCGGCTGAGCCAGAGGCCAAAATCCACAGCTAGGCACTTTGCAAAAAACAGCTCTGTTTTCTTTGTGAAAATTTGATGTGTCCACGTTGTGTTTTGGGGCTTTTCCTGTTGCGGACGCTAGGCCTACCCCCACAAGCAAGGTAACAATTTAATCGGGAGACATGGGGGAACGCTGGGTGGAAGAAAATTTGTGGCTCTTCTCTGATTCCAGAACTTTCTGTCACCAAAATGAGAGGAAAAAGTGGTTTTTTTGGCCACATTTTGAGGTTTGCAAATGGTTCTGGGTAACAGAACCTGGTCAGAACCCCACAAGTCACCCCATCTTAGATTCCCCTAGGTGTCAAGTTTTTAAAACTGCGCAGGTTTGCAAGGTTTCCCTAGGTGCCGGCTGAGCTAAAGGCCAAAATCCACAGTTAGGCACTTTGCAAAAAACAGCTCTGTTTTCTTTGTGAAAATTTGATGTGTCCACATTTTGTTTTGGGGCTTTTCCTGTTGTGGGCAAAAGGCGTACCACCACAAGTGAGGTACCATTTTTACTGGGAGACTTGGGGGAACGCTAGGTGGAAGGAAATTTGTGGATCCTTTGTAATTACAGAACTTTCTATCACCGAAATGAGAGGTAAAAATGTATTTTGGGCCAAATTTTGAGGTTTGTAAAGGATTCTGGGTAACAGAACCTGGTCAGAGGCCCACAAGTTACCCCATTTTTGATTCCCTTAGGTGTCTAGTTTTCGAACCTGCGCTGGTTTGCTAGGTTTCCCTAGGTGCCGGCTGAGCTAGAGCCCAAAATCCACAGCTAGGCACTTTGCAAAAAACAGCTCTGTTTTCTTTGGGAAAACTTGATGTGTCCACGTTGTGTTTTGGGTCTTTTCCTGTCGCAGGCGCTATGTCTACTCCCACAAGTGAGGCACCATTTTTATCGGGAGACATGGGGGAACGCTGGGTGGAAGGAAATTTGTGGCTCTTCTCTGATTTCAGAAGTTTCTGTCACCGAAATGAGAGGAAAAGGTATTTTTTTGGCCTCATTTAGAGGTTTGCAAAGGATTCTGGGTAACAGAACCTGGTCAAAACCTCACAAGTCACCCCATCTTGGATTCCCCTAGGTATCTAGTTTTCAAAACTGTGTATGTTTGCTAGGTTTCCCTAGGTGCTGGCTGAGCTAGAGCCCAAAATCCACAGCTAGGCACTTTGCAAAAAACAGCTCTGTTTTCTTTGTGAAAATGTGATTTGTCCATGTTGTGTTTTGGGACTTTTCCTGTTGTGGGCAAAAGGCGTACCACCACAAGTGAGGTACCATTTTTACTGGGAGACTTGGGGGAACGCTAGGTGGAAGGAAATAAGTGGATCCTTTCTAATTACAGAACTTTCTATCACCGAAATGAGAGGTAAAAGTATATTTTGGGCCAAATTTTGAGGTTTGTAAAGGATTCTGGGTAACAGAATCTGGTCAGAGCCCCAAAGTCACCCCATTTTGGATTCCCTTATGTGTCTAGTTTTCAAAACTGCGCAGGTTTGCTAGGTTTCCCTAGGTGCCGGCTGAGCTTGAGGCCAAAATCCACAGCTAGGTGCTTTGCAAAAAACAGCTCTGTTTTCTTTCTTAAAATGTGATGTGTCCACATTGTGTTTTCGGGCTCTTCCTGTCGCGGGCGCTAGGCCTACCCCCACAAGTGAGGTGCCATTTTTATCGGGAAACATGTGGGTACACTGGGTGGAAGGAAATTCGTGGCTCTTCTCTGATTCCAGAACTTTCTGTCACCGAAATGAGAGGAAAAAGTGTTTTTTTGGCCACATTTTGAGGTTTGCAAAGGATTCTGGGTAACAGAATCTGGTCAGAGCCCCACAAGTCACCCCATCTTGGATTCCCCTAGGTATCTAGTTTTCAGAACGGTGCAGGTTTGGTAGGTTTCCCTAGGTGCCGGCTGAGCTAGAGGCCAAAATCCACAGCTAGGCACTTTGCAAAAAACAGCTCTGTTTTTGCTTTGTGAAAATGTGATGTGTCCACGTTGTGTTTTGGGGCTCTTCCTGTCCCGGGCGCTAGACCTATCCCCACAAGTGAGGTACCATTTTTATCGGGAGACATGGGGGAACGCTGGGTGGAAGAAAATTTGTGGCTCTTCTCTGATTCCAGAACTTTCTGTCACCGAAATGAGAGGAAAAAGTGTTTTTTTGGCCAGATTTTGAGATTTGCAAAGGATTCTGGGTAACAGAACCTGGTCAAAACCCCATAAGTCACCCCATCTTGGATCCCCATAGGTGTCTAGTTTTCAAAACTGTGCAGGCTTGCTAGGTTTCCCTAGGTGCCGGCTGAGCTAGAGGCCAAAATCCACAGCTAGCCACTTTGCAAAAAACAGCTCTGTTTTCTTTGTGAAAATTTTATGTGTCCACGTTGTGTTTTGGGGCTTTTCCTGTTGCGGACGCTAGGCCTACCCCCACAAGCAAGGTAACAATTTAATCGGGAGACATGGGGGAACGCTGGGTGGAAGAAAATTTGTGGCTCTTCTCTGATTCCAGAACTTTCTGTCACCGAAATGAGAGGAAAAAGATGTTTTTTTGGCCACATTTTGAGGTTTGCAAATGATTCTGGGTAACAGAACCTGGTCAGAACCCCACAAGTCACCCCATCTTAGATTCCCCTAGGTGTCAAGTTTTAAAAAACTGCGCAGGTTTGCAAGGTTTCCCTAGGTGCCGGCTGAGCTAGAGGCCAAAATCCACAGCTAGGCACTATGCAAAAAACAGCTCTGTTTTCTTTGTGAAAATGTGATGTGTCCACGTTGTGTTTTGGGGCTTTTCCTGTCCCGGGCACTAGACCTATCCCCACAAGTGAGGTACCATTTCTATCGGGAGACATGGGGGAACGCTGGGTAGAAGGAAATTTGTGGCTCTTCTCTGATTTCAGAAGTTTCTGTCACCGAAATGAGAGGAAAAGGTATTTTTTTGGCCACATTTAGAGGTTTGCAAAGGATTCTGGGTAACAGAACCTGGTCAAAACCTCACAAGTCACCCCATCTTGGATTCCCCTAGGTATCTAGTTTTCAAAACTGTGTATGTTTGCTAGGTTTCCCTAGGTGCTGGCTGAGCTAGAGCCCAAAATCCACAGCTAGGCACTTTGCAAAAAACAGCTCTGTTTTCTTTGTGAAAATGTGATTTGTCCACGTTGTGTTTTGGGGCTTTTCCTGTTGTGGGCAAAAGGCGTACCACCACAAGTGAGGTACCATTTTTACTGGGAGACTTGGGGGAACGCTAGGTGGAAGGAAATTTGTGGATCCTTTCTAATTACAGAACTTTCTATCACCGAAATGAGAGGTAAAAGTATATTTTGGGCCAAATTTTGAGGTTTGTAAAGGATTCTGGGTAACAGAATCTGGTCAGAGCCCCAAAGTCACCCCATTTTGGATTCCCTTATGTGTCTAGTTTTCAAAACTGCGCAGGTTTGCTAGGTTTCCCTAGGTGCCGGCTGAGCTTGAAGCCAAAATCCACAGCTAGGTGCTTTGCAAAAAACAGCTCTGTTTTCTTTCTTAAAATGTGATGTGTCCACATTGTGTTTTCGGGCTCTTCCTGTCGCGGGCGCTAGGCCTACCCCCACAAGTGAGGTGCCATTTTTATCGGGAAACATGTGGGTACACTGGGTGGAAGGAAATTCGTGGCTCTTCTCTGATTCCAGAACTTTCTGTCACCGAAATGAGAGGAAAAAGTGTTTTTTTGGCCACATTTTGAGGTTTGCAAAGGATTCTGGGTAACAGAATCTGGTCAGAGCCCCACAAGTCACCCCATCTTGGATTCCCCTCGGTATCTAGTTTTCAGAACTGTGCAGGTTTGGTAGGTTTCCCTAGGTGCCGGCTGAGCTAGAGGCCAAAATCCACAGCTAGGCACTTTGCAAAAAACAGCTCTGTTTTTGCTTTGTCAAAATGTGATGTGTCCACGGTGTGTTTTGAGGCTCTTCCTGTCCCGGGCGCTAGACCTATCCCCACAAGTGAGGTACCATTTTTATCGGGAGACATGGGGGAACGCTGGGTGGAAGAAAATTTGTGGCTCTTCTCTGATTCCAGAACTTTCTGTCACCGAAATGAGAGGAAAAAGTGTTTTTTGGGCCAGATTTTGAGATTTGCAAAGGATTCTGGGTAACAGAACCTGGTCAAAACCCCATAAGTCACCCCATCTTGGATCCCCATAGGTGTCTAGTTTTCAAAACTGTGCAGGCTTGCTAGGTTTCCCTAGGTGCCGGCTGAGCTAGAGGCCAAAATCCACAGCTAGCCACTTTGCAAAAAACAGCTCTGTTTTCTTTGTGAAAATTTGATGTGTCCACGTTGTGTTTTGGGGCTTTTCCTGTTGCGGACGCTAGGCCTACCCCCACAAGCAAGGTAACAATTTAATCGGGAGACATGGGGGAACGCTGGGTGGAAGAAAATTTGTGGCTCTTCTCTGATTCCAGAACTTTCTGTCACCGAAATGAGAGGAAAAAGATGTTTTTTTGGCCACATTTTGAGGTTTGCAAATGATTCTGGGTAAAAGAACCTGGTCAGAACCCCACAAGTCACCCCATCTTAGATTCCCCTAGGTGTCAAGTTTTTAAAACTGCGCAGGTTTGCAAGGTTTCCCTAGGTAGAGGCCAAAATCCACAGCTAGGCACTTTGCAAAAAACAGCTCTATTTTCTTTGTGAAAATTTGATGTGTCCACGTTGTGTTTTGGGGCTTTTCATGTCGCGGGCGCTAGGCCTACCCCCACAAGCAAGGTAACATTTCAATCGGGAGACATGGGGGAGCGCTGGGTGGAAGGAAATTTGTGGCTCTTCTCTGATTCCAGAACTTTCTGTCACCAAAATGAGAGGAAAAAAGTGTTTTTTGGGCCACATTTTGAGGTTTGCAAAGGATTCTGGGTAACAGAACCTGGTCAAAACCCCACAAGTCACCCCATCTTGGATTCCCCTAGGTGACTAGTTTTCAAAACAATGCAGGTTTGCTAGGTTTCCCTAGGTGCCGGCTGAGCTAGAGGCCAAAATCCACAGCTAGGCACTATGCAAAAAACAGCTCTGTTTTCTTTGTGAAAATGTGATGTGTCCACGTTGTGTTTTGGGGCTTTTCCTGTCCCGGGCGCTAGACCTATCCCCACAAGTGAGGTACCATTTTTATCGGGAGACATGGGGGAACGCTGGGTGGAAGGAAATTTGTGGCTCTTCTCTGATTCCAGAACTTTCTATCACCGAAATGAGAGGAAAAAGGGTTTTTTGGGCCAGATTTTGAGGTTTGCAAAGGATTCTGGGTAACAGAACCTGGTCAAAACCCCATAAGTCACCCCATCTTGGATCCCCCTAGGTGTCTAGATTTCAAAACTGTGCAGGCTTGCTAGGTTTCCCTAGGTGCCGGCTGAGCTAGAGGCCAAAATCCACAGCTAGCCACTTTGCAAAAAATAGCTCTGTTTTCTTTGTGAAAATTTGATCTGTCCACGTTGTGTTTTGGGGCTTTTCCGGTTGTGGACGCTAGGCCTACCCCCACAAGCAAGGTAACAATTTAATCGGGAGACTTGGGGGAACGGTGGGTGGAAGAAAAGTTGTGGCTCTTCTCTGATTCCAGAACTTTCTGTCACCGAAATTAGAGGAAAAAAGTGTTTTTTGGGCCACATTTTGAGGTTTGCAAAGGATTCTGGGTAACAGAACCTGATCAAAACCCCACAAGTCACCCCATCTTGGATTCCCCTAGGTGACTAGTTTTCAAAACTATGCAGGTTTGCTAGGTTTCCCTAGGTGCCAGCTGAGCTAGAGGCCAAAATCCACAGCTAGGCACTTTGCAAAAAACAGCTCTGTTTTCTTTGTGAAAATTTGATGTGTCCACATTTTGTTTTGGGGCTTTTCCTGTTGTGGGCAAAAGGCGTACCACCACAAGTGAGGTACCATTTTTACTGGGAGACTTGGGGGAACGCTAGGTGGAAGGAAATTTGTGGATCCTTTCTAATTACAGAACTTTCTATCACCGAAATGAGAGGTAAAAATGTATTTTGGGCCAAATTTTGAGGTTTGTAAAGGATTCTGGGTAACAGAATCTGGTCAGAGCCCCAAAGTCACCCCATCTTGGATTCCCTTATGTGTCTAGTTTTCAAAACTGCGCAGGTTTGCTAGGTTTCCCTAGGTGCCGGCTGAGCTAGAGGCCAAAATCCACAGCTAGGTGCTTTGCAAAAAACAGCTCTGTTTTCTTTCTGATAATTTGATGTCTCCACGTTGTGTTTTGGGGCTTTTCCTGTTGTGGGCGCTAGGCCTACCCCCACAAGTGAGGTACCATTTTTATCGGGAAACATGTGGGAACACTGGGTGGAAGGAAATTTGTGGCTCTTCTCTGATTCCAGAACTTTCTGTCACCGAAATGAGAGGAAAAAGTGTTTTTTTTTGGCCACATTTTGAGGTTTGCAAATGATTCTGGGTAACAGAACCTGGTCAAAACCCGACAAGTCACCCCATCTTGGATTCCCCTAGGTGAATAGTTTTCAAAACAATGCAGGTTTGCTAGGTTTCCCTAGGTGCCGGCTGAGCTAGAGGCCAAAATCCACAGCTAGGCACTATGCAAAAAACAGCTCTGTTTTCTTCGTGAAAATGTGATGTGTCCACGTTGTGTTTTGGGGCTTTTCCTGTCCCGGGCGCTAGACCTATCCCCACAAGTGAGGTACCATTTCTATCGGGAGACATGGGGGAACGCTGGGTGGAAGGAAATTTGTGGCTCTTCTCTGATTTCAGAAGTTTCTGTCACCGAAATGAGAGGAAAAGGTATTTTTTTGGCCACATTTAGAGGTTTGCAAAGGATTCTGGGTAACAGAACCTGGTCAAAACCTCACAAGTCACCCCATCTTGGATTCCCCTAGGTATCTAGTTTTCAAAACTGTGTATGTTTGCTAGGTTTCCCTAGGTGCTGGCTGAGCTAGAGCCCAAAATCCACAGCTAGGCACTTTGCAAAAAACAGCTCTGTTTTCTTTGTGAAAATGTGATTTGTCCACGTTGTGTTTTGGGGCTTTTCCTGTTGTGGGCAAAAGGCGTACCACCACAAGTGAGGTACCATTTTTACTGGGAGACTTGGGGGAACGCTAGGTGGAAGGAAATTTGTGGATCCTTTCTAATTACAGAACTTTCTATCACCGAAATGAGAGGTAAAAGTATATTTTGGGCCACATTTTGAGGTTTGTAAAGGATTCTGGGTAACAGAATCTGGTCAGAGCCCCAAAGTCACCCCATTTTGGATTCCCTTATGTGTCTAGTTTTCAAAACTGCACAGGTTTGCTAGGTTTCCCTAGGTGCCGGCTGAGCTTGAGGCCAAAATCCACAGCTAGGTGCTTTGCAAAAAACAGCTCTGTTTTCTTTCTTAAAATGTGATGTGTCCACATTGTGTTTTCGGGCTCTTCCTGTCGCGGGCGCTAGGCCTACCCCCACAAGTGAGGTGCCATTTTTATCGGGAAACATGTGGGTACACTGGGTGGAAGGAAATTCGTGGCTCTTCTCTGATTCCTGAACTTTCTGTCACCGAAATGAGAGGAAAAAGTGTTTTTTTGGCCACATTTTGAGGTTTGCAAAGGATTCTGGGTAACAGAATCTGGTCAGAGCCCCACAAGTCACCCCATCTTGGATTCCCCTAGGTATCTAGTTTTCAGAACTGTGCAGGTTTGGTAGGTTTCCCTAGGTGCTGGCTGAGCTAGAGGCCAAAATCCACAGCTAGGCACTTTGCAAAAAACAGCTCTGTTTTTGCTTTGTGAAAATGTGATGTGTCCACGTTGTGTTTTGGGGCTTTTCCTGTCCCGGGCGCTAGACCTATCCCCACAAATGAGGTACCATTTTTATCGAGCGACATGGGGGAACGCTGGGTGGAAGAAAATTTGTGGCTCTTCTCTGATTCCAGAACTTTCTGTCACCGAAATGAGAGGAAAAAGTGTTTTTTGGGCCAGATTTTGAGATTTGCAAAGGATTCTGGGTAACAGAACCTGGTCAAAACCCCATAAGTCACCCCATCTTGGATCCCCATAGGTGTCTAGTTTTCAAAACTGTGCAGGCTTGCTAGGTTTCCCTAGGTGCCGGCTGAGCCAGAGGCCAAAATCCACAGCTAGGCACTTTGCAAAAAACAGCTCTGTTTTCTTTGTGAAAATTTGATGTGTCCACGTTGTGTTTTGGGGCTTTTCCTGTTGCGGACGCTAGGCCTACCCCCACAAGCAAGGTAACAATTTAATCGGGAGACATGGGGGAACGCTGGGTGGAAGAAAATTTGTGGCTCTTCTCTGATTCCAGAACTTTCTGTCACCAAAATGAGAGGAAAAAGTGGTTTTTTTGGCCACATTTTGAGGTTTGCAAATGGTTCTGGGTAACAGAACCTGGTCAGAACCCCACAAGTCACCCCATCTTAGATTCCCCTAGGTGTCAAGTTTTTAAAACTGCGCAGGTTTGCAAGGTTTCCCTAGGTGCCGGCTGAGCTAAAGGCCAAAATCCACAGTTAGGCACTTTGCAAAAAACAGCTCTGTTTTCTTTGTGAAAATTTGATGTGTCCACATTTTGTTTTGGGGCTTTTCCTGTTGTGGGCAAAAGGCGTACCACCACAAGTGAGGTACCATTTTTACTGGGAGACTTGGGGGAACGCTAGGTGGAAGGAAATTTGTGGATCCTTTGTAATTACAGAACTTTCTATCACCGAAATGAGAGGTAAAAATGTATTTTGGGCCAAATTTTGAGGTTTGTAAAGGATTCTGGGTAACAGAACCTGGTCAGAGGCCCACAAGTTACCCCATTTTTGATTCCCTTAGGTGTCTAGTTTTCGAACCTGCGCTGGTTTGCTAGGTTTCCCTAGGTGCCGGCTGAGCTAGAGCCCAAAATCCACAGCTAGGCACTTTGCAAAAAACAGCTCTGTTTTCTTTGGGAAAACTTGATGTGTCCACGTTGTGTTTTGGGTCTTTTCCTGTCGCAGGCGCTATGTCTACTCCCACAAGTGAGGCACCATTTTTATCGGGAGACATGGGGGAACGCTGGGTGGAAGGAAATTTGTGGCTCTTCTCTGATTTCAGAAGTTTCTGTCACCGAAATGAGAGGAAAAGGTATTTTTTTGGCCTCATTTAGAGGTTTGCAAAGGATTCTGGGTAACAGAACCTGGTCAAAACCTCACAAGTCACCCCATCTTGGATTCCCCTAGGTATCTAGTTTTCAAAACTGTGTATGTTTGCTAGGTTTCCCTAGGTGCTGGCTGAGCTAGAGCCCAAAATCCACAGCTAGGCACTTTGCAAAAAACAGCTCTGTTTTCTTTGTGAAAATGTGATTTGTCCATGTTGTGTTTTGGGACTTTTCCTGTTGTGGGCAAAAGGCGTACCACCACAAGTGAGGTACCATTTTTACTGGGAGACTTGGGGGAACGCTAGGTGGAAGGAAATAAGTGGATCCTTTCTAATTACAGAACTTTCTATCACCGAAATGAGAGGTAAAAGTATATTTTGGGCCAAATTTTGAGGTTTGTAAAGGATTCTGGGTAACAGAATCTGGTCAGAGCCCCAAAGTCACCCCATTTTGGATTCCCTTATGTGTCTAGTTTTCAAAACTGCGCAGGTTTGCTAGGTTTCCCTAGGTGCCGGCTGAGCTTGAGGCCAAAATCCACAGCTAGGTGCTTTGCAAAAAACAGCTCTGTTTTCTTTCTTAAAATGTGATGTGTCCACATTGTGTTTTCGGGCTCTTCCTGTCGCGGGCGCTAGGCCTACCCCCACAAGTGAGGTGCCATTTTTATCGGGAAACATGTGGGTACACTGGGTGGAAGGAAATTCGTGGCTCTTCTCTGATTCCAGAACTTTCTGTCACCGAAATGAGAGGAAAAAGTGTTTTTTTGGCCACATTTTGAGGTTTGCAAAGGATTCTGGGTAACAGAATCTGGTCAGAGCCCCACAAGTCACCCCATCTTGGATTCCCCTAGGTATCTAGTTTTCAGAACGGTGCAGGTTTGGTAGGTTTCCCTAGGTGCCGGCTGAGCTAGAGGCCAAAATCCACAGCTAGGCACTTTGCAAAAAACAGCTCTGTTTTTGCTTTGTGAAAATGTGATGTGTCCACGTTGTGTTTTGGGGCTCTTCCTGTCCCGGGCGCTAGACCTATCCCCACAAGTGAGGTACCATTTTTATCGGGAGACATGGGGGAACGCTGGGTGGAAGAAAATTTGTGGCTCTTCTCTGATTCCAGAACTTTCTGTCACCGAAATGAGAGGAAAAAGTGTTTTTTTGGCCAGATTTTGAGATTTGCAAAGGATTCTGGGTAACAGAACCTGGTCAAAACCCCATAAGTCACCCCATCTTGGATCCCCATAGGTGTCTAGTTTTCAAAACTGTGCAGGCTTGCTAGGTTTCCCTAGGTGCCGGCTGAGCTAGAGGCCAAAATCCACAGCTAGCCACTTTGCAAAAAACAGCTCTGTTTTCTTTGTGAAAATTTTATGTGTCCACGTTGTGTTTTGGGGCTTTTCCTGTTGCGGACGCTAGGCCTACCCCCACAAGCAAGGTAACAATTTAATCGGGAGACATGGGGGAACGCTGGGTGGAAGAAAATTTGTGGCTCTTCTCTGATTCCAGAACTTTCTGTCACCGAAATGAGAGGAAAAAGATGTTTTTTTGGCCACATTTTGAGGTTTGCAAATGATTCTGGGTAACAGAACCTGGTCAGAACCCCACAAGTCACCCCATCTTAGATTCCCCTAGGTGTCAAGTTTTAAAAAACTGCGCAGGTTTGCAAGGTTTCCCTAGGTGCCGGCTGAGCTAGAGGCCAAAATCCACAGCTAGGCACTATGCAAAAAACAGCTCTGTTTTCTTTGTGAAAATGTGATGTGTCCACGTTGTGTTTTGGGGCTTTTCCTGTCCCGGGCACTAGACCTATCCCCACAAGTGAGGTACCATTTCTATCGGGAGACATGGGGGAACGCTGGGTAGAAGGAAATTTGTGGCTCTTCTCTGATTTCAGAAGTTTCTGTCACCGAAATGAGAGGAAAAGGTATTTTTTTGGCCACATTTAGAGGTTTGCAAAGGATTCTGGGTAACAGAACCTGGTCAAAACCTCACAAGTCACCCCATCTTGGATTCCCCTAGGTATCTAGTTTTCAAAACTGTGTATGTTTGCTAGGTTTCCCTAGGTGCTGGCTGAGCTAGAGCCCAAAATCCACAGCTAGGCACTTTGCAAAAAACAGCTCTGTTTTCTTTGTGAAAATGTGATTTGTCCACGTTGTGTTTTGGGGCTTTTCCTGTTGTGGGCAAAAGGCGTACCACCACAAGTGAGGTACCATTTTTACTGGGAGACTTGGGGGAACGCTAGGTGGAAGGAAATTTGTGGATCCTTTCTAATTACAGAACTTTCTATCACCGAAATGAGAGGTAAAAGTATATTTTGGGCCAAATTTTGAGGTTTGTAAAGGATTCTGGGTAACAGAATCTGGTCAGAGCCCCAAAGTCACCCCATTTTGGATTCCCTTATGTGTCTAGTTTTCAAAACTGCGCAGGTTTGCTAGGTTTCCCTAGGTGCCGGCTGAGCTTGAAGCCAAAATCCACAGCTAGGTGCTTTGCAAAAAACAGCTCTGTTTTCTTTCTTAAAATGTGATGTGTCCACATTGTGTTTTCGGGCTCTTCCTGTCGCGGGCGCTAGGCCTACCCCCACAAGTGAGGTGCCATTTTTATCGGGAAACATGTGGGTACACTGGGTGGAAGGAAATTCGTGGCTCTTCTCTGATTCCAGAACTTTCTGTCACCGAAATGAGAGGAAAAAGTGTTTTTTTGGCCACATTTTGAGGTTTGCAAAGGATTCTGGGTAACAGAATCTGGTCAGAGCCCCACAAGTCACCCCATCTTGGATTCCCCTCGGTATCTAGTTTTCAGAACTGTGCAGGTTTGGTAGGTTTCCCTAGGTGCCGGCTGAGCTAGAGGCCAAAATCCACAGCTAGGCACTTTGCAAAAAACAGCTCTGTTTTTGCTTTGTCAAAATGTGATGTGTCCACGGTGTGTTTTGAGGCTCTTCCTGTCCCGGGCGCTAGACCTATCCCCACAAGTGAGGTACCATTTTTATCGGGAGACATGGGGGAACGCTGGGTGGAAGAAAATTTGTGGCTCTTCTCTGATTCCAGAACTTTCTGTCACCGAAATGAGAGGAAAAAGTGTTTTTTGGGCCAGATTTTGAGATTTGCAAAGGATTCTGGGTAACAGAACCTGGTCAAAACCCCATAAGTCACCCCATCTTGGATCCCCATAGGTGTCTAGTTTTCAAAACTGTGCAGGCTTGCTAGGTTTCCCTAGGTGCCGGCTGAGCTAGAGGCCAAAATCCACAGCTAGCCACTTTGCAAAAAACAGCTCTGTTTTCTTTGTGAAAATTTGATGTGTCCACGTTGTGTTTTGGGGCTTTTCCTGTTGCGGACGCTAGGCCTACCCCCACAAGCAAGGTAACAATTTAATCGGGAGACATGGGGGAACGCTGGGTGGAAGAAAATTTGTGGCTCTTCTCTGATTCCAGAACTTTCTGTCACCGAAATGAGAGGAAAAAGATGTTTTTTTGGCCACATTTTGAGGTTTGCAAATGATTCTGGGTAAAAGAACCTGGTCAGAACCCCACAAGTCACCCCATCTTAGATTCCCCTAGGTGTCAAGTTTTTAAAACTGCGCAGGTTTGCAAGGTTTCCCTAGGTAGAGGCCAAAATCCACAGCTAGGCACTTTGCAAAAAACAGCTCTATTTTCTTTGTGAAAATTTGATGTGTCCACGTTGTGTTTTGGGGCTTTTCATGTCGCGGGCGCTAGGCCTACCCCCACAAGCAAGGTAACATTTCAATCGGGAGACATGGGGGAGCGCTGGGTGGAAGGAAATTTGTGGCTCTTCTCTGATTCCAGAACTTTCTGTCACCAAAATGAGAGGAAAAAAGTGTTTTTTGGGCCACATTTTGAGGTTTGCAAAGGATTCTGGGTAACAGAACCTGGTCAAAACCCCACAAGTCACCCCATCTTGGATTCCCCTAGGTGACTAGTTTTCAAAACAATGCAGGTTTGCTAGGTTTCCCTAGGTGCCGGCTGAGCTAGAGGCCAAAATCCACAGCTAGGCACTATGCAAAAAACAGCTCTGTTTTCTTTGTGAAAATGTGATGTGTCCACGTTGTGTTTTGGGGCTTTTCCTGTCCCGGGCGCTAGACCTATCCCCACAAGTGAGGTACCATTTTTATCGGGAGACATGGGGGAACGCTGGGTGGAAGGAAATTTGTGGCTCTTCTCTGATTCCAGAACTTTCTATCACCGAAATGAGAGGAAAAAGGGTTTTTTGGGCCAGATTTTGAGGTTTGCAAAGGATTCTGGGTAACAGAACCTGGTCAAAACCCCATAAGTCACCCCATCTTGGATCCCCCTAGGTGTCTAGATTTCAAAACTGTGCAGGCTTGCTAGGTTTCCCTAGGTGCCGGCTGAGCTAGAGGCCAAAATCCACAGCTAGCCACTTTGCAAAAAATAGCTCTGTTTTCTTTGTGAAAATTTGATCTGTCCACGTTGTGTTTTGGGGCTTTTCCGGTTGTGGACGCTAGGCCTACCCCCACAAGCAAGGTAACAATTTAATCGGGAGACTTGGGGGAACGGTGGGTGGAAGAAAAGTTGTGGCTCTTCTCTGATTCCAGAACTTTCTGTCACCGAAATTAGAGGAAAAAAGTGTTTTTTGGGCCACATTTTGAGGTTTGCAAAGGATTCTGGGTAACAGAACCTGATCAAAACCCCACAAGTCACCCCATCTTGGATTCCCCTAGGTGACTAGTTTTCAAAACTATGCAGGTTTGCTAGGTTTCCCTAGGTGCCAGCTGAGCTAGAGGCCAAAATCCACAGCTAGGCACTTTGCAAAAAACAGCTCTGTTTTCTTTGTGAAAATTTGATGTGTCCACATTTTGTTTTGGGGCTTTTCCTGTTGTGGGCAAAAGGCGTACCACCACAAGTGAGGTACCATTTTTACTGGGAGACTTGGGGGAACGCTAGGTGGAAGGAAATTTGTGGATCCTTTCTAATTACAGAACTTTCTATCACCGAAATGAGAGGTAAAAATGTATTTTGGGCCAAATTTTGAGGTTTGTAAAGGATTCTGGGTAACAGAATCTGGTCAGAGCCCCAAAGTCACCCCATCTTGGATTCCCTTATGTGTCTAGTTTTCAAAACTGCGCAGGTTTGCTAGGTTTCCCTAGGTGCCGGCTGAGCTAGAGGCCAAAATCCACAGCTAGGTGCTTTGCAAAAAACAGCTCTGTTTTCTTTCTGATAATTTGATGTCTCCACGTTGTGTTTTGGGGCTTTTCCTGTTGTGGGCGCTAGGCCTACCCCCACAAGTGAGGTACCATTTTTATCGGGAAACATGTGGGAACACTGGGTGGAAGGAAATTTGTGGCTCTTCTCTGATTCCAGAACTTTCTGTCACCGAAATGAGAGGAAAAAGTGTTTTTTTTTGGCCACATTTTGAGGTTTGCAAATGATTCTGGGTAACAGAACCTGGTCAAAACCCGACAAGTCACCCCATCTTGGATTCCCCTAGGTGAATAGTTTTCAAAACAATGCAGGTTTGCTAGGTTTCCCTAGGTGCCGGCTGAGCTAGAGGCCAAAATCCACAGCTAGGCACTATGCAAAAAACAGCTCTGTTTTCTTCGTGAAAATGTGATGTGTCCACGTTGTGTTTTGGGGCTTTTCCTGTCCCGGGCGCTAGACCTATCCCCACAAGTGAGGTACCATTTCTATCGGGAGACATGGGGGAACGCTGGGTGGAAGGAAATTTGTGGCTCTTCTCTGATTTCAGAAGTTTCTGTCACCGAAATGAGAGGAAAAGGTATTTTTTTGGCCACATTTAGAGGTTTGCAAAGGATTCTGGGTAACAGAACCTGGTCAAAACCTCACAAGTCACCCCATCTTGGATTCCCCTAGGTATCTAGTTTTCAAAACTGTGTATGTTTGCTAGGTTTCCCTAGGTGCTGGCTGAGCTAGAGCCCAAAATCCACAGCTAGGCACTTTGCAAAAAACAGCTCTGTTTTCTTTGTGAAAATGTGATTTGTCCACGTTGTGTTTTGGGGCTTTTCCTGTTGTGGGCAAAAGGCGTACCACCACAAGTGAGGTACCATTTTTACTGGGAGACTTGGGGGAACGCTAGGTGGAAGGAAATTTGTGGATCCTTTCTAATTACAGAACTTTCTATCACCGAAATGAGAGGTAAAAGTATATTTTGGGCCACATTTTGAGGTTTGTAAAGGATTCTGGGTAACAGAATCTGGTCAGAGCCCCAAAGTCACCCCATTTTGGATTCCCTTATGTGTCTAGTTTTCAAAACTGCACAGGTTTGCTAGGTTTCCCTAGGTGCCGGCTGAGCTTGAGGCCAAAATCCACAGCTAGGTGCTTTGCAAAAAACAGCTCTGTTTTCTTTCTTAAAATGTGATGTGTCCACATTGTGTTTTCGGGCTCTTCCTGTCGCGGGCGCTAGGCCTACCCCCACAAGTGAGGTGCCATTTTTATCGGGAAACATGTGGGTACACTGGGTGGAAGGAAATTCGTGGCTCTTCTCTGATTCCTGAACTTTCTGTCACCGAAATGAGAGGAAAAAGTGTTTTTTTGGCCACATTTTGAGGTTTGCAAAGGATTCTGGGTAACAGAATCTGGTCAGAGCCCCACAAGTCACCCCATCTTGGATTCCCCTAGGTATCTAGTTTTCAGAACTGTGCAGGTTTGGTAGGTTTCCCTAGGTGCTGGCTGAGCTAGAGGCCAAAATCCACAGCTAGGCACTTTGCAAAAAACAGCTCTGTTTTTGCTTTGTGAAAATGTGATGTGTCCACGTTGTGTTTTGGGGCTTTTCCTGTCCCGGGCGCTAGACCTATCCCCACAAATGAGGTACCATTTTTATCGAGCGACATGGGGGAACGCTGGGTGGAAGAAAATTTGTGGCTCTTCTCTGATTCCAGAACTTTCTGTCACCGAAATGAGAGGAAAAAGTGTTTTTTGGGCCAGATTTTGAGATTTGCAAAGGATTCTGGGTAACAGAACCTGGTCAAAACCCCATAAGTCACCCCATCTTGGATCCCCATAGGTGTCTAGTTTTCAAAACTGTGCAGGCTTGCTAGGTTTCCCTAGGTGCCGGCTGAGCCAGAGGCCAAAATCCACAGCTAGGCACTTTGCAAAAAACAGCTCTGTTTTCTTTGTGAAAATTTGATGTGTCCACGTTGTGTTTTGGGGCTTTTCCTGTTGCGGACGCTAGGCCTACCCCCACAAGCAAGGTAACAATTTAATCGGGAGACATGGGGGAACGCTGGGTGGAAGAAATTTGTGGCTCTTCTCTGATTCCAGAACTTTCTGTCACCAAAATGAGAGGAAAAAGTGTTTTTTTGGCCACATTTTGAGGTTTGCAAATGGTTCTGGGTAACAGAACCTGGTCAGAACCCCACAAGTCACCCCATCTTAGATTCCCCTAGGTGTCAAGTTTTTAAAACTGCGCAGGTTTGCAAGGTTTCCCTAGGTGCCGCTGAGCTAAAGGCCAAAATCCACAGTTAGGCACTTTGCAAAAAACAGCTCTGTTTTCTTT
Source organism: Pleurodeles waltl (assembly GCF_031143425.1). NCBI lineage: Eukaryota > Metazoa > Chordata > Amphibia > Caudata > Salamandridae > Pleurodeles > Pleurodeles waltl. Next base: position 921,244,854 of record NC_090445.1, read on the forward strand.
GTGAAAATTTGATGTGTCCACATTTTGTTTTGGGGCTTTTCCTGTTGTGGGCAAAAGGCGTACCACCACAAGTGAGGTACCATTTTTACTGGGAGACTTGGGGGAACGCTAGGTGGAAGGAAATTTGTGGATCCTTTGTAATTACAGAACTTTCTATCACCGAAATGAGAGGTAAAAATGTATTTTGGGCCAAATTTGAGGTTTGTAAAGGATTCTGGGTAACAGAACCTGGTCAGAGGCCCACAAGTTACCCCATTTTTGATTCCCTTAGGTGTCTAGTTTTCGAACCTGCGCTGGTTTGCTAGGTTTCCCTAGGTGCCGGCTGAGCTAGAGCCCAAAATCCACAGCTAGGCACTTTGCAAAAAACAGCTCTGTTTTCTTTGGGAAAACTTGATGTGTCCACGTTGTGTTTTGGGTCTTTTCCTGTCGCAGGCGCTATGTCTACTCCCACAAGTGAGGCACCATTTTTATCGGGAGACATGGGGGAACGCTGGGTGGAAGGAAATTTGTGGCTCTTCTCTGATTTCAGAAGTTTCTGTCACCGAAATGAGAGGAAAAGGTATTTTTTTGGCCTCATTTAGAGGTTTGCAAAGGATTCTGGGTAACAGAACCTGGTCAAAACCTCACAAGTCACCCCATCTTGGATTCCCCTAGGTATCTAGTTTTCAAAACTGTGTATGTTTGCTAGGTTTCCCTAGGTGCTGGCTGAGCTAGAGCCCAAAATCCACAGCTAGGCACTTTGCAAAAAACAGCTCTGTTTTCTTTGTGAAAATGTGATTTGTCCATGTTGTGTTTTGGGACTTTTCCTGTTGTGGGCAAAAGGCGTACCACCACAAGTGAGGTACCATTTTTACTGGGAGACTTGGGGGAACGCTAGGTGGAAGGAAATAAGTGGATCCTTTCTAATTACAGAACTTTCTATCACCGAAATGAGAGGTAAAAGTATATTTTGGGCCAAATTTTGAGGTTTGTAAAGGATTCTGGGTAACAGAATCTGGTCAGAGCCCCAAAGTCACCCCATTTTGGATTCCCTTATGTGTCTAGTTTTCAAACTGCGCAGGTTTGCTAGGTTTCCCTAGGTGCCGGCTGAGCTTGAGGCCAAAATCCACAGCTAGGTGCTTTGCAAAAAACAGCTCTGTTTTCTTTCTTAAAATGTGATGTGTCCACATTGTGTTTTCGGGCTCTTCCTGTCGCGGGCGCTAGGCCTACCCCCACAAGTGAGGTGCCATTTTTATCGGGAAACATGTGGGTACACTGGGTGGAAGGAAATTCGTGGCTCTTCTCTGATTCCAGAACTTTCTGTCACCGAAATGAGAGGAAAAAGTGTTTTTTTGGCCACATTTTGAGGTTTGCAAAGGATTCTGGGTAACAGAATCTGGTCAGAGCCCCACAAGTCACCCCATCTTGGATTCCCCTAGGTATCTAGTTTTCAGAACGGTGCAGGTTTGGTAGGTTTCCCTAGGTGCCGGCTGAGCTAGAGGCCAAAATCCACAGCTAGGCACTTTGCAAAAAACAGCTCTGTTTTTGCTTTGTGAAAATGTGATGTGTCCACGTTGTGTTTTGGGGCTCTTCCTGTCCCGGGCGCTAGACCTATCCCCACAAGTGAGGTACCATTTTTATCGGGAGACATGGGGGAACGCTGGGTGGAAGAAAATTTGTGGCTCTTCTCTGATTCCAGAACTTTCTGTCACCGAAATGAGAGGAAAAAGTGTTTTTTTGGCCAGATTTTGAGATTTGCAAAGGATTCTGGGTAACAGAACCTGGTCAAAACCCCATAAGTCACCCCATCTTGGATCCC